>NW_028327173.1:101198146-101501176 GCF_987537825.1 Furipterus horrens
TGTTCCGAAAGAGGGCCAGCAACAGTTCTCAACCAGACAGAAGCAATGTACGTTGAACATTCCAACCAACATACACATATTCTCAAACGATTTCAGCAGATGGAATTATGAGCTTGCTGTGCCCTTGTTGTTCTGTTCCACTGTGTGCTTCAGTGAGCTTTCGAGTTTATTCAATGGACTAAAGAGCAAACACTGGTTTCAAGAAGGCCAGAGTCTTTTGGGTAGTGTGCTTCAGCTGACACACGAAAGGAAATATATGTGACTTCACGGTTACAGTTGTTTCCTACTTTGTTTCTTGGTAATTCACTGTGAAACTCAGAAAATACAGTGTTTTCAAAGAGGACTGGCCTGTACTTTCTATTGGCTAAAGGAACATTCTTTGAAACAGGAGAGAACATGAACATTTCTAGCAATTATAACAGAAGTTAGAGCTTTTTTCCTCTCTCTCCTTGTGGTGATTGCGTTCATTGTGTGAGATAGTCACCGGTTACAATGCCATAAGGCAGAAGCAGAGAAAGCGGTAACTGGACATATCTTGTTTCCGTGAAGGCTAAAGCATACACTACTGGAAGTACAGATGTAGCTCTTTGAACTGAAGATACTAGGTGCTATCTTGTTTCTCTAGAATGCCTTTCAAAGAGTTCCTGTTTCCCTTACTTGGTGACTCACAAAAACTGTGTTCCGAAAGAGGCCAGCAACAGTTCTCAACCAGACAGAAGCAATGTACGTTGAACATTCCAACCAACATACACATATTCTCAAACGATTTCAGCAGATGGAATTATGAGCTTGCTGTGCCCTTGTTGTTCTGTTCCACTGTGTGCTTCAGTGAGCTTTCGAGTTTATTCAATGGACTAAAGAGCAAACACTGGTTTCAAGAAGGCCAGAGTCTTTTGGGTAGTGTGCTTCAGCTGACACACGAAAGGAAATATATGTGACTTCACGGTTACAGTTGTTTCCTACTTTGTTTCTTGGTAATTCACTGTGAAACTCAGAAAATACAGTGTTTTCAAAGAGGACTGGCCTGTACTTTCTATTGGCTAAAGGAACATTCTTTGAAACAGGAGAGAACATGAACATTTCTAGCAATTATAACAGAAGTTAGAGCTTTTTCCTCTCTCTCCTTGTGGTGATTGCGTTCATTGTGTGAGATAGTCACCGGTTACAATGCCATAAGGCAGAAGCAGAGAAAGCGGTAACTGGACATATCTTGTTTCCGTGAAGGCTAAAGCATACACTACTGGAAGTACAGATGTAGCTCTTTGAACTGAAGATACTAGGTGCTATCTTGTTTCTCTAGAATGCCTTTCAAAGAGTTCCTGTTTCCCTTACTTGGTGACTCACAAAAACTGTGTTCCGAAAGAGGCCAGCAACAGTTCTCAACCAGACAGAAGCAATGTACGTTGAACATTCCAACCAACATACACATATTCTCAAACGATTTCAGCAGATGGAATTATGAGCTTGCTGTGCCCTTGTTGTTCTGTTCCACTGTGTGCTTCAGTGAGCTTTCGAGTTTATTCAATGGACTAAAGAGCAAACACTGGTTTCAAGAAGGCCAGAGTCTTTTGGGTAGTGTGCTTCAGCTGACACACGAAAGGAAATATATGTGACTTCACGGTTACAGTTGTTTCCTACTTTGTTTCTTGGTAATTCACTGTGAAACTCAGAAAATACAGTGTTTTCAAAGAGGACTGGCCTGTACTTTCTATTGGCTAAAGGAACATTCTTTGAAACAGGAGAGAACATGAACATTTCTAGCAATTATAACAGAAGTTAGAGCTTTTTCCTCTCTCTCCTTGTGGTGATTGCGTTCATTGTGTGAGATAGTCACCGGTTACAATGCCATAAGGCAGAAGCAGAGAAAGCGGTAACTGGACATATCTTGTTTCCGTGAAGGCTAAAGCATACACTACTGGAAGTACAGATGTAGCTCTTTGAACTGAAGATACTAGGTGCTATCTTGTTTCTCTAGAATGCCTTTCAAAGAGTTCCTGTTTCCCTTACTTGGTGACTCACAAAAACTGTGTTCCGAAAGAGGCCAGCAACAGTTCTCAACCAGACAGAAGCAATGTACGTTGAACATTCCAACCAACATACACATATTCTCAAACGATTTCAGCAGATGGAATTATGAGCTTGCTGTGCCCTTGTTGTTCTGTTCCACTGTGTGCTTCAGTGAGCTTTCGAGTTTATTCAATGGACTAAAGAGCAAACACTGGTTTCAAGAAGGCCAGAGTCTTTTGGGTAGTGTGCTTCAGCTGACACACGAAAGGAAATATATGTGACTTCACGGTTACAGTTGTTTCCTACTTTGTTTCTTGGTAATTCACTGTGAAACTCAGAAAATACAGTGTTTTCAAAGAGGACTGGCCTGTACTTTCTATTGGCTAAAGGAACATTCTTTGAAACAGGAGAGAACATGAACATTTCTAGCAATTATAACAGAAGTTAGAGCTTTTTCCTCTCTCTCCTTGTGGTGATTGCGTTCATTGTGTGAGATAGTCACCGGTTACAATGCCATAAGGCAGAAGCAGAGAAAGCGGTAACTGGACATATCTTGTTTCCGTGAAGGCTAAAGCATACACTACTGGAAGTACAGATGTAGCTCTTTGAACTGAAGATACTAGGTGCTATCTTGTTTCTCTAGAATGCCTTTCAAAGAGTTCCTGTTTCCCTTACTTGGTGACTCACAAAAACTGTGTTCCGAAAGAGGCCAGCAACAGTTCTCAACCAGACAGAAGCAATGTACGTTGAACATTCCAACCAACATACACATATTCTCAAACGATTTCAGCAGATGGAATTATGAGCTTGCTGTGCCCTTGTTGTTCTGTTCCACTGTGTGCTTCAGTGAGCTTTCGAGTTTATTCAATGGACTAAAGAGCAAACACTGGTTTCAAGAAGGCCAGAGTCTTTTGGGTAGTGTGCTTCAGCTGACACACGAAAGGAAATATATGTGACTTCACGGTTACAGTTGTTTCCTACTTTGTTTCTTGGTAATTCACTGTGAAACTCAGAAAATACAGTGTTTTCAAAGAGGACTGGCCTGTACTTTCTATTGGCTAAAGGAACATTCTTTGAAACAGGAGAGAACATGAACATTTCTAGCAATTATAACAGAAGTTAGAGCTTTTTCCTCTCTCTCCTTGTGGTGATTGCGTTCATTGTGTGAGATAGTCACCGGTTACAATGCCATAAGGCAGAAGCAGAGAAAGCGGTAACTGGACATATCTTGTTTCCGTGAAGGCTAAAGCATACACTACTGGAAGTACAGATGTAGCTCTTTGAACTGAAGATACTAGGTGCTATCTTGTTTCTCTAGAATGCCTTTCAAAGAGTTCCTGTTTCCCTTACTTGGTGACTCACAAAAACTGTGTTCCGAAAGAGGCCAGCAACAGTTCTCAACCAGACAGAAGCAATGTACGTTGAACATTCCAACCAACATACACATATTCTCAAACGATTTCAGCAGATGGAATTATGAGCTTGCTGTGCCCTTGTTGTTCTGTTCCACTGTGTGCTTCAGTGAGCTTTCGAGTTTATTCAATGGACTAAAGAGCAAACACTGGTTTCAAGAAGGCCAGAGTCTTTTGGGTAGTGTGCTTCAGCTGACACACGAAAGGAAATATATGTGACTTCACGGTTACAGTTGTTTCCTACTTTGTTTCTTGGTAATTCACTGTGAAACTCAGAAAATACAGTGTTTTCAAAGAGGACTGGCCTGTACTTTCTATTGGCTAAAGGAACATTCTTTGAAACAGGAGAGAACATGAACATTTCTAGCAATTATAACAGAAGTTAGAGCTTTTTCCTCTCTCTCCTTGTGGTGATTGCGTTCATTGTGTGAGATAGTCACCGGTTACAATGCCATAAGGCAGAAGCAGAGAAAGCGGTAACTGGACATATCTTGTTTCCGTGAAGGCTAAAGCATACACTACTGGAAGTACAGATGTAGCTCTTTGAACTGAAGATACTAGGTGCTATCTTGTTTCTCTAGAATGCCTTTCAAAGAGTTCCTGTTTCCCTTACTTGGTGACTCACAAAAACTGTGTTCCGAAAGAGGCCAGCAACAGTTCTCAACCAGACAGAAGCAATGTACGTTGAACATTCCAACCAACATACACATATTCTCAAACGATTTCAGCAGATGGAATTATGAGCTTGCTGTGCCCTTGTTGTTCTGTTCCACTGTGTGCTTCAGTGAGCTTTCGAGTTTATTCAATGGACTAAAGAGCAAACACTGGTTTCAAGAAGGCCAGAGTCTTTTGGGTAGTGTGCTTCAGCTGACACACGAAAGGAAATATATGTGACTTCACGGTTACAGTTGTTTCCTACTTTGTTTCTTGGTAATTCACTGTGAAACTCAGAAAATACAGTGTTTTCAAAGAGGACTGGCCTGTACTTTCTATTGGCTAAAGGAACATTCTTTGAAACAGGAGAGAACATGAACATTTCTAGCAATTATAACAGAAGTTAGAGCTTTTTCCTCTCTCTCCTTGTGGTGATTGCGTTCATTGTGTGAGATAGTCACCGGTTACAATGCCATAAGGCAGAAGCAGAGAAAGCGGTAACTGGACATATCTTGTTTCCGTGAAGGCTAAAGCATACACTACTGGAAGTACAGATGTAGCTCTTTGAACTGAAGATACTAGGTGCTATCTTGTTTCTCTAGAATGCCTTTCAAAGAGTTCCTGTTTCCCTTACTTGGTGACTCACAAAAACTGTGTTCCGAAAGAGGCCAGCAACAGTTCTCAACCAGACAGAAGCAATGTACGTTGAACATTCCAACCAACATACACATATTCTCAAACGATTTCAGCAGATGGAATTATGAGCTTGCTGTGCCCTTGTTGTTCTGTTCCACTGTGTGCTTCAGTGAGCTTTCGAGTTTATTCAATGGACTAAAGAGCAAACACTGGTTTCAAGAAGGCCAGAGTCTTTTGGGTAGTGTGCTTCAGCTGACACACGAAAGGAAATATATGTGACTTCACGGTTACAGTTGTTTCCTACTTTGTTTCTTGGTAATTCACTGTGAAACTCAGAAAATACAGTGTTTTCAAAGAGGACTGGCCTGTACTTTCTATTGGCTAAAGGAACATTCTTTGAAACAGGAGAGAACATGAACATTTCTAGCAATTATAACAGAAGTTAGAGCTTTTTCCTCTCTCTCCTTGTGGTGATTGCGTTCATTGTGTGAGATAGTCACCGGTTACAATGCCATAAGGCAGAAGCAGAGAAAGCGGTAACTGGACATATCTTGTTTCCGTGAAGGCTAAAGCATACACTACTGGAAGTACAGATGTAGCTCTTTGAACTGAAGATACTAGGTGCTATCTTGTTTCTCTAGAATGCCTTTCAAAGAGTTCCTGTTTCCCTTACTTGGTGACTCACAAAAACTGTGTTCCGAAAGAGGCCAGCAACAGTTCTCAACCAGACAGAAGCAATGTACGTTGAACATTCCAACCAACATACACATATTCTCAAACGATTTCAGCAGATGGAATTATGAGCTTGCTGTGCCCTTGTTGTTCTGTTCCACTGTGTGCTTCAGTGAGCTTTCGAGTTTATTCAATGGACTAAAGAGCAAACACTGGTTTCAAGAAGGCCAGAGTCTTTTGGGTAGTGTGCTTCAGCTGACACACGAAAGGAAATATATGTGACTTCACGGTTACAGTTGTTTCCTACTTTGTTTCTTGGTAATTCACTGTGAAACTCAGAAAATACAGTGTTTTCAAAGAGGACTGGCCTGTACTTTCTATTGGCTAAAGGAACATTCTTTGAAACAGGAGAGAACATGAACATTTCTAGCAATTATAACAGAAGTTAGAGCTTTTTCCTCTCTCTCCTTGTGGTGATTGCGTTCATTGTGTGAGATAGTCACCGGTTACAATGCCATAAGGCAGAAGCAGAGAAAGCGGTAACTGGACATATCTTGTTTCCGTGAAGGCTAAAGCATACACTACTGGAAGTACAGATGTAGCTCTTTGAACTGAAGATACTAGGTGCTATCTTGTTTCTCTAGAATGCCTTTCAAAGAGTTCCTGTTTCCCTTACTTGGTGACTCACAAAAACTGTGTTCCGAAAGAGGCCAGCAACAGTTCTCAACCAGACAGAAGCAATGTACGTTGAACATTCCAACCAACATACACATATTCTCAAACGATTTCAGCAGATGGAATTATGAGCTTGCTGTGCCCTTGTTGTTCTGTTCCACTGTGTGCTTCAGTGAGCTTTCGAGTTTATTCAATGGACTAAAGAGCAAACACTGGTTTCAAGAAGGCCAGAGTCTTTTGGGTAGTGTGCTTCAGCTGACACACGAAAGGAAATATATGTGACTTCACGGTTACAGTTGTTTCCTACTTTGTTTCTTGGTAATTCACTGTGAAACTCAGAAAATACAGTGTTTTCAAAGAGGACTGGCCTGTACTTTCTATTGGCTAAAGGAACATTCTTTGAAACAGGAGAGAACATGAACATTTCTAGCAATTATAACAGAAGTTAGAGCTTTTTCCTCTCTCTCCTTGTGGTGATTGCGTTCATTGTGTGAGATAGTCACCGGTTACAATGCCATAAGGCAGAAGCAGAGAAAGCGGTAACTGGACATATCTTGTTTCCGTGAAGGCTAAAGCATACACTACTGGAAGTACAGATGTAGCTCTTTGAACTGAAGATACTAGGTGCTATCTTGTTTCTCTAGAATGCCTTTCAAAGAGTTCCTGTTTCCCTTACTTGGTGACTCACAAAAACTGTGTTCCGAAAGAGGCCAGCAACAGTTCTCAACCAGACAGAAGCAATGTACGTTGAACATTCCAACCAACATACACATATTCTCAAACGATTTCAGCAGATGGAATTATGAGCTTGCTGTGCCCTTGTTGTTCTGTTCCACTGTGTGCTTCAGTGAGCTTTCGAGTTTATTCAATGGACTAAAGAGCAAACACTGGTTTCAAGAAGGCCAGAGTCTTTTGGGTAGTGTGCTTCAGCTGACACACGAAAGGAAATATATGTGACTTCACGGTTACAGTTGTTTCCTACTTTGTTTCTTGGTAATTCACTGTGAAACTCAGAAAATACAGTGTTTTCAAAGAGGACTGGCCTGTACTTTCTATTGGCTAAAGGAACATTCTTTGAAACAGGAGAGAACATGAACATTTCTAGCAATTATAACAGAAGTTAGAGCTTTTTCCTCTCTCTCCTTGTGGTGATTGCGTTCATTGTGTGAGATAGTCACCGGTTACAATGCCATAAGGCAGAAGCAGAGAAAGCGGTAACTGGACATATCTTGTTTCCGTGAAGGCTAAAGCATACACTACTGGAAGTACAGATGTAGCTCTTTGAACTGAAGATACTAGGTGCTATCTTGTTTCTCTAGAATGCCTTTCAAAGAGTTCCTGTTTCCCTTACTTGGTGACTCACAAAAACTGTGTTCCGAAAGAGGCCAGCAACAGTTCTCAACCAGACAGAAGCAATGTACGTTGAACATTCCAACCAACATACACATATTCTCAAACGATTTCAGCAGATGGAATTATGAGCTTGCTGTGCCCTTGTTGTTCTGTTCCACTGTGTGCTTCAGTGAGCTTTCGAGTTTATTCAATGGACTAAAGAGCAAACACTGGTTTCAAGAAGGCCAGAGTCTTTTGGGTAGTGTGCTTCAGCTGACACACGAAAGGAAATATATGTGACTTCACGGTTACAGTTGTTTCCTACTTTGTTTCTTGGTAATTCACTGTGAAACTCAGAAAATACAGTGTTTTCAAAGAGGACTGGCCTGTACTTTCTATTGGCTAAAGGAACATTCTTTGAAACAGGAGAGAACATGAACATTTCTAGCAATTATAACAGAAGTTAGAGCTTTTTCCTCTCTCTCCTTGTGGTGATTGCGTTCATTGTGTGAGATAGTCACCGGTTACAATGCCATAAGGCAGAAGCAGAGAAAGCGGTAACTGGACATATCTTGTTTCCGTGAAGGCTAAAGCATACACTACTGGAAGTACAGATGTAGCTCTTTGAACTGAAGATACTAGGTGCTATCTTGTTTCTCTAGAATGCCTTTCAAAGAGTTCCTGTTTCCCTTACTTGGTGACTCACAAAAACTGTGTTCCGAAAGAGGCCAGCAACAGTTCTCAACCAGACAGAAGCAATGTACGTTGAACATTCCAACCAACATACACATATTCTCAAACGATTTCAGCAGATGGAATTATGAGCTTGCTGTGCCCTTGTTGTTCTGTTCCACTGTGTGCTTCAGTGAGCTTTCGAGTTTATTCAATGGACTAAAGAGCAAACACTGGTTTCAAGAAGGCCAGAGTCTTTTGGGTAGTGTGCTTCAGCTGACACACGAAAGGAAATATATGTGACTTCACGGTTACAGTTGTTTCCTACTTTGTTTCTTGGTAATTCACTGTGAAACTCAGAAAATACAGTGTTTTCAAAGAGGACTGGCCTGTACTTTCTATTGGCTAAAGGAACATTCTTTGAAACAGGAGAGAACATGAACATTTCTAGCAATTATAACAGAAGTTAGAGCTTTTTCCTCTCTCTCCTTGTGGTGATTGCGTTCATTGTGTGAGATAGTCACCGGTTACAATGCCATAAGGCAGAAGCAGAGAAAGCGGTAACTGGACATATCTTGTTTCCGTGAAGGCTAAAGCATACACTACTGGAAGTACAGATGTAGCTCTTTGAACTGAAGATACTAGGTGCTATCTTGTTTCTCTAGAATGCCTTTCAAAGAGTTCCTGTTTCCCTTACTTGGTGACTCACAAAAACTGTGTTCCGAAAGAGGCCAGCAACAGTTCTCAACCAGACAGAAGCAATGTACGTTGAACATTCCAACCAACATACACATATTCTCAAACGATTTCAGCAGATGGAATTATGAGCTTGCTGTGCCCTTGTTGTTCTGTTCCACTGTGTGCTTCAGTGAGCTTTCGAGTTTATTCAATGGACTAAAGAGCAAACACTGGTTTCAAGAAGGCCAGAGTCTTTTGGGTAGTGTGCTTCAGCTGACACACGAAAGGAAATATATGTGACTTCACGGTTACAGTTGTTTCCTACTTTGTTTCTTGGTAATTCACTGTGAAACTCAGAAAATACAGTGTTTTCAAAGAGGACTGGCCTGTACTTTCTATTGGCTAAAGGAACATTCTTTGAAACAGGAGAGAACATGAACATTTCTAGCAATTATAACAGAAGTTAGAGCTTTTTCCTCTCTCTCCTTGTGGTGATTGCGTTCATTGTGTGAGATAGTCACCGGTTACAATGCCATAAGGCAGAAGCAGAGAAAGCGGTAACTGGACATATCTTGTTTCCGTGAAGGCTAAAGCATACACTACTGGAAGTACAGATGTAGCTCTTTGAACTGAAGATACTAGGTGCTATCTTGTTTCTCTAGAATGCCTTTCAAAGAGTTCCTGTTTCCCTTACTTGGTGACTCACAAAAACTGTGTTCCGAAAGAGGCCAGCAACAGTTCTCAACCAGACAGAAGCAATGTACGTTGAACATTCCAACCAACATACACATATTCTCAAACGATTTCAGCAGATGGAATTATGAGCTTGCTGTGCCCTTGTTGTTCTGTTCCACTGTGTGCTTCAGTGAGCTTTCGAGTTTATTCAATGGACTAAAGAGCAAACACTGGTTTCAAGAAGGCCAGAGTCTTTTGGGTAGTGTGCTTCAGCTGACACACGAAAGGAAATATATGTGACTTCACGGTTACAGTTGTTTCCTACTTTGTTTCTTGGTAATTCACTGTGAAACTCAGAAAATACAGTGTTTTCAAAGAGGACTGGCCTGTACTTTCTATTGGCTAAAGGAACATTCTTTGAAACAGGAGAGAACATGAACATTTCTAGCAATTATAACAGAAGTTAGAGCTTTTTCCTCTCTCTCCTTGTGGTGATTGCGTTCATTGTGTGAGATAGTCACCGGTTACAATGCCATAAGGCAGAAGCAGAGAAAGCGGTAACTGGACATATCTTGTTTCCGTGAAGGCTAAAGCATACACTACTGGAAGTACAGATGTAGCTCTTTGAACTGAAGATACTAGGTGCTATCTTGTTTCTCTAGAATGCCTTTCAAAGAGTTCCTGTTTCCCTTACTTGGTGACTCACAAAAACTGTGTTCCGAAAGAGGCCAGCAACAGTTCTCAACCAGACAGAAGCAATGTACGTTGAACATTCCAACCAACATACACATATTCTCAAACGATTTCAGCAGATGGAATTATGAGCTTGCTGTGCCCTTGTTGTTCTGTTCCACTGTGTGCTTCAGTGAGCTTTCGAGTTTATTCAATGGACTAAAGAGCAAACACTGGTTTCAAGAAGGCCAGAGTCTTTTGGGTAGTGTGCTTCAGCTGACACACGAAAGGAAATATATGTGACTTCACGGTTACAGTTGTTTCCTACTTTGTTTCTTGGTAATTCACTGTGAAACTCAGAAAATACAGTGTTTTCAAAGAGGACTGGCCTGTACTTTCTATTGGCTAAAGGAACATTCTTTGAAACAGGAGAGAACATGAACATTTCTAGCAATTATAACAGAAGTTAGAGCTTTTTCCTCTCTCTCCTTGTGGTGATTGCGTTCATTGTGTGAGATAGTCACCGGTTACAATGCCATAAGGCAGAAGCAGAGAAAGCGGTAACTGGACATATCTTGTTTCCGTGAAGGCTAAAGCATACACTACTGGAAGTACAGATGTAGCTCTTTGAACTGAAGATACTAGGTGCTATCTTGTTTCTCTAGAATGCCTTTCAAAGAGTTCCTGTTTCCCTTACTTGGTGACTCACAAAAACTGTGTTCCGAAAGAGGCCAGCAACAGTTCTCAACCAGACAGAAGCAATGTACGTTGAACATTCCAACCAACATACACATATTCTCAAACGATTTCAGCAGATGGAATTATGAGCTTGCTGTGCCCTTGTTGTTCTGTTCCACTGTGTGCTTCAGTGAGCTTTCGAGTTTATTCAATGGACTAAAGAGCAAACACTGGTTTCAAGAAGGCCAGAGTCTTTTGGGTAGTGTGCTTCAGCTGACACACGAAAGGAAATATATGTGACTTCACGGTTACAGTTGTTTCCTACTTTGTTTCTTGGTAATTCACTGTGAAACTCAGAAAATACAGTGTTTTCAAAGAGGACTGGCCTGTACTTTCTATTGGCTAAAGGAACATTCTTTGAAACAGGAGAGAACATGAACATTTCTAGCAATTATAACAGAAGTTAGAGCTTTTTCCTCTCTCTCCTTGTGGTGATTGCGTTCATTGTGTGAGATAGTCACCGGTTACAATGCCATAAGGCAGAAGCAGAGAAAGCGGTAACTGGACATATCTTGTTTCCGTGAAGGCTAAAGCATACACTACTGGAAGTACAGATGTAGCTCTTTGAACTGAAGATACTAGGTGCTATCTTGTTTCTCTAGAATGCCTTTCAAAGAGTTCCTGTTTCCCTTACTTGGTGACTCACAAAAACTGTGTTCCGAAAGAGGCCAGCAACAGTTCTCAACCAGACAGAAGCAATGTACGTTGAACATTCCAACCAACATACACATATTCTCAAACGATTTCAGCAGATGGAATTATGAGCTTGCTGTGCCCTTGTTGTTCTGTTCCACTGTGTGCTTCAGTGAGCTTTCGAGTTTATTCAATGGACTAAAGAGCAAACACTGGTTTCAAGAAGGCCAGAGTCTTTTGGGTAGTGTGCTTCAGCTGACACACGAAAGGAAATATATGTGACTTCACGGTTACAGTTGTTTCCTACTTTGTTTCTTGGTAATTCACTGTGAAACTCAGAAAATACAGTGTTTTCAAAGAGGACTGGCCTGTACTTTCTATTGGCTAAAGGAACATTCTTTGAAACAGGAGAGAACATGAACATTTCTAGCAATTATAACAGAAGTTAGAGCTTTTTCCTCTCTCTCCTTGTGGTGATTGCGTTCATTGTGTGAGATAGTCACCGGTTACAATGCCATAAGGCAGAAGCAGAGAAAGCGGTAACTGGACATATCTTGTTTCCGTGAAGGCTAAAGCATACACTACTGGAAGTACAGATGTAGCTCTTTGAACTGAAGATACTAGGTGCTATCTTGTTTCTCTAGAATGCCTTTCAAAGAGTTCCTGTTTCCCTTACTTGGTGACTCACAAAAACTGTGTTCCGAAAGAGGCCAGCAACAGTTCTCAACCAGACAGAAGCAATGTACGTTGAACATTCCAACCAACATACACATATTCTCAAACGATTTCAGCAGATGGAATTATGAGCTTGCTGTGCCCTTGTTGTTCTGTTCCACTGTGTGCTTCAGTGAGCTTTCGAGTTTATTCAATGGACTAAAGAGCAAACACTGGTTTCAAGAAGGCCAGAGTCTTTTGGGTAGTGTGCTTCAGCTGACACACGAAAGGAAATATATGTGACTTCACGGTTACAGTTGTTTCCTACTTTGTTTCTTGGTAATTCACTGTGAAACTCAGAAAATACAGTGTTTTCAAAGAGGACTGGCCTGTACTTTCTATTGGCTAAAGGAACATTCTTTGAAACAGGAGAGAACATGAACATTTCTAGCAATTATAACAGAAGTTAGAGCTTTTTCCTCTCTCTCCTTGTGGTGATTGCGTTCATTGTGTGAGATAGTCACCGGTTACAATGCCATAAGGCAGAAGCAGAGAAAGCGGTAACTGGACATATCTTGTTTCCGTGAAGGCTAAAGCATACACTACTGGAAGTACAGATGTAGCTCTTTGAACTGAAGATACTAGGTGCTATCTTGTTTCTCTAGAATGCCTTTCAAAGAGTTCCTGTTTCCCTTACTTGGTGACTCACAAAAACTGTGTTCCGAAAGAGGCCAGCAACAGTTCTCAACCAGACAGAAGCAATGTACGTTGAACATTCCAACCAACATACACATATTCTCAAACGATTTCAGCAGATGGAATTATGAGCTTGCTGTGCCCTTGTTGTTCTGTTCCACTGTGTGCTTCAGTGAGCTTTCGAGTTTATTCAATGGACTAAAGAGCAAACACTGGTTTCAAGAAGGCCAGAGTCTTTTGGGTAGTGTGCTTCAGCTGACACACGAAAGGAAATATATGTGACTTCACGGTTACAGTTGTTTCCTACTTTGTTTCTTGGTAATTCACTGTGAAACTCAGAAAATACAGTGTTTTCAAAGAGGACTGGCCTGTACTTTCTATTGGCTAAAGGAACATTCTTTGAAACAGGAGAGAACATGAACATTTCTAGCAATTATAACAGAAGTTAGAGCTTTTTCCTCTCTCTCCTTGTGGTGATTGCGTTCATTGTGTGAGATAGTCACCGGTTACAATGCCATAAGGCAGAAGCAGAGAAAGCGGTAACTGGACATATCTTGTTTCCGTGAAGGCTAAAGCATACACTACTGGAAGTACAGATGTAGCTCTTTGAACTGAAGATACTAGGTGCTATCTTGTTTCTCTAGAATGCCTTTCAAAGAGTTCCTGTTTCCCTTACTTGGTGACTCACAAAAACTGTGTTCCGAAAGAGGCCAGCAACAGTTCTCAACCAGACAGAAGCAATGTACGTTGAACATTCCAACCAACATACACATATTCTCAAACGATTTCAGCAGATGGAATTATGAGCTTGCTGTGCCCTTGTTGTTCTGTTCCACTGTGTGCTTCAGTGAGCTTTCGAGTTTATTCAATGGACTAAAGAGCAAACACTGGTTTCAAGAAGGCCAGAGTCTTTTGGGTAGTGTGCTTCAGCTGACACACGAAAGGAAATATATGTGACTTCACGGTTACAGTTGTTTCCTACTTTGTTTCTTGGTAATTCACTGTGAAACTCAGAAAATACAGTGTTTTCAAAGAGGACTGGCCTGTACTTTCTATTGGCTAAAGGAACATTCTTTGAAACAGGAGAGAACATGAACATTTCTAGCAATTATAACAGAAGTTAGAGCTTTTTCCTCTCTCTCCTTGTGGTGATTGCGTTCATTGTGTGAGATAGTCACCGGTTACAATGCCATAAGGCAGAAGCAGAGAAAGCGGTAACTGGACATATCTTGTTTCCGTGAAGGCTAAAGCATACACTACTGGAAGTACAGATGTAGCTCTTTGAACTGAAGATACTAGGTGCTATCTTGTTTCTCTAGAATGCCTTTCAAAGAGTTCCTGTTTCCCTTACTTGGTGACTCACAAAAACTGTGTTCCGAAAGAGGCCAGCAACAGTTCTCAACCAGACAGAAGCAATGTACGTTGAACATTCCAACCAACATACACATATTCTCAAACGATTTCAGCAGATGGAATTATGAGCTTGCTGTGCCCTTGTTGTTCTGTTCCACTGTGTGCTTCAGTGAGCTTTCGAGTTTAAACAATGGACTAAAGAGCAAACACTGGTTTCAAGAAGGCCAGAGTCTTTTGGGTAGTGTGCTTCAGCTGACACACGAAAGGAAATATATGTGACTTCACGGTTACAGTTGTTTCCTACTTTGTTTCTTGGTAATTCACTGTGAAACTCAGAAAATACAGTGTTTTCAAAGAGGACTGGCCTGTACTTTCTATTGGCTAAAGGAACATTCTTTGAAACAGGAGAGAACATGAACATTTCTAGCAATTATAACAGAAGTTAGAGCTTTTTCCTCTCTCTCCTTGTGGTGATTGCGTTCATTGTGTGAGATAGTCACCGGTTACAATGCCATAAGGCAGAAGCAGAGAAAGCGGTAACTGGACATATCTTGTTTCCGTGAAGGCTAAAGCATACACTACTGGAAGTACAGATGTAGCTCTTTGAACTGAAGATACTAGGTGCTATCTTGTTTCTCTAGAATGCCTTTCAAAGAGTTCCTGTTTCCCTTACTTGGTGACTCACAAAAACTGTGTTCCGAAAGAGGCCAGCAACAGTTCTCAACCAGACAGAAGCAATGTACGTTGAACATTCCAACCAACATACACATATTCTCAAACGATTTCAGCAGATGGAATTATGAGCTTGCTGTGCCCTTGTTGTTCTGTTCCACTGTGTGCTTCAGTGAGCTTTCGAGTTTAAACAATGGACTAAAGAGCAAACACTGGTTTCAAGAAGGCCAGAGTCTTTTGGGTAGTGTGCTTCAGCTGACACACGAAAGGAAATATATGTGACTTCACGGTTACAGTTGTTTCCTACTTTGTTTCTTGGTAATTCACTGTGAAACTCAGAAAATACAGTGTTTTCAAAGAGGACTGGCCTGTACTTTCTATTGGCTAAAGGAACATTCTTTGAAACAGGAGAGAACATGAACATTTCTAGCAATTATAACAGAAGTTAGAGCTTTTTCCTCTCTCTCCTTGTGGTGATTGCGTTCATTGTGTGAGATAGTCACCGGTTACAATGCCATAAGGCAGAAGCAGAGAAAGCGGTAACTGGACATATCTTGTTTCCGTGAAGGCTAAAGCATACACTACTGGAAGTACAGATGTAGCTCTTTGAACTGAAGATACTAGGTGCTATCTTGTTTCTCTAGAATGCCTTTCAAAGAGTTCCTGTTTCCCTTACTTGGTGACTCACAAAAACTGTGTTCCGAAAGAGGCCAGCAACAGTTCTCAACCAGACAGAAGCAATGTACGTTGAACATTCCAACCAACATACACATATTCTCAAACGATTTCAGCAGATGGAATTATGAGCTTGCTGTGCCCTTGTTGTTCTGTTCCACTGTGTGCTTCAGTGAGCTTTCGAGTTTAAACAATGGACTAAAGAGCAAACACTGGTTTCAAGAAGGCCAGAGTCTTTTGGGTAGTGTGCTTCAGCTGACACACGAAAGGAAATATATGTGACTTCACGGTTACAGTTGTTTCCTACTTTGTTTCTTGGTAATTCACTGTGAAACTCAGAAAATACAGTGTTTTCAAAGAGGACTGGCCTGTACTTTCTATTGGCTAAAGGAACATTCTTTGAAACAGGAGAGAACATGAACATTTCTAGCAATTATAACAGAAGTTAGAGCTTTTTCCTCTCTCTCCTTGTGGTGATTGCGTTCATTGTGTGAGATAGTCACCGGTTACAATGCCATAAGGCAGAAGCAGAGAAAGCGGTAACTGGACATATCTTGTTTCCGTGAAGGCTAAAGCATACACTACTGGAAGTACAGATGTAGCTCTTTGAACTGAAGATACTAGGTGCTATCTTGTTTCTCTAGAATGCCTTTCAAAGAGTTCCTGTTTCCCTTACTTGGTGACTCACAAAAACTGTGTTCCGAAAGAGGCCAGCAACAGTTCTCAACCAGACAGAAGCAATGTACGTTGAACATTCCAACCAACATACACATATTCTCAAACGATTTCAGCAGATGGAATTATGAGCTTGCTGTGCCCTTGTTGTTCTGTTCCACTGTGTGCTTCAGTGAGCTTTCGAGTTTAAACAATGGACTAAAGAGCAAACACTGGTTTCAAGAAGGCCAGAGTCTTTTGGGTAGTGTGCTTCAGCTGACACACGAAAGGAAATATATGTGACTTCACGGTTACAGTTGTTTCCTACTTTGTTTCTTGGTAATTCACTGTGAAACTCAGAAAATACAGTGTTTTCAAAGAGGACTGGTCTATATATTCTATTGGATAAAGGATCATCCTTAGAAACAGGAGAGAACATGAACATTTCTAGCAATTATAACAGAAGTTAGAGCTTTTTCCTCTCTCTCCTTGTGGTGATTGCGTTCATTGTGTGAGATAGTCACCGGTTACAATGCCATAAGGCAGAAGCAGAGAAAGCGGTAACTGGACATATCTTGTTTCCGTGAAGGCTAAAGCATACACTACTGGAAGTACAGATGTAGCTCTTTGAACTGAAGATACTAGGTGCTATCTTGTTTCTCTAGAATGCCTTTCAAAGAGTTCCTGTTTCCCTTACTTGGTGACTCACAAAAACTGTGTTCCGAAAGAGGCCAGCAACAGTTCTCAACCAGACAGAAGCAATGTACGTTGAACATTCCAACCAACATACACATATTCTCAAACGATTTCAGCAGATGGAATTATGAGCTTGCTGTGCCCTTGTTGTTCTGTTCCACTGTGTGCTTCAGTGAGCTTTCGAGTTTATACAATGGACTAAAGAGCAAACACTGGTTTCAAGAAGGCCAGAGTCTTTTGGGTAGTGTGCTTCAGCTGACACACGAAAGGAAATATATGTGACTTCACGGTTACAGTTGTTTCCTACTTTGTTTCTTGGTAATTCACTGTGAAACTCAGAAAATACAGTGTTTTCAAAGAGGACTGGCCTGTACTTTCTATTGGCTAAAGGAACATTCTTTGAAACAGGAGAGAACATGAACATTTCTAGCAATTATAACAGAAGTTAGAGCTTTTTCCTCTCTCTCCTTGTGGTGATTGCGTTCATTGTGTGAGATAGTCACCGGTTACAATGCCATAAGGCAGAAGCAGAGAAAGCGGTAACTGGACATATCTTGTTTCCGTGAAGGCTAAAGCATACACTACTGGAAGTACAGATGTAGCTCTTTGAACTGAAGATACTAGGTGCTATCTTGTTTCTCTAGAATGCCTTTCAAAGAGTTCCTGTTTCCCTTACTTGGTGACTCACAAAAACTGTGTTCCGAAAGAGGCCAGCAACAGTTCTCAACCAGACAGAAGCAATGTACGTTGAACATTCCAACCAACATACACATATTCTCAAACGATTTCAGCAGATGGAATTATGAGCTTGCTGTGCCCTTGTTGTTCTGTTCCACTGTGTGCTTCAGTGAGCTTTCGAGTTTATTCAATGGACTAAAGAGCAAACACTGGTTTCAAGAAGGCCAGAGTCTTTTGGGTAGTGTGCTTCAGCTGACACACGAAAGGAAATATATGTGACTTCACGGTTACAGTTGTTTCCTACTTTGTTTCTTGGTAATTCACTGTGAAACTCAGAAAATACAGTGTTTTCAAAGAGGACTGGCCTGTACTTTCTATTGGCTAAAGGAACATTCTTTGAAACAGGAGAGAACATGAACATTTCTAGCAATTATAACAGAAGTTAGAGCTTTTTCCTCTCTCTCCTTGTGGTGATTGCGTTCATTGTGTGAGATAGTCACCGGTTACAATGCCATAAGGCAGAAGCAGAGAAAGCGGTAACTGGACATATCTTGTTTCCGTGAAGGCTAAAGCATACACTACTGGAAGTACAGATGTAGCTCTTTGAACTGAAGATACTAGGTGCTATCTTATTTCTCTAGAATGCCTTTCAAAGAGTTCCTGTTTCCCTTACTTGGTGACTCACAAAAACTGTGTTCCGAAAGAGGCCAGCAACAGTTCTCAACCAGACAGAAGCAATGTACGTTGAACATTCCAACCAACACACACATATTCTCAAACGATTTCAACAGATGGAATTATGAGCTTGCTGTGCCCTTGTTGTTCTGTTCCACTGTGTGCTTCAGTGAGCTTTCGAGTTTATACAATGGACTAAAGAGCAAACACTGGTTTCAAGAAGGCCAGAGTCTTTTGGATAGTGTGCTTCAGCTGACACACGAAAGGAAATATATGTGACTTCACGGTTACAGTTGTTTCCTACTTTGTTTCTTGGTAATTCACTGTGAAACTCAGAAAATACTGTGTTTTCAAAGAGGACTGGCCTGTACTTTCTATTGGCTAAAGGAACATTCTTTGAAACAGGAGAGAACATGAACATTTCTAGCAATTATAACAGAAGTTAGAGCTTTTTCCTCTCTCTCCTTGTGGTGATTGCGTTCATTGTGTGAGATAGTCACCGGTTACAATGCCATAAGGCAGAAGCAGAGAAAGCGGTAACTGGACATATCTTGTTTCCGTGAAGGCTAAAGCATACACTACTGGAAGTACAGATGTAGCTCTTTGAACTGAAGATACTAGGTGCTATCTTGTTTCTCTAGAATGCCTTTCAAAGAGTTCCTGTTTCCCTTACTTGGTGACTCACAAAAACTGTGTTCCGAAAGAGGCCAGCAACAGTTCTCAACCAGACAGAAGCAATGTACGTTGAACATTCCAACCAACATACACATATTCTCAAACGATTTCAGCAGATGGAATTATGAGCTTGCTGTGCCCTTGTTGTTCTGTTCCATTGTGTGCTTCAGTGAGCTTTCGAGTTTAAACAGTGGACTAAAGAGCAAACACTGGTTCCAAGAAGGCCAGAGTCTTTTGGGTAGTGTGCTTCAGCTGACACACGAAAGGAAATATATGTGACTTCACGGTTACAGTTGTTTCCTACTTTGTTTCTTGGTAATTCACTGTGAAACTCAGAAAATACAGTGTTTTCAAAGAGGACTGGCCTGTACTTTCTATTGGCTAAAGGAACATTCTTTGAAACAGGAGAGAACATGAACATTTCTAGCAATTATAACAGAAGTTAGAGCTTTTTCCTCTCTCTCCTTGTGGTGATTGCGTTCATTGTGTGAGATAGTCACCGGTTACAATGCCATAAGGCAGAAGCAGAGAAAGCGGTAACTGGACATATCTTGTTTCCGTGAAGGCTAAAGCATACACTACTGGAAGTACAGATGTAGCTCTTTGAACTGAAGATACTAGGTGCTATCTTGTTTCTCTAGAATGCCTTTCAAAGAGTTCCTGTTTCCCTTACTTGGTGACTCACAAAAACTGTGTTCCGAAAGAGGCCAGCAACAGTTCTCAACCAGACAGAAGCAATGTACGTTGAACATTCCAACCAACATACACATATTCTCAAACGATTTCAGCAGATGGAATTATGAGCTTGCTGTGCCCTTGTTGTTCTGTTCCACTGTGTGCTTCAGTGAGCTTTCGAGTTTATTCAATGGACTAAAGAGCAAACACTGGTTTCAAGAAGGCCAGAGTCTTTTGGGTAGTGTGCTTCAGCTGACACACGAAAGGAAATATATGTGACTTCACGGTTACAGTTGTTTCCTACTTTGTTTCTTGGTAATTCACTGTGAAACTCAGAAAATACAGTGTTTTCAAAGAGGACTGGCCTGTACTTTCTATTGGCTAAAGGAACATTCTTTGAAACAGGAGAGAACATGAACATTTCTAGCAATTATAACAGAAGTTAGAGCTTTTTCCTCTCTCTCCTTGTGGTGATTGCGTTCATTGTGTGAGATAGTCACCGGTTACAATGCCATAAGGCAGAAGCAGAGAAAGCGGTAACTGGACATATCTTGTTTCCGTGAAGGCTAAAGCATACACTACTGGAAGTACAGATGTAGCTCTTTGAACTGAAGATACTAGGTGCTATCTTGTTTCTCTAGAATGCCTTTCAAAGAGTTCCTGTTTCCCTTACTTGGTGACTCACAAAAACTGTGTTCCGAAAGAGGCCAGCAACAGTTCTCAACCAGACAGAAGCAATGTACGCTGAACATTCCAACCAACATACACATATTCTCAAACGATTTCAGCAGATGGAATTATGAGCTTGCTGTGCCCTTGTTGTTCTGTTCCACTGTGTGCTTCCGTGAGCTTTCGAGTTTATTCAATGGACTAAAGAGCAAACACTGGTTTCAAGAAGGCCAGAGTCTTTTGGGTTGTGTGCTTCAGCTGACACACGAAAGGAAATATATGTGACTTCACGGTTACAGTTGTTTCCTACTTTGTTTCTTGGTAATTCACTGTGAAACTCAGAAAATACAGTGTTTTCAAAGAAGACTGGCCTGTACTTTCTATTGGCTAAAGGAACATTCTTTGAAACAGGAGAGAACATGAACATTTCTAGCAATTATAACAGAAGTTAGAGCTTTTTCCTCTCTCTCCTTGTGGTGATTGCGTTCATTGTGTGAGATAGTCACCGGTTACAATGCCATAAGGCAGAAACAGAGAAAGCGGTAACTGGACATATCTTGTTTCCGTGAAGGCTAAAGCATACACTACTGGAAGTACAGATGTAGCTCTTTGAACTGAAGATACTAGGTGCTATCTTGTTTCTCTAGAATGCCTTTCAAAGAGTTCCTGTTTCCCTTACTTGGTGACTCACAAAAACTGTGTTCCGAAAGAGGCCAGCAACAGTTCTCAACCAGACAGAAGCAATGTACGCTGAACATTCCAACCAACATACACATATTCTCAAACGATTTCAGCAGATGGAATTATGAGCTTGCTGTGCCCTTGTTGTTCTGTTCCACTGTGTGCTTCCGTGAGCTTTCGAGTTTATTCAATGGACTAAAGAGCAAACACTGGTTTCAAGAAGGCCAGAGTCTTTTGGGTAGTGTGCTTCAGCTGACACACGAAAGGAAATATATGTGACTTCACGGTTACAGTTGTTTCCTACTTTGTTTCTTGGTAATTCACTGTGAAACTCAGAAAATAGTGTTTTCAAAGAGGACTGGTCTATATATTCTATTGGATAAAGGATCATCCTTTGAAACAGGAGAGAACATGAACATTTCTAGCAATTATAACAGAAGTTAGAGCTTTTTCCTCTCTCTCCTTGTGGTGATTGCGTTCATTGTGTGAGATAGTCACCGGTTACAATGCCATAAGGCAGAAGCAGAGAAAGCGGTAACTGGACATATCTTGTTTCCGTGAAGGCTAAAGCATACACTACTGGAAGTACAGATGTAGCTCTTTGAACTGAAGATACTAGGTGCTATCTAGTTTCTCATGAATGCCTTTCAAAGAGTTCCTGTTTCCCTTACTTGGTGACTCACAAAAACTGTGTTCCGAAAGAGGCCAGCAACAGTTCTCAACCAGACAGAAGCAATGTACGCTGAACATTCCAACCAACATACACATATTCTCAAACGATTTCAACAGATGGAATTATGAGCTTGCTGTGCCCTTGTTGTTCTGTTCCACTGTGTGCTTCAGTGAGCTTTCGAGTTTATACAATGGACTAAAGAGCAAACACTGGTTTCAAGAAGGCCAGAGTCTTTTGGATAGTGTGCTTCAGCTGACACACGAAAGGAAATATATGTGACTTCACGGTTACAGTTGTTTCCTACTTTGTTTCTTGGTAATTCACTGTGAAACTCAGAAAATACTGTGTTTTCAAAGAGGACTGGCCTGTACTTTCTATTGGCTAAAGGAACATTCTTTGAAACAGGAGAGAACATGAACATTTCTAGCAATTATAACAGAAGTTAGAGCTTTTTCCTCTCTCTCCTTGTGGTGATTGCGTTCATTGTGTGAGATAGTCACCGGTTACAATGCCATAAGGCAGAAGCAGAGAAAGCGGTAACTGGACATATCTTGTTTCCGTGAAGGCTAAAGCATACACTACTGGAAGTACAGATGTAGCTCTTTGAACTGAAGATACTAGGTGCTATCTTGTTTCTCTAGAATGCCTTTCAAAGAGTTCCTGTTTCCCTTACTTGGTGACTCACAAAAACTGTGTTCCGAAAGAGGCCAGCAACAGTTCTCAACCAGACAGAAGCAATGTACGTTGAACATTCCAACCAACACACACATATTCTCAAACGATTTCAACAGATGGAATTATGAGCTTGCTGTGCCCTTGTTGTTCTGTTCCACTGTGTGCTTCCGTGAGCTTTCGAGTTTATACAATGGACTAAAGAGCAAACACTGGTTTCAAGAAGGCCAGAGTCTTTTGGATAGTGTGCTTCAGCTGACACACGAAAGGAAATATATGTGACTTCACGGTTACAGTTGTTTCCTACTTTGTTTCTTGGTAATTCACTGTGAAACTCAGAAAATACTGTGTTTTCAAAGAGGACTGGCCTGTACTTTCTATTGGCTAAAGGAACATTCTTTGAAACAGGAGAGAACATGAACATTTCTAGCAATTATAACAGAAGTTAGAGCTTTTTCCTCTCTCTCCTTGTGGTGATTGCGTTCATTGTGTGAGATAGTCACCGGTTACAATGCCATAAGGCAGAAGCAGAGAAAGCGGTAACTGGACATATCTTGTTTCCGTGAAGGCTAAAGCATACACTACTGGAAGTACAGATGTAGCTCTTTGAACTGAAGATACTAGGTGCTATCTTGTTTCTCTAGAATGCCTTTCAAAGAGTTCCTGTTTCCCTTACTTGGTGACTCACAAAAACTGTGTTCCGAAAGAGGCCAGCAACAGTTCTCAACCAGACAGAAGCAATGTACGCTGAACATTCCAACCAACATACACATATTCTCAAACGATTTCAGCAGATGGAATTATGAGCTTGCTGTGCCCTTGTTGTTCTGTTCCACTGTGTGCTTCCGTGAGCTTTTGAGTTTATTCAATGGACTAAAGAGCAAACACTGGTTTCAAGAAGGCCAGAGTCTTTTGGGTAGTGTGCTTCAGCTGACACACGAAAGGAAATATATGTGACTTCACGGTTACAGTTGTTTCCTACTTTGTTTCTTGGTAATTCACTGTGAAACTCAGAAAATACAGTGTTTTCAAAGAAGACTGGCCTGTACTTTCTATTGGCTAAAGGAACATTCTTTGAAACAGGAGAGAACATGAACATTTCTAGCAATTATAACAGAAGTTAGAGCTTTTTCCTCTCTCTCCTTGTGGTGATTGCGTTCATTGTGTGAGATAGTCACCGGTTACAATGCCATAAGGCAGAAGCAGAGAAAGCGGTAACTGGACATATCTTGTTTCCGTGAAGGCTAAAGCATACACTACTGGAAGTACAGATGTAGCTCTTTGAACTGAAGATACTAGGTGCTATCTTGTTTCTCTAGAATGCCTTTCAAAGAGTTCCTGTTTCCCTTACTTGGTGACTCACAAAAACTGTGTTCCGAAAGAGGCCAGCAACAGTTCTCAACCAGACAGAAGCAATGTACGTTGAACATTCCAACCAACATACACATATTCTCAAACGATTTCAGCAGATGGAATTATGAGCTTGCTGTGCCCTTGTTGTTCTGTTCCACTGTGTGCTTCAGTGAGCTTTCGAGTTTATTCAATGGACTAAAGAGCAAACACTGGTTTCAAGAAGGCCAGAGTCCTTTGGGTAGTGTGCTTCAGCTGACACACGAAAGGAAATATATGTGACTTCACGGTTACAGTTGTTTCCTAATTTGTTTCTTGGTAATTCACTGTGAAACTCAGAAAATACTGTGTTTTCAAAGAGGACTGGCCTGTACTTTCTATTGGCTAAAGGAACATTCTTTGAAACAGGAGAGAACATGAACATTTCTAGCAATTATAACAGAAGTTAGAGCTTTTTCCTCTCTCTCCTTGTGGTGATTGCGTTCATTGTGTGAGATAGTCACCGGTTACAATGCCATAAGGCAGAAGCAGAGAAAGCGGTAACTGGACATATCTTGTTTCCGTGAAGGCTAAAGCATACACTACTGGAAGTACAGATGTAGCTCTTTGAACTGAAGATACTAGGTGCTATCTTGTTTCTCTAGAATGCCTTTCAAAGAGTTCCTGTTTCCCTTACTTGGTGACTCACAAAAACTGTGTTCCGAAAGAGGCCAGCAACAGTTCTCAACCAGACAGAAGCAATGTACGCTGAACATTCCAACCAACATACACATATTCTCAAACGATTTCAGCAGATGGAATTATGAGCTTGCTGTGCCCTTGTTGTTCTGTTCCACTGTGTGCTTCCGTGAGCTTTCGAGTTTATTCAATGGACTAAAGAGCAAACACTGGTTTCAAGAAGGCCAGAGTCTTTTGGGTAGTGTGCTTCAGCTGACACACGAAAGGAAATATATGTGACTTCACGGTTACAGTTGTTTCCTACTTTGTTTCTTGGTAATTCACTGTGAATCTCAGAAAATACAGTGTTTTCAAAGAGGACTGGCCTGTACTTTCTATTGGCTAAAGGAACATTCTTTGAAACAGGAGAGAACATGAACATTTCTAGCAATTATAACAGAAGTTAGAGCTTTTTCCTCTCTCTCCTTGTGGTGATTGCGTTCATTGTGTGAGATAGTCACCGGTTACAATGCCATAAGGCAGAAGCAGAGAAAGCGGTAACTGGACATATCTTGTTTCCGTGAAGGCTAAAGCATACACTACTGGAAGTACAGATGTAGCTCTTTGAACTGAAGATACTAGGTGCTATCTTGTTTCTCTAGAATGCCTTTCAAAGAGTTCCTGTTTCCCTTACTTGGTGACTCACAAAAACTGTGTTCCGAAAGAGGCCAGCAACAGTTCTCAACCAGACAGAAGCAATGTACGTTGAACATTCCAACCAACATACACATATTCTCAAACGATTTCAGCAGATGGAATTATGAGCTTGCTGTGCCCTTGTTGTTCTGTTCCACTGTGTGCTTCAGTGAGCTTTCGAGTTTATTCAATGGACTAAAGAGCAAACACTGGTTTCAAGAAGGCCAGAGTCTTTTGGGTAGTGTGCTTCAGCTGACACACGAAAGGAAATATATGTGACTTCACGGTTACAGTTGTTTCCTACTTTGTTTCTTGGTAATTCACTGTGAAACTCAGAAAATACTGTGTTTTCAAAGAGGACTGGCCTGTACTTTCTATTGGCTAAAGGAACATTCTTTGAAACAGGAGAGAACATGAACATTTCTAGCAATTATAACAGAAGTTAGAGCTTTTTCCTCTCTCTCCTTGTGGTGATTGCGTTCATTGTGTGAGATAGTCACCGGTTACAATGCCATAAGGCAGAAGCAGAGAAAGCGGTAACTGGACATATCTTGTTTCCGTGAAGGCTAAAGCATACACTACTGGAAGTACAGATGTAGCTCTTTGAACTGAAGATACTAGGTGCTATCTTGTTTCTCTAGAATGCCTTTCAAAGAGTTCCTGTTTCCCTTACTTGGTGACTCACAAAAACTGTGTTCCGAAAGAGGCCAGCAACAGTTCTCAACCAGACAGAAGCAATGTACGCTGAACATTCCAACCAACATACACATATTCTCAAACGATTTCAGCAGATGGAATTATGAGCTTGCTGTGCCCTTGTTGTTCTGTTCCACTGTGTGCTTCCGTGAGCTTTCGAGTTTATTCAATGGACTAAAGAGCAAACACTGGTTTCAAGAAGGCCAGAGTCTTTTGGGTAGTGTGCTTCAGCTGACACACGAAAGGAAATATATGTGACTTCACGGTTACAGTTGTTTCCTACTTTGTTTCTTGGTAATTCACTGTGAAACTCAGAAAATAGTGTTTTCAAAGAGGACTGGTCTATATATTCTATTGGATAAAGGATCATCCTTTGAAACAGGAGAGAACATGAACATTTCTAGCAATTATAACAGAAGTTAGAGCTTTTTCCTCTCTCTCCTTGTGGTGATTGCGTTCATTGTGTGAGATAGTCACCGGTTACAATGCCATAAGGCAGAAGCAGAAAAAGCGGTAACTGTACATATCTTGTTTCCGTGAAGGCTAAAGTATACACTACTGGAAGTACAGATGTAGCTCTTTGAACTGAAGATACTAGGTGCTATCTTGTTTCTCTAGAATGCCTTTCAAAGAGTTCCTGTTTCCCTTACTTGGTGACTCACAAAAACTGTGTTCCGAAAGAGGCCAGCAACAGTTCTCAACCAGACAGAAGCAATGTACGTTGAACATTCCAACCAACATACACATATTCTCAAACGATTTCAGCAGATGGAATTATGAGCTTGCTGTGCCCTTGTTGTTCTGTTCCATTGTGTGCTTCAGTGAGCTTTCGAGTTTAAACAGTGGACTAAAGAGCAAACACTGGTTCCAAGAAGGCCAGAGTCTTTTGGGTAGTGTGCTTCAGCTGACACACGAAAGGAAATATATGTGACTTCACGGTTACAGTTGTTTCCTACTTTGTTTCTTGGTAATTCACTGTGAAACTCAGAAAATACTGTGTTTTCAAAGAGGACTGGCCTGTACTTTCTATTGGCTAAAGGAACATTCTTTGAAACAGGAGAGAACATGAACATTTCTAGCAATTATAACAGAAGTTAGAGCTTTTTCCTCTCTCTCCTTGTGGTGATTGCGTTCATTGTGTGAGATAGTCACCGGTTACAATGCCATAAGGCAGAAGCAGAGAAAGCGGTAACTGGACATATCTTGTTTCCGTGAAGGCTAAAGCATACACTACTGGAAGTACAGATGTAGCTCTTTGAACTGAAGATACTAGGTGCTATCTTGTTTCTCTAGAATGCCTTTCAAAGAGTTCCTGTTTCCCTTACTTGGTGACTCACAAAAACTGTGTTCCGAAAGAGGCCAGCAACAGTTCTCAACCAGACAGAAGCAATGTACGTTGAACATTCCAACCAACATACACATATTCTCAAACGATTTCAGCAGATGGAATTATGAGCTTGCTGTGCCCTTGTTGTTCTGTTCCACTGTGTGCTTCCGTGAGCTTTCGAGTTTATTCAATGGACTAAAGAGCAAACACTGGTTTCAAGAAGGCCAGAGTCTTTTGGGTAGTGTGCTTCAGCTGACACACGAAAGGAAATATATGTGACTTCACGGTTACAGTTGTTTCCTACTTTGTTTCTTGGTAATTCACTGTGAAACTCAGAAAATACTGTGTTTTCAAAGAGGACTGGCCTGTACTTTCTATTGGCTAAAGGAACATTCTTTGAAACAGGAGAGAACATGAACATTTCTAGCAATTATAACAGAAGTTAGAGCTTTTTCCTCTCTCTCCTTGTGGTGATTGCGTTCATTGTGTGAGATAGTCACCGGTTACAATGCCATAAGGCAGAAGCAGAGAAAGCGGTAACTGGACATATCTTGTTTCCGTGAAGGCTAAAGCATACACTACTGGAAGTACAGATGTAGCTCTTTGAACTGAAGATACTAGGTGCTATCTTGTTTCTCTAGAATGCCTTTCAAAGAGTTCCTGTTTCCCTTACTTGGTGACTCACAAAAACTGTGTTCCGAAAGAGGCCAGCAACAGTTCTCAACCAGACAGAAGCAATGTACGTTGAACATTCCAACCAACATACACATATTCTCAAACGATTTCAGCAGATGGAATTATGAGCTTGCTGTGCCCTTGTTGTTCTGTTCCACTGTGTGCTTCAGTGAGCTTTCGAGTTTATTCAATGGACTAAAGAGCAAACACTGGTTTCAAGAAGGCCAGAGTCTTTTGGGTAGTGTGCTTCAGCTGACACACGAAAGGAAATATATGTGACTTCACGGTTACAGTTGTTTCCTACTTTGTTTCTTGGTAATTCACTGTGAAACTCAGAAAATACAGTGTTTTCAAAGAGGACTGGCCTGTACTTTCTATTGGCTAAAGGATCATTCTTTGAAACAGGAGAGAACATGAACATTTCTAGCAATTATAACAGAAGTTAGAGCTTTTTCCTCTCTCTCCTTGTGGTGATTGCGTTCATTGTGTGAGATAGTCACCGGTTACAATGCCATAAGGCAGAAGCAGAGAAAGCGGTAACTGGACATATCTTGTTTCCGTGAAGGCTAAAGCATACACTACTGGAAGTACAGATGTAGCTCTTTGAACTGAAGATACTAGGTGCTATCTTGTTTCTCTAGAATGCCTTTCAAAGAGTTCCTGTTTCCCTTACTTGGTGACTCACAAAAACTGTGTTCCGAAAGAGGCCAGCAACAGTTCTCAACCAGACAGAAGCAATGTACGTTGAACATTCCAACCAACATACACATATTCTCAAACGATTTCAGCAGATGGAATTATGAGCTTGCTGTGCCCTTGTTGTTCTGTTCCACTGTGTGCTTCAGTGAGCTTTCGAGTTTATACAATGGACTAAAGAGCAAACACTGGTTTCAAGAAGGCCAGAGTCTTTTGGATAGTGTGCTTCAGCTGACACACGAAAGGAAATATATGTGACTTCACGGTTACAGTTGTTTCCTACTTTGTTTCTTGGTAATTCACTGTGAAACTCAGAAAATACTGTGTTTTCAAAGAGGACTGGCCTGTACTTTCTATTGGCTAAAGGAACATTCTTTGAAACAGGAGAGAACATGAACATTTCTAGCAATTATAACAGAAGTTAGAGCTTTTTCCTCTCTCTCCTTGTGGTGATTGCGTTCATTGTGTGAGATAGTGACCGGTTCCAATGCCATAAGGCAGAAGCAGAGAAAGCGGTAACTGGACATATCTTGTTTCCGTGAAGGCTAAAGCATACACTACTGGAAGTACAGATGTAGCTCTTTGAACTGAAGATACTAGGTGCTATCTTATTTCTCTAGAATGCCTTTCAAAGAGTTCCTGTTTCCCTTACTTGGTGACTCACAAAAACTGTGTTCCGAAAGAGGCCAGCAACAGTTCTCAACCAGACAGAAGCAATGTACGTTGAACATTCCAACCAACACACACATATTCTCAAACGATTTCAACAGATGGAATTATGAGCTTGCTGTGCCCTTGTTGTTCTGTTCCACTGTGTGCTTCAGTGAGCTTTCGAGTTTATACAATGGACTAAAGAGCAAACACTGGTTTCAAGAAGGCCAGAGTCTTTTGGATAGTGTGCTTCAGCTGACACACGAAAGGAAATATATGTGACTTCACGGTTACAGTTGTTTCCTACTTTGTTTCTTGGTAATTCACTGTGAAACTCAGAAAATACTGTGTTTTCAAAGAGGACTGGCCTGTACTTTCTATTGGCTAAAGGAACATTCTTTGAAACAGGAGAGAACATGAACATTTCTAGCAATTATAACAGAAGTTAGAGCTTTTTCCTCTCTCTCCTTGTGGTGATTGCGTTCATTGTGTGAGATAGTCACCGGTTACAATGCCATAAGGCAGAAGCAGAGAAAGCGGTAACTGGACATATCTTGTTTCCGTGAAGGCTAAAGCATACACTACTGGAAGTACAGATGTAGCTCTTTGAACTGAAGATACTAGGTGCTATCTTGTTTCTCTAGAATGCCTTTCAAAGAGTTCCTGTTTCCCTTACTTGGTGACTCACAAAAACTGTGTTCCGAAAGAGGCCAGCAACAGTTCTCAACCAGACAGAAGCAATGTACGCTGAACATTCCAACCAACATACACATATTCTCAAACGATTTCAGCAGATGGAATTATGAGCTTGCTGTGCCCTTGTTGTTCTGTTCCACTGTGTGCTTCCGTGAGCTTTCGAGTTTATTCAATGGACTAAAGAGCAAACACTGGTTTCAAGAAGGCCAGAGTCTTTTGGGTAGTGTGCTTCAGCTGACACACGAAAGGAAATATATGTGACTTCACGGTTACAGTTGTTTCCTACTTTGTTTCTTGGTAATTCACTGTGAAACTCAGAAAATACAGTGTTTTCAAAGAGGACTGGCCTGTACTTTCTATTGGCTAAAGGAACATTCTTTGAAACAGGAGAGAACATGAACATTTCTAGCAATTATAACAGAAGTTAGAGCTTTTTCCTCTCTCTCCTTGTGGTGATTGCGTTCATTGTGTGAGATAGTCACCGGTTACAATGCCATAAGGCAGAAGCAGAGAAAGCGGTAACTGGACATATCTTGTTTCCGTGAAGGCTAAAGCATACACTACTGGAAGTACAGATGTAGCTCTTTGAACTGAAGATACTAGGTGCTATCTTGTTTCTCTAGAATGCCTTTCAAAGAGTTCCTGTTTCCCTTACTTGGTGACTCACAAAAACTGTGTTCCGAAAGAGGCCAGCAACAGTTCTCAACCAGACAGAAGCAATGTACGTTGAACATTCCAACCAACATACACATATTCTCAAACGATTTCAGCAGATGGAATTATGAGCTTGCTGTGCCCTTGTTGTTCTGTTCCACTGTGTGCTTCAGTGAGCTTTCGAGTTTATTCAATGGACTAAAGAGCAAACACTGGTTTCAAGAAGGCCAGAGTCTTTTGGGTAGTGTGCTTCAGCTGACACACGAAAGGAAATATATGTGACTTCACGGTTACAGTTGTTTCCTACTTTGTTTCTTGGTAATTCACTGTGAAACTCAGAAAATACAGTGTTTTCAAAGAGGACTGGCCTGTACTTTCTATTGGCTAAAGGAACATTCTTTGAAACAGGAGAGAACATGAACATTTCTAGCAATTATAACAGAAGTTAGAGCTTTTTCCTCTCTCTCCTTGTGGTGATTGCGTTCATTGTGTGAGATAGTCACCGGTTACAATGCCATAAGGCAGAAGCAGAGAAAGCGGTAACTGGACATATCTTGTTTCCGTGAAGGCTAAAGCATACACTACTGGAAGTACAGATGTAGCTCTTTGAACTGAAGATACTAGGTGCTATCTTGTTTCTCTAGAATGCCTTTCAAAGAGTTCCTGTTTCCCTTACTTGGTGACTCACAAAAACTGTGTTCCGAAAGAGGCCAGCAACAGTTCTCAACCAGACAGAAGCAATGTACGTTGAACATTCCAACCAACATACACATATTCTCAAACGATTTCAGCAGATGGAATTATGAGCTTGCTGTGCCCTTGTTGTTCTGTTCCACTGTGTGCTTCAGTGAGCTTTCGAGTTTATTCAATGGACTAACGAGCAAACACTGGTTTCAAGAAGGCCAGAGTCTTTTGGGTAGTGTGCTTCAGCTGACACACGAAAGGAAATATATGTGACTTCACGGTTACAGTTGTTTCCTACTTTGTTTCTTGGTAATTCACTGTGAAACTCAGAAAATACAGTGTTTTCAAAGAGGACTGGCCTGTACTTTCTATTGGCTAAAGGATCATTCTTTGAAACAGGAGAGAACATGAACATTTCTAGCAATTATAACAGAAGTTAGAGCTTTTTCCTCTCTCTCCTTGTGGTGATTGCGTTCATTGTGTGAGATAGTCACCGGTTACAATGCCATAAGGCAGAAGCAGAGAAAGCGGTAACTGGACATATCTTGTTTCCGTGAAGGCTAAAGCATACACTACTGGAAGTACAGATGTAGCTCTTTGAACTGAAGATACTAGGTGCTATCTTGTTTCTCTAGAATGCCTTTCAAAGAGTTCCTGTTTCCCTTACTTGGTGACTCACAAAAACTGTGTTCCGAAAGAGGCCAGCAACAGTTCTCAAACAGACAGAAGCAATGTACGTTGAACATTCCAACCAACATACACATATTCTCAAACGATTTCAGCAGATGGAATTATGAGCTTGCTGTGCCCTTGTTGTTCTGTTCCACTGTGTGCTTCAGTGAGCTTTCGAGTTTAAACAATGGACTAAAGAGCAAACACTGGTTTCAAGAAGGCCAGAGTCTTTTGGGTAGTGTGCTTCAGCTGACACACGAAAGGAAATATATGTGACTTCACGGTTACAGTTGTTTCCTACTTTGTTTCTTGGTAATTCACTGTGAAACTCAGAAAATAGTGTTTTCAAAGAGGACTGGTCTATATATTCTATTGGATAAAGGATCATCCTTTGAAACAGGAGAGAACATGAACATTTCTAGCAATTATAACAGAAGTTAGAGCTTTTTCCTCTCTCTCCTTGTGGTGATTGCGTTCATTGTGTGAGATAGTCACCGGTTACAATGCCATAAGGCAGAAGCAGAAAAAGCGGTAACTGTACATATCTTGTTTCCGTGAAGGCTAAAGTATACACTACTGGAAGTACAGATGTAGCTCTTTGAACTGAAGATACTAGGTGCTATCTTGTTTCTCTAGAATGCCTTTCAAAGAGTTCCTGTTTCCCTTACTTGGTGACTCACAAAAACTGTGTTCCGAAAGAGGCCAGCAACAGTTCTCAACCAGACAGAAGCAATGTACGTTGAACATTCCAACCAACATACACATATTCTCAAACGATTTCAGCAGATGGAATTATGAGCTTGCTGTGCCCTTGTTGTTCTGTTCCATTGTGTGCTTCAGTGAGCTTTCGAGTTTAAACAGTGGACTAAAGAGCAAACACTGGTTCCAAGAAGGCCAGAGTCTTTTGGGTAGTGTGCTTCAGCTGACACACGAAAGGAAATATATGTGACTTCACGGTTACAGTTGTTTCCTACTTTGTTTCTTGGTAATTCACTGTGAAACTCAGAAAATACTGTGTTTTCAAAGAGGACTGGCCTGTACTTTCTATTGGCTAAAGGAACATTCTTTGAAACAGGAGAGAACATGAACATTTCTAGCAATTATAACAGAAGTTAGAGCTTTTTCCTCTCTCTCCTTGTGGTGATTGCGTTCATTGTGTGAGATAGTCACTGGTTACAATGCCATAAGGCAGAAGCAGAGAAAGCGGTAACTGGACATATCTTGTTTCCGTGAAGGCTAAAGCATACACTACTGGAAGTACAGATGTAGCTCTTTGAACTGAAGATACTAGGTGCTATCTTATTTCTCTAGAATGCCTTTCAAAGAGTTCCTGTTTCCCTTACTTGGTGACTCACAAAAACTGTGTTCCGAAAGAGGCCAGCAACAGTTCTCAACCAGACAGAAGCAATGTACGTTGAACATTCCAACCAACACACACATATTCTCAAACGATTTCAACAGATGGAATTATGAGCTTGCTGTGCCCTTGTTGTTCTGTTCCACTGTGTGCTTCAGTGAGCTTTCGAGTTTATACAATGGACTAAAGAGCAAACACTGGTTTCAAGAAGGCCAGAGTCTTTTGGATAGTGTGCTTCAGCTGACACACGAAAGGAAATATATGTGACTTCACGGTTACAGTTGTTTCCTACTTTGTTTCTTGGTAATTCACTGTGAAACTCAGAAAATACTGTGTTTTCAAAGAGGACTGGCCTGTACTTTCTATTGGCTAAAGGAACATTCTTTGAAACAGGAGAGAACATGAACATTTCTAGCAATTATAACAGAAGTTAGAGCTTTTTCCTCTCTCTCCTTGTGGTGATTGCGTTCATTGTGTGAGATAGTCACCGGTTACAATGCCATAAGGCAGAAGCAGAGAAAGCGGTAACTGGACATATCTTGTTTCCGTGAAGGCTAAAGCATACACTACTGGAAGTACAGATGTAGCTCTTTGAACTGAAGATACTAGGTGCTATCTTATTTCTCTAGAATGCCTTTCAAAGAGTTCCTGTTTCCCTTACTTGGTGACTCACAAAAACTGTGTTCCGAAAGAGGCCAGCAACAGTTCTCAACCAGACAGAAGCAATGTACGTTGAACATTCCAACCAACACACACATATTCTCAAACGATTTCAACAGATGGAATTATGAGCTTGCTGTGCCCTTGTTGTTCTGTTCCACTGTGTGCTTCAGTGAGCTTTCGAGTTTATACAATGGACTAAAGAGCAAACACTGGTTTCAAGAAGGCCAGAGTCTTTTGGATAGTGTGCTTCAGCTGACACACGAAAGGAAATATATGTGACTTCACGGTTACAGTTGTTTCCTACTTTGTTTCTTGGTAATTCACTGTGAAACTCAGAAAATACTGTGTTTTCAAAGAGGACTGGCCTGTACTTTCTATTGGCTAAAGGAACATTCTTTGAAACAGGAGAGAACATGAACATTTCTAGCAATTATAACAGAAGTTAGAGCTTTTTCCTCTCTCTCCTTGTGGTGATTGCGTTCATTGTGTGAGATAGTCACCGGTTACAATGCCATAAGGCAGAAGCAGAGAAAGCGGTAACTGGACATATCTTGTTTCCGTGAAGGCTAAAGCATACACTACTGGAAGTACAGATGTAGCTCTTTGAACTGAAGATACTAGGTGCTATCTTATTTCTCTAGAATGCCTTTCAAAGAGTTCCTGTTTCCCTTACTTGGTGACTCACAAAAACTGTGTTCCGAAAGAGGCCAGCAACAGTTCTCAACCAGACAGAAGCAATGTACGTTGAACATTCCAACCAACACACACATATTCTCAAACGATTTCAACAGATGGAATTATGAGCTTGCTGTGCCCTTGTTGTTCTGTTCCACTGTGTGCTTCAGTGAGCTTTCGAGTTTATACAATGGACTAAAGAGCAAACACTGGTTTCAAGAAGGCCAGAGTCTTTTGGATAGTGTGCTTCAGCTGACACACGAAAGGAAATATATGTGACTTCACGGTTACAGTTGTTTCCTACTTTGTTTCTTGGTAATTCACTGTGAAACTCAGAAAATAGTGTTTTCAAAGAGGACTGGTCTATATATTCTATTGGATAAAGGATCATCCTTTGAAACAGGAGAGAACATGAACATTTCTAGCAATTATAACAGAAGTTAGAGCTTTTTCCTCTCTCTCCTTGTGGTGATTGCGTTCATTGTGTGAGATAGTCACCGGTTACAATGCCATAAGGCAGAAGCAGAAAAAGCGGTAACTGTACATATCTTGTTTCCGTGAAGGCTAAAGTATACACTACTGGAAGTACAGATGTAGCTCTTTGAACTGAAGATACTAGGTGCTATCTTGTTTCTCTAGAATGCCTTTCAAAGAGTTCCTGTTTCCCTTACTTGGTGACTCACAAAAACTGTGTTCCGAAAGAGGCCAGCAACAGTTCTCAACCAGACAGAAGCAATGTACGTTGAACATTCCAACCAACATACACATATTCTCAAACGATTTCAGCAGATGGAATTATGAGCTTGCTGTGCCCTTGTTGTTCTGTTCCATTGTGTGCTTCAGTGAGCTTTCGAGTTTAAACAGTGGACTAAAGAGCAAACACTGGTTCCAAGAAGGCCAGAGTCTTTTGGGTAGTGTGCTTCAGCTGACACACGAAAGGAAATATATGTGACTTCACGGTTACAGTTGTTTCCTACTTTGTTTCTTGGTAATTCACTGTGAAACTCAGAAAATACTGTGTTTTCAAAGAGGACTGGCCTGTACTTTCTATTGGCTAAAGGAACATTCTTTGAAACAGGAGAGAACATGAACATTTCTAGCAATTATAACAGAAGTTAGAGCTTTTTCCTCTCTCTCCTTGTGGTGATTGCGTTCATTGTGTGAGATAGTCACTGGTTACAATGCCATAAGGCAGAAGCAGAGAAAGCGGTAACTGGACATATCTTGTTTCCGTGAAGGCTAAAGCATACACTACTGGAAGTACAGATGTAGCTCTTTGAACTGAAGATACTAGGTGCTATCTTATTTCTCTAGAATGCCTTTCAAAGAGTTCCTGTTTCCCTTACTTGGTGACTCACAAAAACTGTGTTCCGAAAGAGGCCAGCAACAGTTCTCAACCAGACAGAAGCAATGTACGTTGAACATTCCAACCAACACACACATATTCTCAAACGATTTCAACAGATGGAATTATGAGCTTGCTGTGCCCTTGTTGTTCTGTTCCACTGTGTGCTTCAGTGAGCTTTCGAGTTTATACAATGGACTAAAGAGCAAACACTGGTTTCAAGAAGGCCAGAGTCTTTTGGATAGTGTGCTTCAGCTGACACACGAAAGGAAATATATGTGACTTCACGGTTACAGTTGTTTCCTACTTTGTTTCTTGGTAATTCACTGTGAAACTCAGAAAATACTGTGTTTTCAAAGAGGACTGGCCTGTACTTTCTATTGGCTAAAGGAACATTCTTTGAAACAGGAGAGAACATGAACATTTCTAGCAATTATAACAGAAGTTAGAGCTTTTTCCTCTCTCTCCTTGTGGTGATTGCGTTCATTGTGTGAGATAGTCACCGGTTACAATGCCATAAGGCAGAAGCAGAGAAAGCGGTAACTGGACATATCTTGTTTCCGTGAAGGCTAAAGCATACACTACTGGAAGTACAGATGTAGCTCTTTGAACTGAAGATACTAGGTGCTATCTTATTTCTCTAGAATGCCTTTCAAAGAGTTCCTGTTTCCCTTACTTGGTGACTCACAAAAACTGTGTTCCGAAAGAGGCCAGCAACAGTTCTCAACCAGACAGAAGCAATGTACGTTGAACATTCCAACCAACACACACATATTCTCAAACGATTTCAACAGATGGAATTATGAGCTTGCTGTGCCCTTGTTGTTCTGTTCCACTGTGTGCTTCAGTGAGCTTTCGAGTTTATACAATGGACTAAAGAGCAAACACTGGTTTCAAGAAGGCCAGAGTCTTTTGGATAGTGTGCTTCAGCTGACACACGAAAGGAAATATATGTGACTTCACGGTTACAGTTGTTTCCTACTTTGTTTCTTGGTAATTCACTGTGAAACTCAGAAAATACTGTGTTTTCAAAGAGGACTGGCCTGTACTTTCTATTGGCTAAAGGAACATTCTTTGAAACAGGAGAGAACATGAACATTTCTAGCAATTATAACAGAAGTTAGAGCTTTTTCCTCTCTCTCCTTGTGGTGATTGCGTTCATTGTGTGAGATAGTCACCGGTTACAATGCCATAAGGCAGAAGCAGAGAAAGCGGTAACTGGACATATCTTGTTTCCGTGAAGGCTAAAGCATACACTACTGGAAGTACAGATGTAGCTCTTTGAACTGAAGATACTAGGTGCTATCTTATTTCTCTAGAATGCCTTTCAAAGAGTTCCTGTTTCCCTTACTTGGTGACTCACAAAAACTGTGTTCCGAAAGAGGCCAGCAACAGTTCTCAACCAGACAGAAGCAATGTACGTTGAACATTCCAACCAACACACACATATTCTCAAACGATTTCAACAGATGGAATTATGAGCTTGCTGTGCCCTTGTTGTTCTGTTCCACTGTGTGCTTCAGTGAGCTTTCGAGTTTATACAATGGACTAAAGAGCAAACACTGGTTTCAAGAAGGCCAGAGTCTTTTGGATAGTGTGCTTCAGCTGACACACGAAAGGAAATATATGTGACTTCACGGTTACAGTTGTTTCCTACTTTGTTTCTTGGTAATTCACTGTGAAACTCAGAAAATACTGTGTTTTCAAAGAGGACTGGCCTGTACTTTCTATTGGCTAAAGGAACATTCTTTGAAACAGGAGAGAACATGAACATTTCTAGCAATTATAACAGAAGTTAGAGCTTTTTCCTCTCTCTCCTTGTGGTGATTGCGTTCATTGTGTGAGATAGTCACCGGTTACAATGCCATAAGGCAGAAGCAGAGAAAGCGGTAACTGGACATATCTTGTTTCCGTGAAGGCTAAAGCATACACTACTGGAAGTACAGATGTAGCTCTTTGAACTGAAGATACTAGGTGCTATCTTGTTTCTCTAGAATGCCTTTCAAAGAGTTCCTGTTTCCCTTACTTGGTGACTCACAAAAACTGTGTTCCGAAAGAGGCCAGCAACAGTTCTCAACCAGACAGAAGCAATGTACGCTGAACATTCCAACCAACATACACATATTCTCAAACGATTTCAGCAGATGGAATTATGAGCTTGCTGTGCCCTTGTTGTTCTGTTCCACTGTGTGCTTCCGTGAGCTTTCGAGTTTATTCAATGGACTAAAGAGCAAACACTGGTTTCAAGAAGGCCAGAGTCTTTTGGGTAGTGTGCTTCAGCTGACACACGAAAGGAAATATATGTGACTTCACGGTTACAGTTGTTTCCTACTTTGTTTCTTGGTAATTCACTGTGAAACTCAGAAAATACAGTGTTTTCAAAGAAGACTGGCCTGTACTTTCTATTGGCTAAAGGAACATTCTTTGAAACAGGAGAGAACATGAACATTTCTAGCAATTATAACAGAAGTTAGAGCTTTTTCCTCTCTCTCCTTGTGGTGATTGCGTTCATTGTGTGAGATAGTCACCGGTTACAATGCCATAAGGCAGAAGCAGAGAAAGCGGTAACTGGACATATCTTGTTTCCGTGAAGGCTAAAGCATACACTACTGGAAGTACAGATGTAGCTCTTTGAACTGAAGATACTAGGTGCTATCTTGTTTCTCTAGAATGCCTTTCAAAGAGTTCCTGTTTCCCTTACTTGGTGACTCACAAAAACTGTGTTCCGAAAGAGGCCAGCAACAGTTCTCAACCAGACAGAAGCAATGTACGCTGAACATTCCAACCAACATACACATATTCTCAAACGATTTCAGCAGATGGAATTATGAGCTTGCTGTGCCCTTGTTGTTCTGTTCCACTGTGTGCTTCCGTGAGCTTTCGAGTTTATTCAATGGACTAAAGAGCAAACACTGGTTTCAAGAAGGCCAGAGTCTTTTGGGTAGTGTGCTTCAGCTGACACACGAAAGGAAATATATGTGACTTCACGGTTACAGTTGTTTCCTACTTTGTTTCTTGGTAATTCACTGTGAAACTCAGAAAATACAGTGTTTTCAAAGAGGACTGGCCTGTACTTTCTATTGGCTAAAGGAACATTCTTTGAAACAGGAGAGAACATGAACATTTCTAGCAATTATAACAGAAGTTAGAGCTTTTTCCTCTCTCTCCTTGTGGTGATTGCGTTCATTGTGTGAGATAGTCACCGGTTACAATGCCATAAGGCAGAAGCAGAGAAAGCGGTAACTGGACATATCTTGTTTCCGTGAAGGCTAAAGCATACACTACTGGAAGTACAGATGTAGCTCTTTGAACTGAAGATACTAGGTGCTATCTTGTTTCTCTAGAATGCCTTTCAAAGAGTTCCTGTTTCCCTTACTTGGTGACTCACAAAAACTGTGTTCCGAAAGAGGCCAGCAACAGTTCTCAACCAGACAGAAGCAATGTACGTTGAACATTCCAACCAACATACACATATTCTCAAACGATTTCAGCAGATGGAATTATGAGCTTGCTGTGCCCTTGTTGTTCTGTTCCACTGTGTGCTTCAGTGAGCTTTCGAGTTTATTCAATGGACTAAAGAGCAAACACTGGTTTCAAGAAGGCCAGAGTCTTTTGGGTAGTGTGCTTCAGCTGACACACGAAAGGAAATATATGTGACTTCACGGTTACAGTTGTTTCCTACTTTGTTTCTTGGTAATTCACTGTGAAACTCAGAAAATACAGTGTTTTCAAAGAGGACTGGCCTGTACTTTCTATTGGCTAAAGGATCATTCTTTGAAACAGGAGAGAACATGAACATTTCTAGCAATTTTAACAGAAGTTAGAGCTTTTTCCTCTCTCTCCTTGTGGTGATTGCGTTCATTGTGTGAGATAGTCACCGGTTACAATGCCATAAGGCAGAAGCAGAGAAAGCGGTAACTGGACATATCTTGTTTCCGTGAAGGCTAAAGCATACACTACTGGAAGTACAGATGTAGCTCTTTGAACTGAAGATACTAGGTGCTATCTTGTTTCTCTAGAATGCCTTTCAAAGAGTTCCTGTTTCCCTTACTTGGTGACTCACAAAAACTGTGTTCTGAAAGAGGCCAGCAACAGTTCTCAACCAGACAGAAGCAATGTACGTTGAACATTCCAACCAACATACACATATTCTCAAACGATTTCAGCAGATGGAATTATGAGCTTGCTGTGCCCTTGTTGTTCTGTTCCACTGTGTGCTTCAGTGAGCTTTCGAGTTTAAACAATGGACTAAAGAGCAAACACTGGTTTCAAGAAGGCCAGAGTCTTTTGGGTAGTGTGCTTCAGCTGACACACGAAAGGAAATATATGTGACTTCACGGTTACAGTTGTTTCCTACTTTGTTTCTTGGTAATTCACTGTGAAACTCAGAAAATAGTGTTTTCAAAGAGGACTGGTCTATATATTCTATTGGATAAAGGATCATCCTTTGAAACAGGAGAGAACATGAACATTTCTAGCAATTATAACAGAAGTTAGAGCTTTTTCCTCTCTCTCCTTGTGGTGATTGCGTTCATTGTGTGAGATAGTCACCGGTTACAATGCCATAAGGCAGAAGCAGAAAAAGCGGTAACTGTACATATCTTGTTTCCGTGAAGGCTAAAGTATACACTACTGGAAGTACAGATGTAGCTCTTTGAACTGAAGATACTAGGTGCTATCTTGTTTCTCTAGAATGCCTTTCAAAGAGTTCCTGTTTCCCTTACTTGGTGACTCACAAAAACTGTGTTCCGAAAGAGGCCAGCAACAGTTCTCAACCAGACAGAAGCAATGTACGTTGAACATTCCAACCAACACACACATATTCTCAAACGATTTCAACAGATGGAATTATGAGCTTGCTGTGCCCTTGTTGTTCTGTTCCACTGTGTGCTTCAGTGAGCTTTCGAGTTTAAACAATGGACTAAAGAGCAAACACTGGTTTCAAGAAGGCCAGAGTCTTTTGGGTAGTGTGCTTCAGCTGACACACGAAAGGAAATATATGTGACTTCACGGTTACAGTTGTTTCCTACTTTGTTTCTTGGTAACTCACTGTGAAACTCAGAAAATTCTGTGTTTTCAAAGAGGACTGGCCTGTACTTTCTATTGGCTAAAGGATCATTCTTAGAAACAGGAGAGAACATGAACATTTCTAGCAATTATAACAGAAGTTAGAGCTTTCTCCTCTCTCTCCTTGTGGTGATTGCGTTCATTTTGTGAGATAGTGACCGGTTACAATGCCATAAGGCAGAAGCAGAGAAAGCGGTAACTGGACATATCTTGTTTCCGTGAAGGCTAAAGCATACACTACTGGAAGTACAGATGTAGCTCTTTGAACTGAAGATTCTAGGTGCTATCTAGTTTCTCATGAATGCCTTTCAAAGAGTTCCTGTTTCCCTTATTGGTGACTCACAAAAACTGTGTTCCCAAAGAGGCCAGCAACGGTTCTCAACCAGACAGAAGCAATGTACGTTGAACATTCCAACCAACATACACATATTCTCAAACGATTTCAACAGATGGAATTATGAGCTTGCTGTGCCCTTGTTGTTCTGTTCCACTGTGTGCTTCAGTGAGCTTTCGAGTTTAAACAATGGACTAAAGAGCAAACACTGGTTTCAAGAAGGCCAGAGTCTTTTGGGTAGTGTGCTTCAGCTGACACACGAAAGGAAATATATGTGACTTCACGGTTACAGTTGTTTCCTACTTTGTTTCTTGGTAATTCACTGTGAAACTCAGAAAATACTGTGTTTTCAAAGAGGACTGGCCTGTACTTTCTATTGGCTAAAGGATCATTCTTAGAAACAGGAGAGAACATGAACATTTCTAGCAATTATAACAGAAGTTAGAGCTTTCTCCTCTCTCTCCTTGTGGTGATTGCGTTCATTTTGTGAGATAGTGACCGGTTACAATGCCATAAGGCAGAAGCAGAGAAAGCGGTAACTGGACATATCTTGTTTCCGTGAAGGCTAAAGCATACACTACTGGAAGTACAGATGTAGCTCTTTGAACTGAAGATTCTAGGTGCTATCTAGTTTCTCATGAATGCCTTTCAAAGAGTTCCTGTTTCCCTTATTGGTGACTCACAAAAACTGTGTTCCCAAAGAGGCCAGCAACGGTTCTCAACCAGACAGAAGCAATGTACGTTGAACATTCCAACCAACACACACATATTCTCAAACGATTTCAACAGATGGAATTATGAGCTTGCTGTGCCCTTGTTGTTCTGTTCCACTGTGTGCTTCAGTGAGCTTTCGAGTTTAAACAATGGACTAAAGAGCAAACACTGGTTTCAAGAAGGCCAGAGTCTTTTGGGTAGTGTGCTTCAGCTGACACACGAAAGGAAATATATGTGACTTCACGGTTACAGTTGTTTCCTACTTTGTTTCTTGGTAACTCACTGTGAAACTCAGAAAATTCTGTGTTTTCAAAGAGGACTGGCCTGTACTTTCTATTGGCTAAAGGATCATTCTTTGAAACAGGAGAGAACATGAACATTTCTAGCAATTATAAAAGAAGTTAGAGCTTTCTCCTCTCTCTCCTTGTGGTGATTGCGTTCATTGTGTGAGATAGTGACCGGTTACAATGCCATAAGGCAGAAGCAGAGAAAGGGGTAACTGGACATATCTTGTTTCCGTGAAGGCTAAAGCATACACTACTGGAAGTACAGATGTAGCTCTTTGAACTGAAGATTCTAGGTGCTATCTAGTTTCTCATGAATGCCTTTCAAAGAGTTCCTGTTTCCCTTATTGGTGACTCACAAAAACTGTGTTCCCAAAGAGGCCAGCAACGGTTCTCAACCAGACAGAAGCAATGTACGTTGAACATTCCAACCAACACACACATATTCTCAAACGATTTCAACAGATGGAATTATGAGCTTGCTGTGCCCTTGTTGTTCTGTTCCACTGTGTGCTTCAGTGAGCTTTCGAGTTTAAACAATGGACTAAAGAGCAAACACTGGTTTCAAGAAGGCCAGAGTCTTTTGGGTAGTGTGCTTCAGCTGACACACGAAAGGAAATATATGTGACTTCACGGTTACAGTTGTTTCCTACTTTGTTTCTTGGTAACTCACTGTGAAACTCAGAAAATTCTGTGTTTTCAAAGAGGACTGGCCTGTACTTTCTATTGGCTAAAGGATCATTCTTTGAAACAGGAGAGAACATGAACATTTCTAGCAATTATAACAGAAGTTAGAGCTTTCTCCTCTCTCTCCTTGTGGTGATTGCGTTCATTGTGTGAGATAGTGACCGGTTACAATGCCATAAGGCAGAAGCAGAGAAAGGGGTAACTGGACATATCTTGTTTCCGTGAAGGCTAAAGCATACACTACTGGAAGTACAGATGTAGCTCTTTGAACTGAAGATTCTAGGTGCTATCTAGTTTCTCATGAATGCCTTTCAAAGAGTTCCTGTTTCCCTTATTGGTGACTCACAAAAACTGTGTTCCCAAAGAGGCCAGCAACGGTTCTCAACCAGACAGAAGCAATGTACGTTGAACATTCCAACCAACACACACATATTCTCAAACGATTTCAACAGATGGAATTATGAGCTTGCTGTGCCCTTGTTGTTCTGTTCCACTGTGTGCTTCAGTGAGCTTTCGAGTTTAAACAATGGACTAAAGAGCAAACACTGGTTTCAAGAAGGCCAGAGTCTTTTGGGTAGTGTGCTTCAGCTGACACACGAAAGGAAATATATGTGACTTCACGGTTACAGTTGTTTCCTACTTTGTTTCTTGGTAATTCACTGTGAAACTCAGAAAATACTGTGTTTTCAAAGAGGACTGGCCTGTACTTTCTATTGGCTAAAGGATCATTCCTTGAAACAGGAGAGAACATGAACATTTCTAGCAATTATAACAGAAGTTAGAGCTTTCTCCTCTCTCTCCTTGTGGTGATTGCGTTCATTGTGTGACATAGTGACCGGTTACAATGCCATAAGGCAGAAGCAGAGAAAGCGGTAACTGGACATATCTTGTTTCCGTGAAGGCTAAAGCATACACTACTGGAAGTACAGATGTAGCTCTTTGAACTGAAGATACTAGGTGCTATCTAGTTTCTCATGAATGCCTTTCAAAGAGTTCCTGTTTCCCTTATTGGTGACTCACAAAAACTGTGTTCCCAAAGAGGCCAGCAACGGTTCTCAACCAGACAGAAGCAATGTACGTTGAACATTCCAACCAACACACACATATTCTCAAACGATTTCAACAGATGGAATTATGAGCTTGCTGTGCCCTTGTTGTTCTGTTCCACTGTGTGCTTCAGTGAGCTTTCGAGTTTAAACAATGGTATAAAGAGCAAACACTGGTTTCAAGAAGGCCAGAGTCTTTTGGGTAGTGTGCTTCAGCTGACACACGAAAGGAAATATATGTGACTTCACGGTTACAGTTGTTTCCTACTTTGTTTCTTGGTAACTCACTGTGAAACTCAGAAAATTCTGTGTTTTCAAAGAGGACTGGCCTGTACTTTCTATTGGCTAAAGGATCATTCTTAGAAACAGGAGAGAACATGAACATTTCTAGCAATTATAACAGAAGTTAGAGCTTTCTCCTCTCTCTCCTTGTGGTGATTGCGTTCATTGTGTGAGATAGTGACCGGTTACAATGCCATAAGGCAGAAGCAGAGAAAGGGGTAACTGGACATATCTTGTTTCCGTGAAGGCTAAAGCATACACTACTGGAAGTACAGATGTAGCTCTTTGAACTGAAGATTCTAGGTGCTATCTAGTTTCTCATGAATGCCTTTCAAAGAGTTCCTGTTTCCCTTATTGGTGACTCACAAAAACTGTGTTCCCAAAGAGGCCAGCAACGGTTCTCAACCAGACAGAAGCAATGTACGTTGAACATTCCAACCAACACACACATATTCTCAAACGATTTCAACAGATGGAATTATGAGCTTGCTGTGCCCTTGTTGTTCTGTTCCACTGTGTGCTTCAGTGAGCTTTCGAGTTTAAACAATGGACTAAAGAGCAAACACTGGTTTCAAGAAGGCCAGAGTCTTTTGGGTAGTGTGCTTCAGCTGACACACGAAAGGAAATATATGTGACTTCACGGTTACAGTTGTTTCCTACTTTGTTTCTTGGTAACTCACTGTGAAACTCAGAAAATTCTGTGTTTTCAAAGAGGACTGGCCTGTACTTTCTATTGGCTAAAGGATCATTCTTTGAAACAGGAGAGAACATGAACATTTCTAGCAATTATAACAGAAGTTAGAGCTTTCTCCTCTCTCTCCTTGTGGTGATTGCGTTCATTGTGTGAGATAGTGACCGGTTACAATGCCATAAGGCAGAAGCAGAGAAAGGGGTAACTGGACATATCTTGTTTCCGTGAAGGCTAAAGCATACACTACTGGAAGTACAGATGTAGCTCTTTGAACTGAAGATTCTAGGTGCTATCTAGTTTCTCATGAATGCCTTTCAAAGAGTTCCTGTTTCCCTTATTGGTGACTCACAAAAACTGTGTTCCCAAAGAGGCCAGCAACGGTTCTCAACCAGACAGAAGCAATGTACGTTGAACATTCCAACCAACACACACATATTCTCAAACGATTTCAACAGATGGAATTATGAGCTTGCTGTGCCCTTGTTGTTCTGTTCCACTGTGTGCTTCAGTGAGCTTTCGAGTTTAAACAATGGACTAAAGAGCAAACACTGGTTTCAAGAAGGCCAGAGTCTTTTGGGTAGTGTGCTTCAGCTGACACACGAAAGGAAATATATGTGACTTCACGGTTACAGTTGTTTCCTACTTTGTTTCTTGGTAATTCACTGTGAAACTCAGAAAATACTGTGTTTTCAAAGAGGACTGGCCTGTACTTTCTATTGGCTAAAGGATCATTCCTTGAAACAGGAGAGAACATGAACATTTCTAGCAATTATAACAGAAGTTAGAGCTTTCTCCTCTCTCTCCTTGTGGTGATTGCGTTCATTGTGTGACATAGTGACCGGTTACAATGCCATAAGGCAGAAGCAGAGAAAGCGGTAACTGGACATATCTTGTTTCCGTGAAGGCTAAAGCATACACTACTGGAAGTACAGATGTAGCTCTTTGAACTGAAGATACTAGGTGCTATCTAGTTTCTCATGAATGCCTTTCAAAGAGTTCCTGTTTCCCTTATTGGTGACTCACAAAAACTGTGTTCCCAAAGAGGCCAGCAACGGTTCTCAACCAGACAGAAGCAATGTACGTTGAACATTCCAACCAACACACACATATTCTCAAACGATTTCAACAGATGGAATTATGAGCTTGCTGTGCCCTTGTTGTTCTGTTCCACTGTGTGCTTCAGTGAGCTTTCGAGTTTAAACAATGGTATAAAGAGCAAACACTGGTTTCAAGAAGGCCAGAGTCTTTTGGGTAGTGTGCTTCAGCTGACACACGAAAGGAAATATATGTGACTTCACGGTTACAGTTGTTTCCTACTTTGTTTCTTGGTAACTCACTGTGAAACTCAGAAAATTCTGTGTTTTCAAAGAGGACTGGCCTGTACTTTCTATTGGCTAAAGGATCATTCTTAGAAACAGGAGAGAACATGAACATTTCTAGCAATTATAACAGAAGTTAGAGCTTTCTCCTCTCTCTCCTTGTGGTGATTGCGTTCATTTTGTGAGATAGTGACCGGTTACAATGCCATAAGGCAGAAGCAGAGAAAGCGGTAACTGGACATATCTTGTTTCCGTGAAGGCTAAAGCATACACTACTGGAAGTACAGATGTAGCTCTTTGAACTGAAGATACTAGGTGCTATCTAGTTTCTCATGAATGCCTTTCAAAGAGTTCCTGTTTCCCTTATTGGTGACTCACAAAAACTGTGTTCCCAAAGAGGCCAGCAACGGTTCTCAACCAGACAGAAGCAATGTACGTTGAACATTCCAACCAACACACACATATTCTCAAACGATTTCAACAGATGGAATTATGAGCTTGCTGTGCCCTTGTTGTTCTGTTCCACTGTGTGCTTCAGTGAGCTTTCGAGTTTAAACAATGGACTAAAGAGCAAACACTGGTTTCAAGAAGGCCAGAGTCTTTTGGGTAGTGTGCTTCAGCTGACACACGAAAGGAAATATATGTGACTTCACGGTTACAGTTGTTTCCTACTTTGTTTCTTGGTAACTCACTGTGAAACTCAGAAAATTCTGTGTTTTCAAAGAGGACTGGCCTGTACTTTCTATTGGCTAAAGGATCATTCTTTGAAACAGGAGAGAACATGAACATTTCTAGCAATTATAACAGAAATTAGAGCTTTCTCCTCTCTCTCCTTGTGGTGATTGCGTTCATTGTGTGAGATAGTGACCGGTTACAATGCCATAAGGCAGAAGCAGAGAAAGGGGTAACTGGACATATCTTGTTTCCGTGAAGGCTAAAGCATACACTACTGGAAGTACAGATGTAGCTCTTTGAACTGAAGATTCTAGGTGCTATCTAGTTTCTCATGAATGCCTTTCAAAGAGTTCCTGTTTCCCTTATTGGTGACTCACAAAAACTGTGTTCCCAAAGAGGCCAGCAACGGTTCTCAACCAGACAGAAGCAATGTACGTTGAACATTCCAACCAACACACACATATTCTCAAACGATTTCAACAGATGGAATTATGAGCTTGCTGTGCCCTTGTTGTTCTGTTCCACTGTGTGCTTCAGTGAGCTTTCGAGTTTAAACAATGGACTAAAGAGCAAACACTGGTTTCAAGAAGGCCAGAGTCTTTTGGGTAGTGTGCTTCAGCTGACACACGAAAGGAAATATATGTGACTTCACGGTTACAGTTGTTTCCTACTTTGTTTCTTGGTAATTCACTGTGAAACTCAGAAAATACTGTGTTTTCAAAGAGGACTGGCCTGTACTTTCTATTGGCTAAAGGATCATTCCTTGAAACAGGAGAGAACATGAACATTTCTAGCAATTATAACAGAAGTTAGAGCTTTCTCCTCTCTCTCCTTGTGGTGATTGCGTTCATTGTGTGACATAGTGACCGGTTACAATGCCATAAGGCAGAAGCAGAGAAAGCGGTAACTGGACATATCTTGTTTCCGTGAAGGCTAAAGCATACACTACTGGAAGTACAGATGTAGCTCTTTGAACTGAAGATACTAGGTGCTATCTAGTTTCTCATGAATGCCTTTCAAAGAGTTCCTGTTTCCCTTATTGGTGACTCACAAAAACTGTGTTCCCAAAGAGGCCAGCAACGGTTCTCAACCAGACAGAAGCAATGTACGTTGAACATTCCAACCAACACACACATATTCTCAAACGATTTCAACAGATGGAATTATGAGCTTGCTGTGCCCTTGTTGTTCTGTTCCACTGTGTGCTTCAGTGAGCTTTCGAGTTTAAACAATGGTATAAAGAGCAAACACTGGTTTCAAGAAGGCCAGAGTCTTTTGGGTAGTGTGCTTCAGCTGACACACGAAAGGAAATATATGTGACTTCACGGTTACAGTTGTTTCCTACTTTGTTTCTTGGTAACTCACTGTGAAACTCAGAAAATTCTGTGTTTTCAAAGAGGACTGGCCTGTACTTTCTATTGGCTAAAGGATCATTCTTAGAAACAGGAGAGAACATGAACATTTCTAGCAATTATAACAGAAGTTAGAGCTTTCTCCTCTCTCTCCTTGTGGTGATTGCGTTCATTTTGTGAGATAGTGACCGGTTACAATGCCATAAGGCAGAAGCAGAGAAAGCGGTAACTGGACATATCTTGTTTCCGTGAAGGCTAAAGCATACACTACTGGAAGTACAGATGTAGCTCTTTGAACTGAAGATACTAGGTGCTATCTAGTTTCTCATGAATGCCTTTCAAAGAGTTCCTGTTTCCCTTATTGGTGACTCACAAAAACTGTGTTCCCAAAGAGGCCAGCAACGGTTCTCAACCAGACAGAAGCAATGTACGTTGAACATTCCAACCAACACACACATATTCTCAAACGATTTCAACAGATGGAATTATGAGCTTGCTGTGCCCTTGTTGTTCTGTTCCACTGTGTGCTTCAGTGAGCTTTCGAGTTTAAACAATGGACTAAAGAGCAAACACTGGTTTCAAGAAGGCCAGAGTCTTTTGGGTAGTGTGCTTCAGCTGACACACGAAAGGAAATATATGTGACTTCACGGTTACAGTTGTTTCCTACTTTGTTTCTTGGTAACTCACTGTGAAACTCAGAAAATTCTGTGTTTTCAAAGAGGACTGGCCTGTACTTTCTATTGGCTAAAGGATCATTCTTTGAAACAGGAGAGAACATGAACATTTCTAGCAATTATAACAGAAGTTAGAGCTTTCTCCTCTCTCTCCTTGTGGTGATTGCGTTCATTGTGTGAGATAGTGACCGGTTACAATGCCATAAGGCAGAAGCAGAGAAAGCGGTAACTGGACATATCTTGTTTCCGTGAAGGCTAAAGCATACACTACTGGAAGTACAGATGTAGCTCTTTGAACTGAAGATTCTAGGTGCTATCTAGTTTCTCATGAATGCCTTTCAAAGAGTTCCTGTTTCCCTTATTGGTGACTCACAAAAACTGTGTTCCCAAAGAGGCCAGCAACGGTTCTCAACCAGACAGAAGCAATGTACGTTGAACATTCCAACCAACACACACATATTCTCAAACGATTTCAACAGATGGAATTATGAGCTTGCTGTGCCCTTGTTGTTCTGTTCCACTGTGTGCTTCAGTGAGCTTTCGAGTTTAAACAATGGACTAAAGAGCAAACACTGGTTTCAAGAAGGCCAGAGTCTTTTGGGTAGTGTGCTTCAGCTGACACACGAAAGGAAATATATGTGACTTCACGGTTACAGTTGTTTCCTACTTTGTTTCTTGGTAACTCACTGTGAAACTCAGAAAATTCTGTGTTTTCAAAGAGGACTGGCCTGTACTTTCTATTGGCTAAAGGATCATTCTTTGAAACAGGAGAGAACATGAACATTTCTAGCAATTATAACAGAAGTTAGAGCTTTCTCCTCTCTCTCCTTGTGGTGATTGCGTTCATTGTGTGAGATAGTGACCGGTTACAATGCCATAAGGCAGAAGCAGAGAAAGGGGTAACTGGACATATCTTGTTTCCGTGAAGGCTAAAGCATACACTACTGGAAGTACAGATGTAGCTCTTTGAACTGAAGATTCTAGGTGCTATCTAGTTTCTCATGAATGCCTTTCAAAGAGTTCCTGTTTCCCTTATTGGTGACTCACAAAAACTGTGTTCCCAAAGAGGCCAGCAACGGTTCTCAACCAGACAGAAGCAATGTACGTTGAACATTCCAACCAACACACACATATTCTCAAACGATTTCAACAGATGGAATTATGAGCTTGCTGTGCCCTTGTTGTTCTGTTCCACTGTGTGCTTCAGTGAGCTTTCGAGTTTAAACAATGGACTAAAGAGCAAACACTGGTTTCAAGAAGGCCAGAGTCTTTTGGGTAGTGTGCTTCAGCTGACACACGAAAGGAAATATATGTGACTTCACGGTTACAGTTGTTTCCTACTTTGTTTCTTGGTAACTCACTGTGAAACTCAGAAAATTCTGTGTTTTCAAAGAGGACTGGCCTGTACTTTCTATTGGCTAAAGGATCATTCTTTGAAACAGGAGAGAACATGAACATTTCTAGCAATTATAACAGAAATTAGAGCTTTCTCCTCTCTCTCCTTGTGGTGATTGCGTTCATTGTGTGAGATAGTGACCGGTTACAATGCCATAAGGCAGAAGCAGAGAAAGGGGTAACTGGACATATCTTGTTTCCGTGAAGGCTAAAGCATACACTACTGGAAGTACAGATGTAGCTCTTTGAACTGAAGATTCTAGGTGCTATCTAGTTTCTCATGAATGCCTTTCAAAGAGTTCCTGTTTCCCTTATTGGTGACTCACAAAAACTGTGTTCCCAAAGAGGCCAGCAACGGTTCTCAACCAGACAGAAGCAATGTACGTTGAACATTCCAACCAACACACACATATTCTCAAACGATTTCAACAGATGGAATTATGAGCTTGCTGTGCCCTTGTTGTTCTGTTCCACTGTGTGCTTCAGTGAGCTTTCGAGTTTAAACAATGGACTAAAGAGCAAACACTGGTTTCAAGAAGGCCAGAGTCTTTTGGGTAGTGTGCTTCAGCTGACACACGAAAGGAAATATATGTGACTTCACGGTTACAGTTGTTTCCTACTTTGTTTCTTGGTAATTCACTGTGAAACTCAGAAAATACTGTGTTTTCAAAGAGGACTGGCCTGTACTTTCTATTGGCTAAAGGATCATTCCTTGAAACAGGAGAGAACATGAACATTTCTAGCAATTATAACAGAAGTTAGAGCTTTCTCCTCTCTCTCCTTGTGGTGATTGCGTTCATTGTGTGACATAGTGACCGGTTACAATGCCATAAGGCAGAAGCAGAGAAAGCGGTAACTGGACATATCTTGTTTCCGTGAAGGCTAAAGCATACACTACTGGAAGTACAGATGTAGCTCTTTGAACTGAAGATACTAGGTGCTATCTAGTTTCTCATGAATGCCTTTCAAAGAGTTCCTGTTTCCCTTATTGGTGACTCACAAAAACTGTGTTCCCAAAGAGGCCAGCAACGGTTCTCAACCAGACAGAAGCAATGTACGTTGAACATTCCAACCAACACACACATATTCTCAAACGATTTCAACAGATGGAATTATGAGCTTGCTGTGCCCTTGTTGTTCTGTTCCACTGTGTGCTTCAGTGAGCTTTCGAGTTTAAACAATGGTATAAAGAGCAAACACTGGTTTCAAGAAGGCCAGAGTCTTTTGGGTAGTGTGCTTCAGCTGACACACGAAAGGAAATATATGTGACTTCACGGTTACAGTTGTTTCCTACTTTGTTTCTTGGTAACTCACTGTGAAACTCAGAAAATTCTGTGTTTTCAAAGAGGACTGGCCTGTACTTTCTATTGGCTAAAGGATCATTCTTAGAAACAGGAGAGAACATGAACATTTCTAGCAATTATAACAGAAGTTAGAGCTTTCTCCTCTCTCTCCTTGTGGTGATTGCGTTCATTTTGTGAGATAGTGACCGGTTACAATGCCATAAGGCAGAAGCAGAGAAAGCGGTAACTGGACATATCTTGTTTCCGTGAAGGCTAAAGCATACACTACTGGAAGTACAGATGTAGCTCTTTGAACTGAAGATACTAGGTGCTATCTAGTTTCTCATGAATGCCTTTCAAAGAGTTCCTGTTTCCCTTATTGGTGACTCACAAAAACTGTGTTCCCAAAGAGGCCAGCAACGGTTCTCAACCAGACAGAAGCAATGTACGTTGAACATTCCAACCAACACACACATATTCTCAAACGATTTCAACAGATGGAATTATGAGCTTGCTGTGCCCTTGTTGTTCTGTTCCACTGTGTGCTTCAGTGAGCTTTCGAGTTTAAACAATGGACTAAAGAGCAAACACTGGTTTCAAGAAGGCCAGAGTCTTTTGGGTAGTGTGCTTCAGCTGACACACGAAAGGAAATATATGTGACTTCACGGTTACAGTTGTTTCCTACTTTGTTTCTTGGTAACTCACTGTGAAACTCAGAAAATTCTGTGTTTTCAAAGAGGACTGGCCTGTACTTTCTATTGGCTAAAGGATCATTCTTTGAAACAGGAGAGAACATGAACATTTCTAGCAATTATAACAGAAGTTAGAGCTTTCTCCTCTCTCTCCTTGTGGTGATTGCGTTCATTGTGTGAGATAGTGACCGGTTACAATGCCATAAGGCAGAAGCAGAGAAAGCGGTAACTGGACATATCTTGTTTCCGTGAAGGCTAAAGCATACACTACTGGAAGTACAGATGTAGCTCTTTGAACTGAAGATTCTAGGTGCTATCTAGTTTCTCATGAATGCCTTTCAAAGAGTTCCTGTTTCCCTTATTGGTGACTCACAAAAACTGTGTTCCCAAAGAGGCCAGCAACGGTTCTCAACCAGACAGAAGCAATGTACGTTGAACATTCCAACCAACACACACATATTCTCAAACGATTTCAACAGATGGAATTATGAGCTTGCTGTGCCCTTGTTGTTCTGTTCCACTGTGTGCTTCAGTGAGCTTTCGAGTTTAAACAATGGACTAAAGAGCAAACACTGGTTTCAAGAAGGCCAGAGTCTTTTGGGTAGTGTGCTTCAGCTGACACACGAAAGGAAATATATGTGACTTCACGGTTACAGTTGTTTCCTACTTTGTTTCTTGGTAACTCACTGTGAAACTCAGAAAATTCTGTGTTTTCAAAGAGGACTGGCCTGTACTTTCTATTGGCTAAAGGATCATTCTTTGAAACAGGAGAGAACATGAACATTTCTAGCAATTATAACAGAAGTTAGAGCTTTCTCCTCTCTCTCCTTGTGGTGATTGCGTTCATTTTGTGAGATAGTGACCGGTTACAATGCCATAAGGCAGAAGCAGAGAAAGGGGTAACTGGACATATCTTGTTTCCGTGAAGGCTAAAGCATACACTACTGGAAGTACAGATGTAGCTCTTTGAACTGAAGATTCTAGGTGCTATCTAGTTTCTCATGAATGCCTTTCAAAGAGTTCCTGTTTCCCTTATTGGTGACTCACAAAAACTGTGTTCCCAAAGAGGCCAGCAACGGTTCTCAACCAGACAGAAGCAATGTACGTTGAACATTCCAACCAACACACACATATTCTCAAACGATTTCAACAGATGGAATTATGAGCTTGCTGTGCCCTTGTTGTTCTGTTCCACTGTGTGCTTCAGTGAGCTTTCGAGTTTAAACAATGGACTAAAGAGCAAACACTGGTTTCAAGAAGGCCAGAGTCTTTTGGGTAGTGTGCTTCAGCTGACACACGAAAGGAAATATATGTGACTTCACGGTTACAGTTGTTTCCTACTTTGTTTCTTGGTAACTCACTGTGAAACTCAGAAAATTCTGTGTTTTCAAAGAGGACTGGCCTGTACTTTCTATTGGCTAAAGGATCATTCTTTGAAACAGGAGAGAACATGAACATTTCTAGCAATTATAACAGAAATTAGAGCTTTCTCCTCTCTCTCCTTGTGGTGATTGCGTTCATTGTGTGAGATAGTGACCGGTTACAATGCCATAAGGCAGAAGCAGAGAAAGGGGTAACTGGACATATCTTGTTTCCGTGAAGGCTAAAGCATACACTACTGGAAGTACAGATGTAGCTCTTTGAACTGAAGATTCTAGGTGCTATCTAGTTTCTCATGAATGCCTTTCAAAGAGTTCCTGTTTCCCTTATTGGTGACTCACAAAAACTGTGTTCCCAAAGAGGCCAGCAACGGTTCTCAACCAGACAGAAGCAATGTACGTTGAACATTCCAACCAACACACACATATTCTCAAACGATTTCAACAGATGGAATTATGAGCTTGCTGTGCCCTTGTTGTTCTGTTCCACTGTGTGCTTCAGTGAGCTTTCGAGTTTAAACAATGGACTAAAGAGCAAACACTGGTTTCAAGAAGGCCAGAGTCTTTTGGGTAGTGTGCTTCAGCTGACACACGAAAGGAAATATATGTGACTTCACGGTTACAGTTGTTTCCTACTTTGTTTCTTGGTAATTCACTGTGAAACTCAGAAAATACTGTGTTTTCAAAGAGGACTGGCCTGTACTTTCTATTGGCTAAAGGATCATTCCTTGAAACAGGAGAGAACATGAACATTTCTAGCAATTATAACAGAAGTTAGAGCTTTCTCCTCTCTCTCCTTGTGGTGATTGCGTTCATTGTGTGACATAGTGACCGGTTACAATGCCATAAGGCAGAAGCAGAGAAAGCGGTAACTGGACATATCTTGTTTCCGTGAAGGCTAAAGCATACACTACTGGAAGTACAGATGTAGCTCTTTGAACTGAAGATACTAGGTGCTATCTAGTTTCTCATGAATGCCTTTCAAAGAGTTCCTGTTTCCCTTATTGGTGACTCACAAAAACTGTGTTCCCAAAGAGGCCAGCAACGGTTCTCAACCAGACAGAAGCAATGTACGTTGAACATTCCAACCAACACACACATATTCTCAAACGATTTCAACAGATGGAATTATGAGCTTGCTGTGCCCTTGTTGTTCTGTTCCACTGTGTGCTTCAGTGAGCTTTCGAGTTTAAACAATGGTATAAAGAGCAAACACTGGTTTCAAGAAGGCCAGAGTCTTTTGGGTAGTGTGCTTCAGCTGACACACGAAAGGAAATATATGTGACTTCACGGTTACAGTTGTTTCCTACTTTGTTTCTTGGTAACTCACTGTGAAACTCAGAAAATTCTGTGTTTTCAAAGAGGACTGGCCTGTACTTTCTATTGGCTAAAGGATCATTCTTAGAAACAGGAGAGAACATGAACATTTCTAGCAATTATAACAGAAGTTAGAGCTTTCTCCTCTCTCTCCTTGTGGTGATTGCGTTCATTTTGTGAGATAGTGACCGGTTACAATGCCATAAGGCAGAAGCAGAGAAAGCGGTAACTGGACATATCTTGTTTCCGTGAAGGCTAAAGCATACACTACTGGAAGTACAGATGTAGCTCTTTGAACTGAAGATACTAGGTGCTATCTAGTTTCTCATGAATGCCTTTCAAAGAGTTCCTGTTTCCCTTATTGGTGACTCACAAAAACTGTGTTCCCAAAGAGGCCAGCAACGGTTCTCAACCAGACAGAAGCAATGTACGTTGAACATTCCAACCAACACACACATATTCTCAAACGATTTCAACAGATGGAATTATGAGCTTGCTGTGCCCTTGTTGTTCTGTTCCACTGTGTGCTTCAGTGAGCTTTCGAGTTTAAACAATGGACTAAAGAGCAAACACTGGTTTCAAGAAGGCCAGAGTCTTTTGGGTAGTGTGCTTCAGCTGACACACGAAAGGAAATATATGTGACTTCACGGTTACAGTTGTTTCCTACTTTGTTTCTTGGTAACTCACTGTGAAACTCAGAAAATTCTGTGTTTTCAAAGAGGACTGGCCTGTACTTTCTATTGGCTAAAGGATCATTCTTTGAAACAGGAGAGAACATGAACATTTCTAGCAATTATAACAGAAGTTAGAGCTTTCTCCTCTCTCTCCTTGTGGTGATTGCGTTCATTGTGTGAGATAGTGACCGGTTACAATGCCATAAGGCAGAAGCAGAGAAAGGGGTAACTGGACATATCTTGTTTCCGTGAAGGCTAAAGCATACACTACTGGAAGTACAGATGTAGCTCTTTGAACTGAAGATTCTAGGTGCTATCTAGTTTCTCATGAATGCCTTTCAAAGAGTTCCTGTTTCCCTTATTGGTGACTCACAAAAACTGTGTTCCCAAAGAGGCCAGCAACGGTTCTCAACCAGACAGAAGCAATGTACGTTGAACATTCCAACCAACACACACATATTCTCAAACGATTTCAACAGATGGAATTATGAGCTTGCTGTGCCCTTGTTGTTCTGTTCCACTGTGTGCTTCAGTGAACTTTCGAGTTTAAACAATGGACTAAAGAGCAAACACTGGTTTCAAGAACGCCAGAGTCTTTTGGGTAGTGTGCTTCAGCTGACACACGAAAGGAAATATATGTGACTTCACGGTTACAGTTGTTTCCTACTTTGTTTCTTGGTAACTCACTGTGAAACTCAGAAAATTCTGTGTTTTCAAAGAGGACTGGCCTGTACTTTCTATTGGCTAAAGGATCATTCTTTGAAACAGGAGAGAACATGAACATTTCTAGCAATTATAACAGAAGTTAGAGCTTTCTCCTCTCTCTCCTTGTGGTGATTGCGTTCATTGTGTGAGATAGTGACCGGTTACAATGCCATAAGGCAGAAGCAGAGAAAGGGGTAACTGGACATATCTTGTTTCCGTGAAGGCTAAAGCATACACTACTGGAAGTACAGATGTAGCTCTTTGAACTGAAGATTCTAGGTGCTATCTAGTTTCTCATGAATGCCTTTCAAAGAGTTCCTGTTTCCCTTATTGGTGACTCACAAAAACTGTGTTCCCAAAGAGGTCAGCAACGGTTCTCAACCAGACAGAAGCAATGTACGTTGAACATTCCAACCAACACACACATATTCTCAAACGATTTCAACAGATGGAATTATGAGCTTGCTGTGCCCTTGTTGTTCTGTTCCACTGTGTGCTTCAGTGAGCTTTCGAGTTTAAACAATGGACTAAAGAGCAAACACTGGTTTCAAGAAGGCCAGAGTCTTTTGGGTAGTGTGCTTCAGCTGACACACGAAAGGAAATATATGTGACTTCACGGTTACAGTTGTTTCCTACTTTGTTTCTTGGTAATTCACTGTGAAACTCAGAAAATACTGTGTTTTCAAAGAGGACTGGCCTGTACTTTCTATTGGCTAAAGGATCATTCCTTGAAACAGGAGAAAACATGAACATTTCTAGCAATTATAACAGAAGTTAGAGCTTTCTCCTCTCTCTCCTTGTGGTGATTGCGTTCATTGTGTGACATAGTGACCGGTTACAATGCCATAAGGCAGAAGCAGAGAAAGCGGTAACTGGACATATCTTGTTTCCGTGAAGGCTAAAGCATACACTACTGGAAGTACAGATGTAGCTCTTTGAACTGAAGATACTAGGTGCTATCTAGTTTCTCATGAATGCCTTTCAAAGAGTTCCTGTTTCCCTTATTGGTGACTCACAAAAACTGTGTTCCCAAAGAGGCCAGCAACGGTTCTCAACCAGACAGAAGCAATGTACGTTGAACATTCCAACCAACACACACATATTCTCAAACGATTTCAACAGATGGAATTATGAGCTTGCTGTGCCCTTGTTGTTCTGTTCCACTGTGTGCTTCAGTGAGCTTTCGAGTTTAAACAATGGACTAAAGAGCAAACACTGGTTTCAAGAAGGCCAGAGTCTTTTGGGTAGTGTGCTTCAGCTGACACACGAAAGGAAATATATGTGACTTCACGGTTACAGTTGTTTCCTACTTTGTTTCTTGGTAACTCACTGTGAAACTCAGAAAATTCTGTGTTTTCAAAGAGGACTGGCCTGTACTTTCTATTGGCTTAAGGATCATTCTTTGAAACAGGAGAGAACATGAACATTTCTAGCAATTATAACAGAAGTTAGAGCTTTCTCCTCTCTCTCCTTGTGGTGATTGCGTTCATTGTGTGAGATAGTGACCGGTTACAATGCCATAAGGCAGAAGCAGAGAAAGGGGTAACTGGACATATCTTGTTTCCGTGAAGGCTAAAGCATACACTACTGGAAGTACAGATGTAGCTCTTTGAACTGAAGATTCTAGGTGCTATCTAGTTTCTCATGAATGCCTTTCAAAGAGTTCCTGTTTCCCTTATTGGTGACTCACAAAAACTGTGTTCCCAAAGAGGCCAGCAACGGTTCTCAACCAGACAGAAGCAATGTACGTTGAACATTCCAACCAACACACACATATTCTCAAACGATTTCAACAGATGGAATTATGAGCTTGCTGTGCCCTTGTTGTTCTGTTCCACTGTGTGCTTCAGTGAGCTTTCGAGTTTAAACAATGGACTAAAGAGCAAACACTGGTTTCAAGAAGGCCAGAGTCTTTTGGGTAGTGTGCTTCAGCTGACACACGAAAGGAAATATATGTGACTTCACGGTTACAGTTGTTTCCTACTTTGTTTCTTGGTAACTCACTGTGAAACTCAGAAAATTCTGTGTTTTCAAAGAGGACTGGCCTGTACTTTCTATTGGCTAAAGGATCATTCTTTGAAACAGGAGAGAACATGAACATTTCTAGCAATTATAACAGAAGTTAGAGCTTTCTCCTCTCTCTCCTTGTGGTGATTGCGTTCATTGTGTGAGATAGTGACCGGTTACAATGCCATAAGGCAGAAGCAGAGAAAGGGGTAACTGGACATATCTTGTTTCCGTGAAGGCTAAAGCATACACTACTGGAAGTACAGATGTAGCTCTTTGAACTGAAGATTCTAGGTGCTATCTAGTTTCTCATGAATGCCTTTCAAAGAGTTCCTGTTTCCCTTATTGGTGACTCACAAAAACTGTGTTCCCAAAGAGGCCAGCAACGGTTCTCAACCAGACAGAAGCAATGTACGTTGAACATTCCAACCAACACACACATATTCTCAAACGATTTCAACAGATGGAATTATGAGCTTGCTGTGCCCTTGTTGTTCTGTTCCACTGTGTGCTTCAGTGAGCTTTCGAGTTTAAACAATGGACTAAAGAGCAAACACTGGTTTCAAGAAGGCCAGAGTCTTTTGGGTAGTGTGCTTCAGCTGACACACGAAAGGAAATATATGTGACTTCACGGTTACAGTTGTTTCCTACTTTGTTTCTTGGTAATTCACTGTGAAACTCAGAAAATACTGTGTTTTCAAAGAGGACTGGCCTGTACTTTCTATTGGCTAAAGGATCATTCCTTGAAACAGGAGAAAACATGAACATTTCTAGCAATTATAACAGAAGTTAGAGCTTTCTCCTCTCTCTCCTTGTGGTGATTGCGTTCATTGTGTGACATAGTGACCGGTTACAATGCCATAAGGCAGAAGCAGAGAAAGCGGTAACTGGACATATCTTGTTTCCGTGAAGGCTAAAGCATACACTACTGGAAGTACAGATGTAGCTCTTTGAACTGAAGATACTAGGTGCTATCTAGTTTCTCATGAATGCCTTTCAAAGAGTTCCTGTTTCCCTTATTGGTGACTCACAAAAACTGTGTTCCCAAAGAGGCCAGCAACGGTTCTCAACCAGACAGAAGCAATGTACGTTGAACATTCCAACCAACACACACATATTCTCAAACGATTTCAACAGATGGAATTATGAGCTTGCTGTGCCCTTGTTGTTCTGTTCCACTGTGTGCTTCAGTGAGCTTTCGAGTTTAAACAATGGACTAAAGAGCAAACACTGGTTTCAAGAAGGCCAGAGTCTTTTGGGTAGTGTGCTTCAGCTGACACACGAAAGGAAATATATGTGACTTCACGGTTACAGTTGTTTCCTACTTTGTTTCTTGGTAACTCACTGTGAAACTCAGAAAATTCTGTGTTTTCAAAGAGGACTGGCCTGTACTTTCTATTGGCTTAAGGATCATTCTTTGAAACAGGAGAGAACATGAACATTTCTAGCAATTATAACAGAAGTTAGAGCTTTCTCCTCTCTCTCCTTGTGGTGATTGCGTTCATTGTGTGAGATAGTGACCGGTTACAATGCCATAAGGCAGAAGCAGAGAAAGGGGTAACTGGACATATCTTGTTTCCGTGAAGGCTAAAGCATACACTACTGGAAGTACAGATGTAGCTCTTTGAACTGAAGATTCTAGGTGCTATCTAGTTTCTCATGAATGCCTTTCAAAGAGTTCCTGTTTCCCTTATTGGTGACTCACAAAAACTGTGTTCCCAAAGAGGCCAGCAACGGTTCTCAACCAGACAGAAGCAATGTACGTTGAACATTCCAACCAACACACACATATTCTCAAACGATTTCAACAGATGGAATTATGAGCTTGCTGTGCCCTTGTTGTTCTGTTCCACTGTGTGCTTCAGTGAGCTTTCGAGTTTAAACAATGGACTAAAGAGCAAACACTGGTTTCAAGAAGGCCAGAGTCTTTTGGGTAGTGTGCTTCAGCTGACACACGAAAGGAAATATATGTGACTTCACGGTTACAGTTGTTTCCTACTTTGTTTCTTGGTAATTCACTGTGAAACTCAGAAAATACTGTGTTTTCAAAGAGGACTGGCCTGTACTTTCTATTGGCTAAAGGATCATTCTTTGAAACAGGAGAGAACATGAACATTTCTAGCAATTATAACAGAAGTTAGAGCTTTCTCCTCTCTCTCCTTGTGGTGATTGCGTTCATTGTGTGAGATAGTGACCGGTTACAATGCCATAAGGCAGAAGCAGAGAAAGGGGTAACTGGACATATCTTGTTTCCGTGAAGGCTAAAGCATACACTACTGGAAGTACAGATGTAGCTCTTTGAACTGAAGATTCTAGGTGCTATCTAGTTTCTCATGAATGCCTTTCAAAGAGTTCCTGTTTCCCTTATTGGTGACTCACAAAAACTGTGTTCCCAAAGAGGCCAGCAACGGTTCTCAACCAGACAGAAGCAATGTACGTTGAACATTCCAACCAACACACACATATTCTCAAACGATTTCAACAGATGGAATTATGAGCTTGCTGTGCCCTTGTTGTTCTGTTCCACTGTGTGCTTCAGTGAACTTTCGAGTTTAAACAATGGACTAAAGAGCAAACACTGGTTTCAAGAAGGCCAGAGTCTTTTGGGTAGTGTGCTTCAGCTGACACACGAAAGGAAATATATGTGACTTCACGGTTACAGTTGTTTCCTACTTTGTTTTTTGGTAACTCACTGTGAAACTCAGAAAATTCTGTGTTTTCAAAGAGGACTGGCCTGTACTTTCTATTGGCTAAAGGATCATTCTTTGAAACAGGAGAGAACATGAACATTTCTAGCAATTATAACAGAAGTTAGAGCTTTCTCCTCTCTCTCCTTGTGGTGATTGCGTTCATTGTGTGAGATAGTGACCGGTTACAATGCCATAAGGCAGAAGCAGAGAAAGGGGTAACTGGACATATCTTGTTTCCGTGAAGGCTAAAGCATACACTACTGGAAGTACAGATGTAGCTCTTTGAACTGAAGATTCTAGGTGCTATCTAGTTTCTCATGAATGCCTTTCAAAGAGTTCCTGTTTCCCTTATTGGTGACTCACAAAAACTGTGTTCCCAAAGAGGCCAGCAACGGTTCTCAACCAGACAGAAGCAATGTACGTTGAACATTCCAACCAACACACACATATTCTCAAACGATTTCAACAGATGGAATTATGAGCTTGCTGTGCCCTTGTTGTTCTGTTCCACTGTGTGCTTCAGTGAGCTTTCGAGTTTAAACAATGGACTAAAGAGCAAACACTGGTTTCAAGAAGGCCAGAGTCTTTTGGGTAGTGTGCTTCAGCTGACACACGAAAGGAAATATATGTGACTTCACGGTTACAGTTGTTTCCTACTTTGTTTCTTGGTAATTCACTGTGAAACTCAGAAAATACTGTGTTTTCAAAGAGGACTGGCCTGTACTTTCTATTGGCTAAAGGATCATTCCTTGAAACAGGAGAGAACATGAACATTTCTAGCAATTATAACAGAAGTTAGAGCTTTCTCCTCTCTCTCCTTGTGGTGATTGCGTTCATTGTGTGACATAGTGACCGGTTACAATGCCATAAGGCAGAAGCAGAGAAAGCGGTAACTGGACATATCTTGTTTCCGTGAAGGCTAAAGCATACACTACTGGAAGTACAGATGTAGCTCTTTGAACTGAAGATACTAGGTGCTATCTAGTTTCTCATGAATGCCTTTCAAAGAGTTCCTGTTTCCCTTATTGGTGACTCACAAAAACTGTGTTCCCAAAGAGGCCAGCAACGGTTCTCAACCAGACAGAAGCAATGTACGTTGAACATTCCAACCAACACACACATATTCTCAAACGATTTCAACAGATGGAATTATGAGCTTGCTGTGCCCTTGTTGTTCTGTTCCACTGTGTGCTTCAGTGAGCTTTCGAGTTTAAACAATGGACTAAAGAGCAAACACTGGTTTCAAGAAGGCCAGAGTCTTTTGGGTAGTGTGCTTCAGCTGACACACGAAAGGAAATATATGTGACTTCACGGTTACAGTTGTTTCCTACTTTGTTTCTTGGTAACTCACTGTGAAACTCAGAAAATTCTGTGTTTTCAAAGAGGACTGGCCTGTACTTTCTATTGGCTAAAGGATCATTCTTTGAAACAGGAGAGAACATGAACATTTCTAGCAATTATAACAGAAGTTAGAGCTTTCTCCTCTCTCTCCTTGTGGTGATTGCGTTCATTGTGTGAGATAGTGACCGGTTACAATGCCATAAGGCAGAAGCAGAGAAAGGGGTAACTGGACATATCTTGTTTCCGTGAAGGCTAAAGCATACACTACTGGAAGTACAGATGTAGCTCTTTGAACTGAAGATTCTAGGTGCTATCTAGTTTCTCATGAATGCCTTTCAAAGAGTTCCTGTTTCCCTTATTGGTGACTCACAAAAACTGTGTTCCCAAAGAGGCCAGCAACGGTTCTCAACCAGACAGAAGCAATGTACGTTGAACATTCCAACCAACACACACATATTCTCAAACGATTTCAACAGATGGAATTATGAGCTTGCTGTGCCCTTGTTGTTCTGTTCCACTGTGTGCTTCAGTGAGCTTTCGAGTTTAAACAATGGACTAAAGAGCAAACACTGGTTTCAAGAAGGCCAGAGTCTTTTGGGTAGTGTGCTTCAGCTGACACACGAAAGGAAATATATGTGACTTCACGGTTACAGTTGTTTCCTACTTTGTTTCTTGGTAATTCACTGTGAAACTCAGAAAATACTGTGTTTTCAAAGAGGACTGGCCTGTACTTTCTATTGGCTAAAGGATCATTCCTTGAAACAGGAGAGAACATGAACATTTCTAGCAATTATAACAGAAGTTAGAGCTTTCTCCTCTCTCTCCTTGTGGTGATTGCGTTCATTGTGTGACATAGTGACCGGTTACAATGCCATAAGGCAGAAGCAGAGAAAGCGGTAACTGGACATATCTTGTTTCCGTGAAGGCTAAAGCATACACTACTGGAAGTACAGATGTAGCTCTTTGAACTGAAGATACTAGGTGCTATCTAGTTTCTCATGAATGCCTTTCAAAGAGTTCCTGTTTCCCTTATTGGTGACTCACAAAAACTGTGTTCCCAAAGAGGCCAGCAACGGTTCTCAACCAGACAGAAGCAATGTACGTTGAACATTCCAACCAACACACACATATTCTCAAACGATTTCAACAGATGGAATTATGAGCTTGCTGTGCCCTTGTTGTTCTGTTCCACTGTGTGCTTCAGTGAGCTTTCGAGTTTAAACAATGGTATAAAGAGCAAACACTGGTTTCAAGAAGGCCAGAGTCTTTTGGGTAGTGTGCTTCAGCTGACACACGAAAGGAAATATATGTGACTTCACGGTTACAGTTGTTTCCTACTTTGTTTCTTGGTAACTCACTGTGAAACTCAGAAAATTCTGTGTTTTCAAAGAGGACTGGCCTGTACTTTCTATTGGCTTAAGGATCATTCTTTGAAACAGGAGAGAACATGAACATTTCTAGCAATTATAACAGAAGTTAGAGCTTTCTCCTCTCTCTCCTTGTGGTGATTGCGTTCATTGTGTGAGATAGTGACCGGTTACAATGCCATAAGGCAGAAGCAGAGAAAGGGGTAACTGGACATATCTTGTTTCCGTGAAGGCTAAAGCATACACTACTGGAAGTACAGATGTAGCTCTTTGAACTGAAGATTCTAGGTGCTATCTAGTTTCTCATGAATGCCTTTCAAAGAGTTCCTGTTTCCCTTATTGGTGACTCACAAAAACTGTGTTCCCAAAGAGGCCAGCAACGGTTCTCAACCAGACAGAAGCAATGTACGTTGAACATTCCAACCAACACACACATATTCTCAAACGATTTCAACAGATGGAATTATGAGCTTGCTGTGCCCTTGTTGTTCTGTTCCACTGTGTGCTTCAGTGAGCTTTCGAGTTTAAACAATGGACTAAAGAGCAAACACTGGTTTCAAGAAGGCCAGAGTCTTTTGGGTAGTGTGCTTCAGCTGACACACGAAAGGAAATATATGTGACTTCACGGTTACAGTTGTTTCCTACTTTGTTTCTTGGTAATTCACTGTGAAACTCAGAAAATACTGTGTTTTCAAAGAGGACTGGCCTGTACTTTCTATTGGCTAAAGGATCATTCTTTGAAACAGGAGAGAACATGAACATTTCTAGCAATTATAACAGAAGTTAGAGCTTTCTCCTCTCTCTCCTTGTGGTGATTGCGTTCATTGTGTGAGATAGTGACCGGTTACAATGCCATAAGGCAGAAGCAGAGAAAGGGGTAACTGGACATATCTTGTTTCCGTGAAGGCTAAAGCATACACTACTGGAAGTACAGATGTAGCTCTTTGAACTGAAGATTCTAGGTGCTATCTAGTTTCTCATGAATGCCTTTCAAAGAGTTCCTGTTTCCCTTATTGGTGACTCACAAAAACTGTGTTCCCAAAGAGGCCAGCAACGGTTCTCAACCAGACAGAAGCAATGTACGTTGAACATTCCAACCAACACACACATATTCTCAAACGATTTCAACAGATGGAATTATGAGCTTGCTGTGCCCTTGTTGTTCTGTTCCACTGTGTGCTTCAGTGAACTTTCGAGTTTAAACAATGGACTAAAGAGCAAACACTGGTTTCAAGAAGGCCAGAGTCTTTTGGGTAGTGTGCTTCAGCTGACACACGAAAGGAAATATATGTGACTTCACGGTTACAGTTGTTTCCTACTTTGTTTTTTGGTAACTCACTGTGAAACTCAGAAAATTCTGTGTTTTCAAAGAGGACTGGCCTGTACTTTCTATTGGCTAAAGGATCATTCTTTGAAACAGGAGAGAACATGAACATTTCTAGCAATTATAACAGAAGTTAGAGCTTTCTCCTCTCTCTCCTTGTGGTGATTGCGTTCATTGTGTGAGATAGTGACCGGTTACAATGCCATAAGGCAGAAGCAGAGAAAGGGGTAACTGGACATATCTTGTTTCCGTGAAGGCTAAAGCATACACTACTGGAAGTACAGATGTAGCTCTTTGAACTGAAGATTCTAGGTGCTATCTAGTTTCTCATGAATGCCTTTCAAAGAGTTCCTGTTTCCCTTATTGGTGACTCACAAAAACTGTGTTCCCAAAGAGGCCAGCAACGGTTCTCAACCAGACAGAAGCAATGTACGTTGAACATTCCAACCAACACACACATATTCTCAAACGATTTCAACAGATGGAATTATGAGCTTGCTGTGCCCTTGTTGTTCTGTTCCACTGTGTGCTTCAGTGAGCTTTCGAGTTTAAACAATGGACTAAAGAGCAAACACTGGTTTCAAGAAGGCCAGAGTCTTTTGGGTAGTGTGCTTCAGCTGACACACGAAAGGAAATATATGTGACTTCACGGTTACAGTTGTTTCCTACTTTGTTTCTTGGTAATTCACTGTGAAACTCAGAAAATACTGTGTTTTCAAAGAGGACTGGCCTGTACTTTCTATTGGCTAAAGGATCATTCCTTGAAACAGGAGAGAACATGAACATTTCTAGCAATTATAACAGAAGTTAGAGCTTTCTCCTCTCTCTCCTTGTGGTGATTGCGTTCATTGTGTGACATAGTGACCGGTTACAATGCCATAAGGCAGAAGCAGAGAAAGCGGTAACTGGACATATCTTGTTTCCGTGAAGGCTAAAGCATACACTACTGGAAGTACAGATGTAGCTCTTTGAACTGAAGATACTAGGTGCTATCTAGTTTCTCATGAATGCCTTTCAAAGAGTTCCTGTTTCCCTTATTGGTGACTCACAAAAACTGTGTTCCCAAAGAGGCCAGCAACGGTTCTCAACCAGACAGAAGCAATGTACGTTGAACATTCCAACCAACACACACATATTCTCAAACGATTTCAACAGATGGAATTATGAGCTTGCTGTGCCCTTGTTGTTCTGTTCCACTGTGTGCTTCAGTGAGCTTTCGAGTTTAAACAATGGACTAAAGAGCAAACACTGGTTTCAAGAAGGCCAGAGTCTTTTGGGTAGTGTGCTTCAGCTGACACACGAAAGGAAATATATGTGACTTCACGGTTACAGTTGTTTCCTACTTTGTTTCTTGGTAACTCACTGTGAAACTCAGAAAATTCTGTGTTTTCAAAGAGGACTGGCCTGTACTTTCTATTGGCTAAAGGATCATTCTTTGAAACAGGAGAGAACATGAACATTTCTAGCAATTATAACAGAAGTTAGAGCTTTCTCCTCTCTCTCCTTGTGGTGATTGCGTTCATTGTGTGAGATAGTGACCGGTTACAATGCCATAAGGCAGAAGCAGAGAAAGGGGTAACTGGACATATCTTGTTTCCGTGAAGGCTAAAGCATACACTACTGGAAGTACAGATGTAGCTCTTTGAACTGAAGATTCTAGGTGCTATCTAGTTTCTCATGAATGCCTTTCAAAGAGTTCCTGTTTCCCTTATTGGTGACTCACAAAAACTGTGTTCCCAAAGAGGCCAGCAACGGTTCTCAACCAGACAGAAGCAATGTACGTTGAACATTCCAACCAACACACACATATTCTCAAACGATTTCAACAGATGGAATTATGAGCTTGCTGTGCCCTTGTTGTTCTGTTCCACTGTGTGCTTCAGTGAGCTTTCGAGTTTAAACAATGGACTAAAGAGCAAACACTGGTTTCAAGAAGGCCAGAGTCTTTTGGGTAGTGTGCTTCAGCTGACACACGAAAGGAAATATATGTGACTTCACGGTTACAGTTGTTTCCTACTTTGTTTCTTGGTAATTCACTGTGAAACTCAGAAAATACTGTGTTTTCAAAGAGGACTGGCCTGTACTTTCTATTGGCTAAAGGATCATTCCTTGAAACAGGAGAGAACATGAACATTTCTAGCAATTATAACAGAAGTTAGAGCTTTCTCCTCTCTCTCCTTGTGGTGATTGCGTTCATTGTGTGACATAGTGACCGGTTACAATGCCATAAGGCAGAAGCAGAGAAAGCGGTAACTGGACATATCTTGTTTCCGTGAAGGCTAAAGCATACACTACTGGAAGTACAGATGTAGCTCTTTGAACTGAAGATACTAGGTGCTATCTAGTTTCTCATGAATGCCTTTCAAAGAGTTCCTGTTTCCCTTATTGGTGACTCACAAAAACTGTGTTCCCAAAGAGGCCAGCAACGGTTCTCAACCAGACAGAAGCAATGTACGTTGAACATTCCAACCAACACACACATATTCTCAAACGATTTCAACAGATGGAATTATGAGCTTGCTGTGCCCTTGTTGTTCTGTTCCACTGTGTGCTTCAGTGAGCTTTCGAGTTTAAACAATGGTATAAAGAGCAAACACTGGTTTCAAGAAGGCCAGAGTCTTTTGGGTAGTGTGCTTCAGCTGACACACGAAAGGAAATATATGTGACTTCACGGTTACAGTTGTTTCCTACTTTGTTTCTTGGTAACTCACTGTGAAACTCAGAAAATTCTGTGTTTTCAAAGAGGACTGGCCTGTACTTTCTATTGGCTAAAGGATCATTCTTTGAAACAGGAGAGAACATGAACATTTCTAGCAATTATAACAGAAGTTAGAGCTTTCTCCTCTCTCTCCTTGTGGTGATTGCGTTCATTGTGTGAGATAGTGACCGGTTACAATGCCATAAGGCAGAAGCAGAGAAAGGGGTAACTGGACATATCTTGTTTCCGTGAAGGCTAAAGCATACACTACTGGAAGTACAGATGTAGCTCTTTGAACTGAAGATTCTAGGTGCTATCTAGTTTCTCATGAATGCCTTTCAAAGAGTTCCTGTTTCCCTTATTGGTGACTCACAAAAACTGTGTTCCCAAAGAGGCCAGCAACGGTTCTCAACCAGACAGAAGCAATGTACGTTGAACATTCCAACCAACACACACATATTCTCAAACGATTTCAACAGATGGAATTATGAGCTTGCTGTGCCCTTGTTGTTCTGTTCCACTGTGTGCTTCAGTGAACTTTCGAGTTTAAACAATGGACTAAAGAGCAAACACTGGTTTCAAGAAGGCCAGAGTCTTTTGGGTAGTGTGCTTCAGCTGACACACGAAAGGAAATATATGTGACTTCACGGTTACAGTTGTTTCCTACTTTGTTTCTTGGTAATTCACTGTGAAACTCAGAAAATACTGTGTTTTCAAAGAGGACTGGCCTGTACTTTCTATTGGCTAAAGGATCATTCCTTGAAACAGGAGAGAACATGAACATTTCTAGCAATTATAACAGAAGTTAGAGCTTTCTCCTCTCTCTCCTTGTGGTGATTGCGTTCATTGTGTGACATAGTGACCGGTTACAATGCCATAAGGCAGAAGCAGAGAAAGCGGTAACTGGACATATCTTGTTTCCGTGAAGGCTAAAGCATACACTACTGGAAGTACAGATGTAGCTCTTTGAACTGAAGATACTAGGTGCTATCTAGTTTCTCATGAATGCCTTTCAAAGAGTTCCTGTTTCCCTTATTGGTGACTCACAAAAACTGTGTTCCCAAAGAGGCCAGCAACGGTTCTCAACCAGACAGAAGCAATGTACGTTGAACATTCCAACCAACACACACATATTCTCAAACGATTTCAACAGATGGAATTATGAGCTTGCTGTGCCCTTGTTGTTCTGTTCCACTGTGTGCTTCAGTGAGCTTTCGAGTTTAAACAATGGACTAAAGAGCAAACACTGGTTTCAAGAAGGCCAGAGTCTTTTGGGTAGTGTGCTTCAGCTGACACACGAAAGGAAATATATGTGACTTCACGGTTACAGTTGTTTCCTACTTTGTTTCTTGGTAACTCACTGTGAAACTCAGAAAATTCTGTGTTTTCAAAGAGGACTGGCCTGTACTTTCTATTGGCTAAAGGATCATTCTTTGAAACAGGAGAGAACATGAACATTTCTAGCAATTATAACAGAAGTTAGAGCTTTCTCCTCTCTCTCCTTGTGGTGATTGCGTTCATTGTGTGAGATAGTGACCGGTTACAATGCCATAAGGCAGAAGCAGAGAAAGGGGTAACTGGACATATCTTGTTTCCGTGAAGGCTAAAGCATACACTACTGGAAGTACAGATGTAGCTCTTTGAACTGAAGATTCTAGGTGCTATCTAGTTTCTCATGAATGCCTTTCAAAGAGTTCCTGTTTCCCTTATTGGTGACTCACAAAAACTGTGTTCCCAAAGAGGCCAGCAACGGTTCTCAACCAGACAGAAGCAATGTACGTTGAACATTCCAACCAACACACACATATTCTCAAACGATTTCAACAGATGGAATTATGAGCTTGCTGTGCCCTTGTTGTTCTGTTCCACTGTGTGCTTCAGTGAGCTTTCGAGTTTAAACAATGGACTAAAGAGCAAACACTGGTTTCAAGAAGGCCAGAGTCTTTTGGGTAGTGTGCTTCAGCTGACACACGAAAGGAAATATATGTGACTTCACGGTTACAGTTGTTTCCTACTTTGTTTCTTGGTAATTCACTGTGAAACTCAGAAAATACTGTGTTTTCAAAGAGGACTGGCCTGTACTTTCTATTGGCTAAAGGATCATTCCTTGAAACAGGAGAGAACATGAACATTTCTAGCAATTATAACAGAAGTTAGAGCTTTCTCCTCTCTCTCCTTGTGGTGATTGCGTTCATTGTGTGACATAGTGACCGGTTACAATGCCATAAGGCAGAAGCAGAGAAAGCGGTAACTGGACATATCTTGTTTCCGTGAAGGCTAAAGCATACACTACTGGAAGTACAGATGTAGCTCTTTGAACTGAAGATACTAGGTGCTATCTAGTTTCTCATGAATGCCTTTCAAAGAGTTCCTGTTTCCCTTATTGGTGACTCACAAAAACTGTGTTCCCAAAGAGGCCAGCAACGGTTCTCAACCAGACAGAAGCAATGTACGTTGAACATTCCAACCAACACACACATATTCTCAAACGATTTCAACAGATGGAATTATGAGCTTGCTGTGCCCTTGTTGTTCTGTTCCACTGTGTGCTTCAGTGAGCTTTCGAGTTTAAACAATGGTATAAAGAGCAAACACTGGTTTCAAGAAGGCCAGAGTCTTTTGGGTAGTGTGCTTCAGCTGACACACGAAAGGAAATATATGTGACTTCACGGTTACAGTTGTTTCCTACTTTGTTTCTTGGTAACTCACTGTGAAACTCAGAAAATTCTGTGTTTTCAAAGAGGACTGGCCTGTACTTTCTATTGGCTAAAGGATCATTCTTTGAAACAGGAGAGAACATGAACATTTCTAGCAATTATAACAGAAGTTAGAGCTTTCTCCTCTCTCTCCTTGTGGTGATTGCGTTCATTGTGTGAGATAGTGACCGGTTACAATGCCATAAGGCAGAAGCAGAGAAAGGGGTAACTGGACATATCTTGTTTCCGTGAAGGCTAAAGCATACACTACTGGAAGTACAGATGTAGCTCTTTGAACTGAAGATTCTAGGTGCTATCTAGTTTCTCATGAATGCCTTTCAAAGAGTTCCTGTTTCCCTTATTGGTGACTCACAAAAACTGTGTTCCCAAAGAGGCCAGCAACGGTTCTCAACCAGACAGAAGCAATGTACGTTGAACATTCCAACCAACACACACATATTCTCAAACGATTTCAACAGATGGAATTATGAGCTTGCTGTGCCCTTGTTGTTCTGTTCCACTGTGTGCTTCAGTGAACTTTCGAGTTTAAACAATGGACTAAAGAGCAAACACTGGTTTCAAGAAGGCCAGAGTCTTTTGGGTAGTGTGCTTCAGCTGACACACGAAAGGAAATATATGTGACTTCACGGTTACAGTTGTTTCCTACTTTGTTTCTTGGTAACTCACTGTGAAACTCAGAAAATTCTGTGTTTTCAAAGAGGACTGGCCTGTACTTTCTATTGGCTAAAGGATCATTCTTTGAAACAGGAGAGAACATGAACATTTCTAGCAATTATAACAGAAATTAGAGCTTTCTCCTCTCTCTCCTTGTGGTGATTGCGTTCATTGTGTGAGATAGTGACCGGTTACAATGCCATAAGGCAGAAGCAGAGAAAGGGGTAACTGGACATATCTTGTTTCCGTGAAGGCTAAAGCATACACTACTGGAAGTACAGATGTAGCTCTTTGAACTGAAGATTCTAGGTGCTATCTAGTTTCTCATGAATGCCTTTCAAAGAGTTCCTGTTTCCCTTATTGGTGACTCACAAAAACTGTGTTCCCAAAGAGGCCAGCAACGGTTCTCAACCAGACAGAAGCAATGTACGTTGAACATTCCAACCAACACACACATATTCTCAAACGATTTCAACAGATGGAATTATGAGCTTGCTGTGCCCTTGTTGTTCTGTTCCACTGTGTGCTTCAGTGAGCTTTCGAGTTTAAACAATGGACTAAAGAGCAAACACTGGTTTCAAGAAGGCCAGAGTCTTTTGGGTAGTGTGCTTCAGCTGACACACGAAAGGAAATATATGTGACTTCACGGTTACAGTTGTTTCCTACTTTGTTTCTTGGTAATTCACTGTGAAACTCAGAAAATACTGTGTTTTCAAAGAGGACTGGCCTGTACTTTCTATTGGCTAAAGGATCATTCCTTGAAACAGGAGAGAACATGAACATTTCTAGCAATTATAACAGAAGTTAGAGCTTTCTCCTCTCTCTCCTTGTGGTGATTGCGTTCATTGTGTGACATAGTGACCGGTTACAATGCCATAAGGCAGAAGCAGAGAAAGCGGTAACTGGACATATCTTGTTTCCGTGAAGGCTAAAGCATACACTACTGGAAGTACAGATGTAGCTCTTTGAACTGAAGATACTAGGTGCTATCTAGTTTCTCATGAATGCCTTTCAAAGAGTTCCTGTTTCCCTTATTGGTGACTCACAAAAACTGTGTTCCCAAAGAGGCCAGCAACGGTTCTCAACCAGACAGAAGCAATGTACGTTGAACATTCCAACCAACACACACATATTCTCAAACGATTTCAACAGATGGAATTATGAGCTTGCTGTGCCCTTGTTGTTCTGTTCCACTGTGTGCTTCAGTGAGCTTTCGAGTTTAAACAATGGTATAAAGAGCAAACACTGGTTTCAAGAAGGCCAGAGTCTTTTGGGTAGTGTGCTTCAGCTGACACACGAAAGGAAATATATGTGACTTCACGGTTACAGTTGTTTCCTACTTTGTTTCTTGGTAACTCACTGTGAAACTCAGAAAATTCTGTGTTTTCAAAGAGGACTGGCCTGTACTTTCTATTGGCTAAAGGATCATTCTTAGAAACAGGAGAGAACATGAACATTTCTAGCAATTATAACAGAAGTTAGAGCTTTCTCCTCTCTCTCCTTGTGGTGATTGCGTTCATTTTGTGAGATAGTGACCGGTTACAATGCCATAAGGCAGAAGCAGAGAAAGCGGTAACTGGACATATCTTGTTTCCGTGAAGGCTAAAGCATACACTACTGGAAGTACAGATGTAGCTCTTTGAACTGAAGATACTAGGTGCTATCTAGTTTCTCATGAATGCCTTTCAAAGAGTTCCTGTTTCCCTTATTGGTGACTCACAAAAACTGTGTTCCCAAAGAGGCCAGCAACGGTTCTCAACCAGACAGAAGCAATGTACGTTGAACATTCCAACCAACACACACATATTCTCAAACGATTTCAACAGATGGAATTATGAGCTTGCTGTGCCCTTGTTGTTCTGTTCCACTGTGTGCTTCAGTGAGCTTTCGAGTTTAAACAATGGACTAAAGAGCAAACACTGGTTTCAAGAAGGCCAGAGTCTTTTGGGTAGTGTGCTTCAGCTGACACACGAAAGGAAATATATGTGACTTCACGGTTACAGTTGTTTCCTACTTTGTTTCTTGGTAACTCACTGTGAAACTCAGAAAATTCTGTGTTTTCAAAGAGGACTGGCCTGTACTTTCTATTGGCTAAAGGATCATTCTTTGAAACAGGAGAGAACATGAACATTTCTAGCAATTATAACAGAAGTTAGAGCTTTCTCCTCTCTCTCCTTGTGGTGATTGCGTTCATTGTGTGAGATAGTGACCGGTTACAATGCCATAAGGCAGAAGCAGAGAAAGGGGTAACTGGACATATCTTGTTTCCGTGAAGGCTAAAGCATACACTACTGGAAGTACAGATGTAGCTCTTTGAACTGAAGATTCTAGGTGCTATCTAGTTTCTCATGAATGCCTTTCAAAGAGTTCCTGTTTCCCTTATTGGTGACTCACAAAAACTGTGTTCCCAAAGAGGCCAGCAACGGTTCTCAACCAGACAGAAGCAATGTACGTTGAACATTCCAACCAACACACACATATTCTCAAACGATTTCAACAGATGGAATTATGAGCTTGCTGTGCCCTTGTTGTTCTGTTCCACTGTGTGCTTCAGTGAGCTTTCGAGTTTAAACAATGGTATAAAGAGCAAACACTGGTTTCAAGAAGGCCAGAGTCTTTTGGGTAGTGTGCTTCAGCTGACACACGAAAGGAAATATATGTGACTTCACGGTTACAGTTGTTTCCTACTTTGTTTCTTGGTAACTCACTGTGAAACTCAGAAAATTCTGTGTTTTCAAAGAGGACTGGCCTGTACTTTCTATTGGCTAAAGGATCATTCTTAGAAACAGGAGAGAACATGAACATTTCTAGCAATTATAACAGAAGTTAGAGCTTTCTCCTCTGTCTCCTTGTGGTGATTGCGTTCATTTTGTGAGATAGTGACCGGTTACAATGCCATAAGGCAGAAGCAGAGAAAGCGGTAACTGGACATATCTTGTTTCCGTGAAGGCTAAAGCATACACTACTGGAAGTACAGATGTAGCTCTTTGAACTGAAGATACTAGGTGCTATCTAGTTTCTCATGAATGCCTTTCAAAGAGTTCCTGTTTCCCTTATTGGTGACTCACAAAAACTGTGTTCCCAAAGAGGCCAGCAACGGTTCTCAACCAGACAGAAGCAATGTACGTTGAACATTCCAACCAACACACACATATTCTCAAACGATTTCAACAGATGGAATTATGAGCTTGCTGTGCCCTTGTTGTTCTGTTCCACTGTGTGCTTCAGTGAGCTTTCGAGTTTAAACAATGGACTAAAGAGCAAACACTGGTTTCAAGAAGGCCAGAGTCTTTTGGGTAGTGTGCTTCAGCTGACACACGAAAGGAAATATATGTGACTTCACGGTTACAGTTGTTTCCTACTTTGTTTCTTGGTAACTCACTGTGAAACTCAGAAAATTCTGTGTTTTCAAAGAGGACTGGCCTGTACTTTCTATTGGCTAAAGGATCATTCTTTGAAACAGGAGAGAACATGAACATTTCTAGCAATTATAACAGAAGTTAGAGCTTTCTCCTCTCTCTCCTTGTGGTGATTGCGTTCATTGTGTGAGATAGTGACCGGTTACAATGCCATAAGGCAGAAGCAGAGAAAGGGGTAACTGGACATATCTTGTTTCCGTGAAGGCTAAAGCATACACTACTGGAAGTACAGATGTAGCTCTTTGAACTGAAGATTCTAGGTGCTATCTAGTTTCTCATGAATGCCTTTCAAAGAGTTCCTGTTTCCCTTATTGGTGACTCACAAAAACTGTGTTCCCAAAGAGGCCAGCAACGGTTCTCAACCAGACAGAAGCAATGTACGTTGAACATTCCAACCAACACACACATATTCTCAAACGATTTCAACAGATGGAATTATGAGCTTGCTGTGCCCTTGTTGTTCTGTTCCACTGTGTGCTTCAGTGAACTTTCGAGTTTAAACAATGGACTAAAGAGCAAACACTGGTTTCAAGAAGGCCAGAGTCTTTTGGGTAGTGTGCTTCAGCTGACACACGAAAGGAAATATATGTGACTTCACGGTTACAGTTGTTTCCTACTTTGTTTCTTGGTAACTCACTGTGAAACTCAGAAAATTCTGTGTTTTCAAAGAGGACTGGCCTGTACTTTCTATTGGCTAAAGGATCATTCTTTGAAACAGGAGAGAACATGAACATTTCTAGCAATTATAACAGAAGTTAGAGCTTTCTCCTCTCTCTCCTTGTGGTGATTGCGTTCATTGTGTGAGATAGTGACCGGTTACAATGCCATAAGGCAGAAGCAGAGAAAGGGGTAACTGGACATATCTTGTTTCCGTGAAGGCTAAAGCATACACTACTGGAAGTACAGATGTAGCTCTTTGAACTGAAGATTCTAGGTGCTATCTAGTTTCTCATGAATGCCTTTCAAAGAGTTCCTGTTTCCCTTATTGGTGACTCACAAAAACTGTGTTCCCAAAGAGGCCAGCAACGGTTCTCAACCAGACAGAAGCAATGTACGTTGAACATTCCAACCAACACACACATATTCTCAAACGATTTCAACAGATGGAATTATGAGCTTGCTGTGCCCTTGTTGTTCTGTTCCACTGTGTGCTTCAGTGAGCTTTCGAGTTTAAACAATGGACTAAAGAGCAAACACTGGTTTCAAGAAGGCCAGAGTCTTTTGGGTAGTGTGCTTCAGCTGACACACGAAAGGAAATATATGTGACTTCACGGTTACAGTTGTTTCCTACTTTGTTTCTTGGTAATTCACTGTGAAACTCAGAAAATACTGTGTTTTCAAAGAGGACTGGCCTGTACTTTCTATTGGCTAAAGGATCATTCCTTGAAACAGGAGAGAACATGAACATTTCTAGCAATTATAACAGAAGTTAGAGCTTTCTCCTCTCTCTCCTTGTGGTGATTGCGTTCATTGTGTGACATAGTGACCGGTTACAATGCCATAAGGCAGAAGCAGAGAAAGCGGTAACTGGACATATCTTGTTTCCGTGAAGGCTAAAGCATACACTACTGGAAGTACAGATGTAGCTCTTTGAACTGAAGATACTAGGTGCTATCTAGTTTCTCATGAATGCCTTTCAAAGAGTTCCTGTTTCCCTTATTGGTGACTCACAAAAACTGTGTTCCCAAAGAGGCCAGCAACGGTTCTCAACCAGACAGAAGCAATGTACGTTGAACATTCCAACCAACACACACATATTCTCAAACGATTTCAACAGATGGAATTATGAGCTTGCTGTGCCCTTGTTGTTCTGTTCCACTGTGTGCTTCAGTGAGCTTTCGAGTTTAAACAATGGACTAAAGAGCAAACACTGGTTTCAAGAAGGCCAGAGTCTTTTGGGTAGTGTGCTTCAGCTGACACACGAAAGGAAATATATGTGACTTCACGGTTACAGTTGTTTCCTACTTTGTTTCTTGGTAACTCACTGTGAAACTCAGAAAATTCTGTGTTTTCAAAGAGGACTGGCCTGTACTTTCTATTGGCTTAAGGATCATTCTTTGAAACAGGAGAGAACATGAACATTTCTAGCAATTATAACAGAAGTTAGAGCTTTCTCCTCTCTCTCCTTGTGGTGATTGCGTTCATTGTGTGAGATAGTGAACGGTTACAATGCCATAAGGCAGAAGCAGAGAAAGCGGTAACTGGACATATCTTGTTTCCGTGAAGGCTAAAGCATACACTACTGGAAGTACAGATGTAGCTCTTTGAACTGAAGATTCTAGGTGCTATCTAGTTTCTCATGAATGCCTTTCAAAGAGTTCCTGTTTCCCTTATTGGTGACTCACAAAAACTGTGTTCCCAAAGAGGCCAGCAACGGTTCTCAACCAGACAGAAGCAATGTACGTTGAACATTCCAACCAACACACACATATTCTCAAACGATTTCAACAGATGGAATTATGAGCTTGCTGTGCCCTTGTTGTTCTGTTCCACTGTGTGCTTCAGTGAGCTTTCGAGTTTAAACAATGGACTAAAGAGCAAACACTGGTTTCAAGAAGGCCAGAGTCTTTTGGGTAGTGTGCTTCAGCTGACACACGAAAGGAAATATATGTGACTTCACGGTTACAGTTGTTTCCTACTTTGTTTCTTGGTAATTCACTGTGAAACTCAGAAAATACTGTGTTTTCAAAGAGGACTGGCCTGTACTTTCTATTGGCTAAAGGATCATTCTTAGAAACAGGAGAGAACATGAACATTTCTAGCAATTATAACAGAAGTTAGAGCTTTCTCCTCTGTCTCCTTGTGGTGATTGTGTTCATTTTGTGAGATAGTGACCGGTTACAATGCCATAAGGCAGAAGCAGAGAAAGCGGTAACTGGACATATCTTGTTTCCGTGAAGGCTAAAGCATACACTACTGGAAGTACAGATGTAGCTCTTTGAACTGAAGATTCTAGGTGCTATCTAGTTTCTCATGAATGCCTTTCAAAGAGTTCCTGTTTCCCTTATTGGTGACTCACAAAAACTGTGTTCCCAAAGAGGCCAGCAACGGTTCTCAACCAGACAGAAGCAATGTACGTTGAACATTCCAACCAACACACACATATTCTCAAACGATTTCAACAGATGGAATTATGAGCTTGCTGTGCCCTTGTTGTTCTGTTCCACTGTGTGCTTCAGTGAGCTTTCGAGTTTAAACAATGGACTAAAGAGCAAACACTGGTTTCAAGAAGGCCAGAGTCTTTTGGGTAGTGTGCTTCAGCTGACACACGAAAGGAAATATATGTGACTTCACGGTTACAGTTGTTTCCTACTTTGTTTCTTGGTAACTCACTGTGAAACTCAGAAAATTCTGTGTTTTCAAAGAGGACTGGCCTGTACTTTCTATTGGCTAAAGGATCATTCTTTGAAACAGGAGAGAACATGAACATTTCTAGCAATTATAACAGAAGTTAGAGCTTTCTCCTCTCTCTCCTTGTGGTGATTGCGTTCATTGTGTGAGATAGTGACCGGTTACAATGCCATAAGGCAGAAGCAGAGAAAGGGGTAACTGGACATATCTTGTTTCCGTGAAGGCTAAAGCATACACTACTGGAAGTACAGATGTAGCTCTTTGAACTGAAGATTCTAGGTGCTATCTAGTTTCTCATGAATGCCTTTCAAAGAGTTCCTGTTTCCCTTATTGGTGACTCACAAAAACTGTGTTCCCAAAGAGGCCAGCAACGGTTCTCAACCAGACAGAAGCAATGTACGTTGAACATTCCAACCAACACACACATATTCTCAAACGATTTCAACAGATGGAATTATGAGCTTGCTGTGCCCTTGTTGTTCTGTTCCACTGTGTGCTTCAGTGAGCTTTCGAGTTTAAACAATGGACTAAAGAGCAAACACTGGTTTCAAGAAGGCCAGAGTCTTTTGGGTAGTGTGCTTCAGCTGACACACGAAAGGAAATATATGTGACTTCACGGTTACAGTTGTTTCCTACTTTGTTTCTTGGTAATTCACTGTGAAACTCAGAAAATACTGTGTTTTCAAAGAGGACTGGCCTGTACTTTCTATTGGCTAAAGGATCATTCTTAGAAACAGGAGAGAACATGAACATTTCTAGCAATTATAACAGAAGTTAGAGCTTTCTCCTCTGTCTCCTTGTGGTGATTGTGTTCATTTTGTGAGATAGTGACCGGTTACAATGCCATAAGGCAGAAGCAGAGAAAGCGGTAACTGGACATATCTTGTTTCCGTGAAGGCTAAAGCATACACTACTGGAAGTACAGATGTAGCTCTTTGAACTGAAGATTCTAGGTGCTATCTAGTTTCTCATGAATGCCTTTCAAAGAGTTCCTGTTTCCCTTATTGGTGACTCACAAAAACTGTGTTCCCAAAGAGGCCAGCAACGGTTCTCAACCAGACAGAAGCAATGTACGTTGAACATTCCAACCAACACACACATATTCTCAAACGATTTCAACAGATGGAATTATGAGCTTGCTGTGCCCTTGTTGTTCTGTTCCACTGTGTGCTTCAGTGAACTTTCGAGTTTAAACAATGGACTAAAGAGCAAACACTGGTTTCAAGAAGGCCAGAGTCTTTTGGGTAGTGTGCTTCAGCTGACACACGAAAGGAAATATATGTGACTTCACGGTTACAGTTGTTTCCTACTTTGTTTCTTGGTAACTCACTGTGAAACTCAGAAAATTCTGTGTTTTCAAAGAGGACTGGCCTGTACTTTCTATTGGCTAAAGGATCATTCTTTGAAACAGGAGAGAACATGAACATTTCTAGCAATTATAACAGAAGTTAGAGCTTTCTCCTCTCTCTCCTTGTGGTGATTGCGTTCATTGTGTGAGATAGTGACCGGTTACAATGCCATAAGGCAGAAGCAGAGAAAGGGGTAACTGGACATATCTTGTTTCCGTGAAGGCTAAAGCATACACTACTGGAAGTACAGATGTAGCTCTTTGAACTGAAGATTCTAGGTGCTATCTAGTTTCTCATGAATGCCTTTCAAAGAGTTCCTGTTTCCCTTATTGGTGACTCACAAAAACTGTGTTCCCAAAGAGGCCAGCAACGGTTCTCAACCAGACAGAAGCAATGTACGTTGAACATTCCAACCAACACACACATATTCTCAAACGATTTCAACAGATGGAATTATGAGCTTGCTGTGCCCTTGTTGTTCTGTTCCACTGTGTGCTTCAGTGAGCTTTCGAGTTTAAACAATGGACTAAAGAGCAAACACTGGTTTCAAGAAGGCCAGAGTCTTTTGGGTAGTGTGCTTCAGCTGACACACGAAAGGAAATATATGTGACTTCACGGTTACAGTTGTTTCCTACTTTGTTTCTTGGTAATTCACTGTGAAACTCAGAAAATACTGTGTTTTCAAAGAGGACTGGCCTGTACTTTCTATTGGCTAAAGGATCATTCTTTGAAACAGGAGAGAACATGAACATTTCTAGCAATTATAACAGAAGTTAGAGCTTTCTCCTCTCTCTCCTTGTGGTGATTGCGTTCATTGTGTGAGATAGTGACCGGTTACAATGCCATAAGGCAGAAGCAGAGAAAGCGGTAACTGGACATATCTTGCTTCCGTGAAGGCTAAAGCATACACTACTGGAAGTACAGATGTAGCTCTTTGAACTGAAGATTCTAGGTGCTATCTAGTTTCTCATGAATGCCTTTCAAAGAGTTCCTGTTTCCCTTATTGGTGACTCACAAAAACTGTGTTCCCAAAGAGGCCAGCAACGGTTCTCAACCAGACAGAAGCAATGTACGTTGAACATTCCAACCAACACACACATATTCTCAAACGATTTCAACAGATGGAATTATGAGCTTGCTGTGCCCTTGTTGTTCTGTTCCACTGTGTGCTTCAGTGAGCTTTCGAGTTTAAACAATGGTATAAAGAGCAAACACTGTTTTCAAGAAGGCCAGAGTCTTTTGGGTAGTGTGCTTCAGCTGACACACGAAAGGAAATATATGTGACTTCACGGTTACAGTTGTTTCCTACTTTGTTTCTTGGTAACTCACTGTGAAACTCAGAAAATTCTGTGTTTTCAAAGAGGACTGGCCTGTACTTTCTATTGGCTAAAGGATCATTCTTTGAAACAGGAGAGAACATGAACATTTCTAGCAATTATAACAGAAGTTAGAGCTTTCTCCTCTCTCTCCTTGTGGTGATTGCGTTCATTGTGTGAGATAGTGACCGGTTACAATGCCATAAGGCAGAAGCAGAGAAAGGGGTAACTGGACATATCTTGTTTCCGTGAAGGCTAAAGCATACACTACTGGAAGTACAGATGTAGCTCTTTGAACTGAAGATTCTAGGTGCTATCTAGTTTCTCATGAATGCCTTTCAAAGAGTTCCTGTTTCCCTTATTGGTGACTCACAAAAACTGTGTTCCCAAAGAGGCCAGCAACGGTTCTCAACCAGACAGAAGCAATGTACGTTGAACATTCCAACCAACACACACATATTCTCAAACGATTTCAACAGATGGAATTATGAGCTTGCTGTGCCCTTGTTGTTCTGTTCCACTGTGTGCTTCAGTGAACTTTCGAGTTTAAACAATGGACTAAAGAGCAAACACTGGTTTCAAGAAGGCCAGAGTCTTTTGGGTAGTGTGCTTCAGCTGACACACGAAAGGAAATATATGTGACTTCACGGTTACAGTTGTTTCCTACTTTGTTTCTTGGTAACTCACTGTGAAACTCAGAAAATTCTGTGTTTTCAAAGACGACTGGCCTGTACTTTCTATTGGCTAAAGGATCATTCTTTGAAACAGGAGAGAACATGAACATTTCTAGCAATTATAACAGAAGTTAGAGCTTTCTCCTCTCTCTCCTTGTGGTGATTGCGTTCATTGTGTGAGGTAGTGACCGGTTACAATGCCATAAGGCAGAAGCAGAGAAAGCGGTAACTGGACATATCTTGTTTCCGTGAAGGCTAAAGCATACACTACTGGAAGTACAGATGTAGCTCTTTGAACTGAAGATACTAGGTGCTATCTAGTTTCTCATGAATGCCTTTCAAAGAGTTCCTGTTTCCCTTATTGGTGACTCACAAAAACTGTGTTCCCAAAGAGGCCAGCAACGGTTCTCAACCAGACAGAAGCAATGTACGTTGAACATTCCAACCAACACACACATATTCTCAAACGATTTCAACAGATGGAATTATGAGCTTGCTGTGCCCTTGTTGTTCTGTTCCACTGTGTGCTTCAGTGAGCTTTCGAGTTTAAACAATGGTATAAAGAGCAAACACTGGTTTCAAGAAGGCCAGAGTCTTTTGGGTAGTGTGCTTCAGCTGACACACGAAAGGAAATATATGTGACTTCACGGTTACAGTTGTTTCCTACTTTGTTTCTTGGTAACTCACTGTGAAACTCAGAAAATTCTGTGTTTTCAAAGAGGACTGGCCTGTACTTTCTATTGGCTAAAGGATCATTCTTTGAAACAGGAGAGAACATGAACATTTCTAGCAATTATAACAGAAGTTAGAGCTTTCTCCTCTCTCTCCTTGTGGTGATTGCGTTCATTGTGTGAGATAGTGACCGGTTACAATGCCATAAGGCAGAAGCAGAGAAAGGGGTAACTGGACATATCTTGTTTCCGTGAAGGCTAAAGCATACACTACTGGAAGTACAGATGTAGCTCTTTGAACTGAAGATTCTAGGTGCTATCTAGTTTCTCATGAATGCCTTTCAAAGAGTTCCTGTTTCCCTTATTGGTGACTCACAAAAACTGTGTTCCCAAAGAGGCCAGCAACGGTTCTCAACCAGACAGAAGCAATGTACGTTGAACATTCCAACCAACACACACATATTCTCAAACGATTTCAACAGATGGAATTATGAGCTTGCTGTGCCCTTGTTGTTCTGTTCCACTGTGTGCTTCAGTGAACTTTCGAGTTTAAACAATGGACTAAAGAGCAAACACTGGTTTCAAGAAGGCCAGAGTCTTTTGGGTAGTGTGCTTCAGCTGACACACGAAAGGAAATATATGTGACTTCACGGTTACAGTTGTTTCCTACTTTGTTTCTTGGTAACTCACTGTGAAACTCAGAAAATTCTGTGTTTTCAAAGACGACTGGCCTGTACTTTCTATTGGCTAAAGGATCATTCTTTGAAACAGGAGAGAACATGAACATTTCTAGCAATTATAACAGAAGTTAGAGCTTTCTCCTCTCTCTCCTTGTGGTGATTGCGTTCATTGTGTGACATAGTGACCGGTTACAATGCCATAAGGCAGAAGCAGAGAAAGCGGTAACTGGACATATCTTGTTTCCGTGAAGGCTAAAGCATACACTACTGGAAGTACAGATGTAGCTCTTTGAACTGAAGATACTAGGTGCTATCTAGTTTCTCATGAATGCCTTTCAAAGAGTTCCTGTTTCCCTTATTGGTGACTCACAAAAACTGTGTTCCCAAAGAGGCCAGCAACGGTTCTCAACCAGACAGAAGCAATGTACGTTGAACATTCCAACCAACACACACATATTCTCAAACGATTTCAACAGATGGAATTATGAGCTTGCTGTGCCCTTGTTGTTCTGTTCCACTGTGTGCTTCAGTGAGCTTTCGAGTTTAAACAATGGACTAAAGAGCAAACACTGGTTTCAAGAAGGCCAGAGTCTTTTGGGTAGTGTGCTTCAGCTGACACACGAAAGGAAATATATGTGACTTCACGGTTACAGTTGTTTCCTACTTTGTTTCTTGGTAACTCACTGTGAAACTCAGAAAATTCTGTGTTTTCAAAGAGGACTGGCCTGTACTTTCTATTGGCTAAAGGATCATTCTTTGAAACAGGAGAGAACATGAACATTTCTAGCAATTATAACAGAAGTTAGAGCTTTCTCCTCTCTCTCCTTGTGGTGATTGCGTTCATTGTGTGACATAGTGACCGGTTACAATGCCATAAGGCAGAAGCAGAGAAAGGGGTAACTGGACATATCTTGTTTCCGTGAAGGCTAAAGCATACACTACTGGAAGTACAGATGTAGCTCTTTGAACTGAAGATTCTAGGTGCTATCTAGTTTCTCATGAATGCCTTTCAAAGAGTTCCTGTTTCCCTTATTGGTGACTCACAAAAACTGTGTTCCCAAAGAGGCCAGCAACGGTTCTCAACCAGACAGAAGCAATGTACGTTGAACATTCCAACCAACACACACATATTCTCAAACGATTTCAACAGATGGAATTATGAGCTTGCTGTGCCCTTGTTGTTCTGTTCCACTGTGTGCTTCAGTGAACTTTCGAGTTTAAACAATGGACTAAAGAGCAAACACTGGTTTCAAGAAGGCCAGAGTCTTTTGGGTAGTGTGCTTCAGCTGACACACGAAAGGAAATATATGTGACTTCACGGTTACAGTTGTTTCCTACTTTGTTTCTTGGTAACTCACTGTGAAACTCAGAAAATTCTGTGTTTTCAAAGAGGACTGGCCTGTACTTTCTATTGGCTAAAGGATCATTCTTTGAAACAGGAGAGAACATGAACATTTCTAGCAATTATAACAGAAGTTAGAGCTTTCTCCTCTCTCTCCTTGTGGTGATTGCGTTCATTGTGTGAGATAGTGACCGGTTACAATGCCATAAGGCAGAAGCAGAGAAAGGGGTAACTGGACATATCTTGTTTCCGTGAAGGCTAAAGCATACACTACTGGAAGTACAGATGTAGCTCTTTGAACTGAAGATTCTAGGTGCTATCTAGTTTCTCATGAATGCCTTTCAAAGAGTTCCTGTTTCCCTTATTGGTGACTCACAAAAACTGTGTTCCCAAAGAGGCCAGCAACGGTTCTCAACCAGACAGAAGCAATGTACGTTGAACATTCCAACCAACACACACATATTCTCAAACGATTTCAACAGATGGAATTATGAGCTTGCTGTGCCCTTGTTGTTCTGTTCCACTGTGTGCTTCAGTGAGCTTTCGAGTTTAAACAATGGACTAAAGAGCAAACACTGGTTTCAAGAAGGCCAGAGTCTTTTGGGTAGTGTGCTTCAGCTGACACACGAAAGGAAATATATGTGACTTCACGGTTACAGTTGTTTCCTACTTTGTTTCTTGGTAATTCACTGTGAAACTCAGAAAATACTGTGTTTTCAAAGAGGACTGGCCTGTACTTTCTATTGGCTAAAGGATCATTCTTTGAAACAGGAGAGAACATGAACATTTCTAGCAATTATAACAGAAGTTAGAGCTTTCTCCTCTCTCTCCTTGTGGTGATTGCGTTCATTGTGTGAGATAGTGACCGGTTACAATGCCATAAGGCAGAAGCAGAGAAAGCGGTAACTGGACATATCTTGTTTCCGTGAAGGCTAAAGCATACACTACTGGAAGTACAGATGTAGCTCTTTGAACTGAAGATTCTAGGTGCTATCTAGTTTCTCATGAATGCCTTTCAAAGAGTTCCTGTTTCCCTTATTGGTGACTCACAAAAACTGTGTTCCCAAAGAGGCCAGCAACGGTTCTCAACCAGACAGAAGCAATGTACGTTGAACATTCCAACCAACACACACATATTCTCAAACGATTTCAACAGATGGAATTATGAGCTTGCTGTGCCCTTGTTGTTCTGTTCCACTGTGTGCTTCAGTGAGCTTTCGAGTTTAAACAATGGTATAAAGAGCAAACACTGGTTTCAAGAAGGCCAGAGTCTTTTGGGTAGTGTGCTTCAGCTGACACACGAAAGGAAATATATGTGACTTCACGGTTACAGTTGTTTCCTACTTTGTTTCTTGGTAACTCACTGTGAAACTCAGAAAATTCTGTGTTTTCAAAGAGGACTGGCCTGTACTTTCTATTGGCTAAAGGATCATTCTTTGAAACAGGAGAGAACATGAACATTTCTAGCAATTATAACAGAAGTTAGAGCTTTCTCCTCTCTCTCCTTGTGGTGATTGCGTTCATTGTGTGAGATAGTGACCGGTTACAATGCCATAAGGCAGAAGCAGAGAAAGGGGTAACTGGACATATCTTGTTTCCGTGAAGGCTAAAGCATACACTACTGGAAGTATAGATGTAGCTCTTTGAACTGAAGATTCTAGGTGCTATCTAGTTTCTCATGAATGCCTTTCAAAGAGTTCCTGTTTCCCTTATTGGTGACTCACAAAAACTGTGTTCCCAAAGAGGCCAGCAACGGTTCTCAACCAGACAGAAGCAATGTACGTTGAACATTCCAACCAACACACACATATTCTCAAACGATTTCAACAGATGGAATTATGAGCTTGCTGTGCCCTTGTTGTTCTGTTCCACTGTGTGCTTCAGTGAACTTTCGAGTTTAAACAATGGACTAAAGAGCAAACACTGGTTTCAAGAAGGCCAGAGTCTTTTGGGTAGTGTGCTTCAGCTGACACACGAAAGGAAATATATGTGACTTCACGGTTACAGTTGTTTCCTACTTTGTTTCTTGGTAATTCACTGTGAAACTCAGAAAATACTGTGTTTTCAAAGAGGACTGGCCTGTACTTTCTATTGGCTAAAGGATCATTCTTTGAAACAGGAGAGAACATGAACATTTCTAGCAATTATAACAGAAGTTAGAGCTTTCTCCTCTCTCTCCTTGTGGTGATTGCGTTCATTGTGTGAGATAGTGACCGGTTACAATGCCATAAGGCAGAAGCAGAGAAAGCGGTAACTGGACATATCTTGTTTCCGTGAAGGCTAAAGCATACACTACTGGAAGTACAGATGTAGCTCTTTGAACTGAAGATTCTAGGTGCTATCTAGTTTCTCATGAATGCCTTTCAAAGAGTTCCTGTTTCCCTTATTGGTGACTCACAAAAACTGTGTTCCCAAAGAGGCCAGCAACGGTTCTCAACCAGACAGAAGCAATGTACGTTGAACATTCCAACCAACACACACATATTCTCAAACGATTTCAACAGATGGAATTATGAGCTTGCTGTGCCCTTGTTGTTCTGTTCCACTGTGTGCTTCAGTGAACTTTCGAGTTTAAACAATGGACTAAAGAGCAAACACTGGTTTCAAGAAGGCCAGAGTCTTTTGGGTAGTGTGCTTCAGCTGACACACGAAAGGAAATATATGTGACTTCACGGTTACAGTTGTTTCCTACTTTGTTTCTTGGTAACTCACTGTGAAACTCAGAAAATTCTGTGTTTTCAAAGACGACTGGCCTGTACTTTCTATTGGCTAAAGGATCATTCTTTGAAACAGGAGAGAACATGAACATTTCTAGCAATTATAACAGAAGTTAGAGCTTTCTCCTCTCTCTCCTTGTGGTGATTGCGTTCATTGTGTGAGATAGTGACCGGTTACAATGCCATAAGGCAGAAGCAGAGAAAGCGGTAACTGGACATATCTTGTTTCCGTGAAGGCTAAAGCATACACTACTGGAAGTACAGATGTAGCTCTTTGAACTGAAGATTCTAGGTGCTATCTAGTTTCTCATGAATGCCTTTCAAAGAGTTCCTGTTTCCCTTATTGGTGACTCACAAAAACTGTGTTCCCAAAGAGGCCAGCAACGGTTCTCAACCAGACAGAAGCAATGTACGTTGAACATTCCAACCAACACACACATATTCTCAAACGATTTCAACAGATGGAATTATGAGCTTGCTGTGCCCTTGTTGTTCTGTTCCACTGTGTGCTTCAGTGAGCTTTCGAGTTTAAACAATGGTATAAAGAGCAAACACTGGTTTCAAGAAGGCCAGAGTCTTTTGGGTAGTGTGCTTCAGCTGACACACGAAAGGAAATATATGTGACTTCACGGTTACAGTTGTTTCCTACTTTGTTTCTTGGTAACTCACTGTGAAACTCAGAAAATTCTGTGTTTTCAAAGAGGACTGGCCTGTACTTTCTATTGGCTAAAGGATCATTCTTTGAAACAGGAGAGAACATGAACATTTTTAGCAATTATAACAGAAGTTAGAGCTTTCTCCTCTCTCTCCTTGTGGTGATTGCGTTCATTGTGTGAGATAGTGACCGGTTACAATGCCATAAGGCAGAAGCAGAGAAAGCGGTAACTGGACATATCTTGTTTCCGTGAAGGCTAAAGCATACACTACTGGAAGTACAGATGTAGCTCTTTGAACTGAAGATACTAGGTGCTATCTAGTTTCTCATGAATGCCTTTCAAAGAGTTCCTGTTTCCCTTATTGGTGACTCACAAAAACTGTGTTCCCAAAGAGGCCAGCAACGGTTCTCAACCAGACAGAAGCAATGTACGTTGAACATTCCAACCAACACACACATATTCTCAAACGATTTCAACAGATGGAATTATGAGCTTGCTGTGCCCTTGTTGTTCTGTTCCACTGTGTGCTTCAGTGAGCTTTCGAGTTTAAACAATGGTATAAAGAGCAAACACTGGTTTCAAGAAGGCCAGAGTCTTTTGGGTAGTGTGCTTCAGCTGACACACGAAAGGAAATATATGTGACTTCACGGTTACAGTTGTTTCCTACTTTGTTTCTTGGTAACTCACTGTGAAACTCAGAAAATTCTGTGTTTTCAAAGAGGACTGGCCTGTACTTTCTATTGGCTAAAGGATCATTCTTTGAAACAGGAGAGAACATGAACATTTCTAGCAATTATAACAGAAGTTAGAGCTTTCTCCTCTCTCTCCTTGTGGTGATTGCGTTCATTGTGTGAGATAGTGACCGGTTACAATGCCATAAGGCAGAAGCAGAGAAAGGGGTAACTGGACATATCTTGTTTCCGTGAAGGCTAAAGCATACACTACTGGAAGTACAGATGTAGCTCTTTGAACTGAAGATTCTAGGTGCTATCTAGTTTCTCATGAATGCCTTTCAAAGAGTTCCTGTTTCCCTTATTGGTGACTCACAAAAACTGTGTTCCCAAAGAGGCCAGCAACGGTTCTCAACCAGACAGAAGCAATGTACGTTGAACATTCCAACCAACACACACATATTCTCAAACGATTTCAACAGATGGAATTATGAGCTTGCTGTGCCCTTGTTGTTCTGTTCCACTGTGTGCTTCAGTGAGCTTTCGAGTTTAAACAATGGACTAAAGAGCAAACACTGGTTTCAAGAAGGCCAGAGTCTTTTGGGTAGTGTGCTTCAGCTGACACACGAAAGGAAATATATGTGACTTCACGGTTACAGTTGTTTCCTACTTTGTTTCTTGGTAACTCACTGTGAAACTCAGAAAATTCTGTGTTTTCAAAGAGGACTGGCCTGTACTTTCTATTGGCTAAAGGATCATTCTTTGAAACAGGAGAGAACATGAACATTTCTAGCAATTATAACAGAAGTTAGAGCTTTCTCCTCTCTCTCCTTGTGGTGATTGCGTTCATTGTGTGAGATAGTGACCGGTTACAATGCCATAAGGCAGAAGCAGAGAAAGGGGTAACTGGACATATCTTGTTTCCGTGAAGGCTAAAGCATACACTACTGGAAGTACAGATGTAGCTCTTTGAACTGAAGATTCTAGGTGCTATCTAGTTTCTCATGAATGCCTTTCAAAGAGTTCCTGTTTCCCTTATTGGTGACTCACAAAAACTGTGTTCCCAAAGAGGCCAGCAACGGTTCTCAACCAGACAGAAGCAATGTACGTTGAACATTCCAACCAACACACACATATTCTCAAACGATTTCAACAGATGGAATTATGAGCTTGCTGTGCCCTTGTTGTTCTGTTCCACTGTGTGCTTCAGTGAGCTTTCGAGTTTAAACAATGGACTAAAGAGCAAACACTGGTTTCAAGAAGGCCAGAGTCTTTTGGGTAGTGTGCTTCAGCTGACACACGAAAGGAAATATATGTGACTTCACGGTTACAGTTGTTTCCTACTTTGTTTCTTGGTAATTCACTGTGAAACTCAGAAAATACTGTGTTTTCAAAGAGGACTGGCCTGTACTTTCTATTGGCTAAAGGATCATTCTTTGAAACAGGAGAGAACATGAACATTTCTAGCAATTATAACAGAAGTTAGAGCTTTCTCCTCTCTCTCCTTGTGGTGATTGCGTTCATTGTGTGAGATAGTGACCGGTTACAATGCCATAAGGCAGAAGCAGAGAAAGCGGTAACTGGACATATCTTGTTTCCGTGAAGGCTAAAGCATACACTACTGGAAGTACAGATGTAGCTCTTTGAACTGAAGATTCTAGGTGCTATCTAGTTTCTCATGAATGCCTTTCAAAGAGTTCCTGTTTCCCTTATTGGTGACTCACAAAAACTGTGTTCCCAAAGAGGCCAGCAACGGTTCTCAACCAGACAGAAGCAATGTACGTTGAACATTCCAACCAACACACACATATTCTCAAACGATTTCAACAGATGGAATTATGAGCTTGCTGTGCCCTTGTTGTTCTGTTCCACTGTGTGCTTCAGTGAGCTTTCGAGTTTAAACAATGGTATAAAGAGCAAACACTGGTTTCAAGAAGGCCAGAGTCTTTTGGGTAGTGTGCTTCAGCTGACACACGAAAGGAAATATATGTGACTTCACGGTTACAGTTGTTTCCTACTTTGTTTCTTGGTAACTCACTGTGAAACTCAGAAAATTCTGTGTTTTCAAAGAGGACTGGCCTGTACTTTCTATTGGCTAAAGGATCATTCTTTGAAACAGGAGAGAACATGAACATTTCTAGCAATTATAACAGAAGTTAGAGCTTTCTCCTCTCTCTCCTTGTGGTGATTGCGTTCATTGTGTGAGATAGTGACCGGTTACAATGCCATAAGGCAGAAGCAGAGAAAGGGGTAACTGGACATATCTTGTTTCCGTGAAGGCTAAAGCATACACTACTGGAAGTACAGATGTAGCTCTTTGAACTGAAGATTCTAGGTGCTATCTAGTTTCTCATGAATGCCTTTCAAAGAGTTCCTGTTTCCCTTATTGGTGACTCACAAAAACTGTGTTCCCAAAGAGGCCAGCAACGGTTCTCAACCAGACAGAAGCAATGTACGTTGAACATTCCAACCAACACACACATATTCTCAAACGATTTCAACAGATGGAATTATGAGCTTGCTGTGCCCTTGTTGTTCTGTTCCACTGTGTGCTTCAGTGAACTTTCGAGTTTAAACAATGGACTAAAGAGCAAACACTGGTTTCAAGAAGGCCAGAGTCTTTTGGGTAGTGTGCTTCAGCTGACACACGAAAGGAAATATATGTGACTTCACGGTTACAGTTGTTTCCTACTTTGTTTCTTGGTAACTCACTGTGAAACTCAGAAAATTCTGTGTTTTCAAAGAGGACTGGCCTGTACTTTCTATTGGCTAAAGGATCATTCTTTGAAACAGGAGAGAACATGAACATTTCTAGCAATTATAACAGAAGTTAGAGCTTTCTCCTCTCTCTCCTTGTGGTGATTGCGTTCATTGTGTGAGATAGTGACCGGTTACAATGCCATAAGGCAGAAGCAGAGAAAGGGGTAACTGGACATATCTTGTTTCCGTGAAGGCTAAAGCATACACTACTGGAAGTACAGATGTAGCTCTTTGAACTGAAGATTCTAGGTGCTATCTAGTTTCTCATGAATGCCTTTCAAAGAGTTCCTGTTTCCCTTATTGGTGACTCACAAAAACTGTGTTCCCAAAGAGGCCAGCAACGGTTCTCAACCAGACAGAAGCAATGTACGTTGAACATTCCAACCAACACACACATATTCTCAAACGATTTCAACAGATGGAATTATGAGCTTGCTGTGCCCTTGTTGTTCTGTTCCACTGTGTGCTTCAGTGAGCTTTCGAGTTTAAACAATGGACTAAAGAGCAAACACTGGTTTCAAGAAGGCCAGAGTCTTTTGGGTAGTGTGCTTCAGCTGACACACGAAAGGAAATATATGTGACTTCACGGTTACAGTTGTTTCCTACTTTGTTTCTTGGTAATTCACTGTGAAACTCAGAAAATACTGTGTTTTCAAAGAGGACTGGCCTGTACTTTCTATTGGCTAAAGGATCATTCCTTGAAACAGGAGAGAACATGAACATTTCTAGCAATTATAACAGAAGTTAGAGCTTTCTCCTCTCTCTCCTTGTGGTGATTGCGTTCATTGTGTGACATAGTGACCGGTTACAATGCCATAAGGCAGAAGCAGAGAAAGCAGTAACTGGACATATCTTGTTTCCGTGAAGGCTAAAGCATACACTACTGGAAGTACAGATGTAGCTCTTTGAACTGAAGATACTAGGTGCTATCTAGTTTCTCATGAATGCCTTTCAAAGAGTTCCTGTTTCCCTTATTGGTGACTCACAAAAACTGTGTTCCCAAAGAGGCCAGCAACGGTTCTCAACCAGACAGAAGCAATGTACGTTGAACATTCCAACCAACATACACATATTCTCAAACGATTTCAACAGATGGAATTATGAGCTTGCTGTGCCCTTGTTGTTCTGTTCCACTGTGTGCTTCAGTGAGCTTTCGAGTTTAAACAATGGACTAAAGAGCAAACACTGGTTTCAAGAAGGCCAGAGTCTTTTGGGTAGTGTGCTTCAGCTGACACACGAAAGGAAATATATGTGACTTCACGGTTACAGTTGTTTCCTACTTTGTTTCTTGGTAATTCACTGTGAAACTCAGAAAATACTGTGTTTTCAAAGAGGACTGGCCTGTACTTTCTATTGGCTAAAGGATCATTCTTAGAAACAGGAGAGAACATGAACATTTCTAGCAATTATAACAGAAGTTAGAGCTTTCTCCTCTGTCTCCTTGTGGTGATTGTGTTCATTTTGTGAGATAGTGACCGGTTACAATGCCATAAGGCAGAAGCAGAGAAAGCGGTAACTGGACATATCTTGTTTCCGTGAAGGCTAAAGCATACACTACTGGAAGTACAGATGTAGCTCTTTGAACTGAAGATTCTAGGTGCTATCTAGTTTCTCATGAATGCCTTTCAAAGAGTTCCTGTTTCTCTTATTGGTGACTCACAAAAACTGTGTTCCCAAAGAGGCCAGCAACGGTTCTCAACCAGACAGAAGCAATGTACGTTGAACATTCCAACCAACACACACATATTCTCAAACGATTTCAACAGATGGAATTATGAGCTTGCTGTGCCCTTGTTGTTCTGTTCCACTGTGTGCTTCAGTGAGCTTTCGAGTTTAAACAATGGACTAAAGAGCAAACACTGGTTTCAAGAAGGCCAGAGTCTTTTGGGTAGTGTGCTTCAGCTGACACACGAAAGGAAATATATGTGACTTCACGGTTACAGTTGTTTCCTACTTTGTTTCTTGGTAATTCACTGTGAAACTCAGAAAATTCTGTGTTTTCAAAGAGGACTGGCCTGTACTTTCTATTGGCTAAAGGATCATTCTTTGAAACAGGAGAGAACATGAACATTTCTAGCAATTATAACAGAAGTTAGAGCTTTCTCCTCTCTCTCCTTGTGGTGATTGCGTTCATTGTGTGAGATAGTGACCGGTTACAATGCCATAAGGCAGAAGCAGAGAAAGGGGTAACTGGACATATCTTGTTTCCGTGAAGGCTAAAGCATACACTACTGGAAGTACAGATGTAGCTCTTTGAACTGAAGATTCTAGGTGCTATCTAGTTTCTCATGAATGCCTTTCAAAGAGTTCCTGTTTCCCTTATTGGTGACTCACAAAAACTGTGTTCCCAAAGAGGCCAGCAACGGTTCTCAACCAGACAGAAGCAATGTACGTTGAACATTCCAACCAACACACACATATTCTCAAACGATTTCAACAGATGGAATTATGAGCTTGCTGTGCCCTTGTTGTTCTGTTCCACTGTGTGCTTCAGTGAGCTTTCGAGTTTATACAATGGACTAAAGAGCAAACACTGGTTTCAAGAAGGCCAGAGTCTTTTGGGTAGTGTGCTTCAGCTGACACACGAAAGGAAATATATGTGACTTCACGGTTACAGTTGTTTCCTACTTTGTTTCTTGGTAACTCACTGTGAAACTCAGAAAATACTGTGTTTTCAAAGAGGACTGGCCTGTACTTTCTATTGGCTAAAGGATCATTCTTAGAAACAGGAGAGAACATGAACATTTCTAGCAATTATAACAGAAGTTAGAGCTTTCTCCTCTCTCTCCTTGTGGTGATTGCGTTCATTTTGTGAGATAGTGACCGGTTACAATGCCATAAGGCAGAAGCAGAGAAAGCGGTAACTGGACATATCTTGTTTCCGTGAAGGCTAAAGCATACACTACTGGAAGTACAGATGTAGCTCTTTGAACTGAAGATTCTAGGTGCTATCTAGTTTCTCATGAATGCCTTTCAAAGAGTTCCTGTTTCCCTTATTGGTGACTCACAAAAACTGTGTTCCCAAAGAGGCCAGCAACGGTTCTCAACCAGACAGAAGCAATGTACGTTGAACATTCCAACCAACACACACATATTCTCAAACGATTTCAACAGATGGAATTATGAGCTTGCTGTGCCCTTGTTGTTCTGTTCCACTGTGTGCTTCAGTGAGCTTTCGAGTTTAAACAATGGACTAAAGAGCAAACACTGGTTTCAAGAAGGCCAGAGTCTTTTGGGTAGTGTGCTTCAGCTGACACACGAAAGGAAATATATGTGACTTCACGGTTACAGTTGTTTCCTACTTTGTTTCTTGGTAATTCACTGTGAAACTCAGAAAATACTGTGTTTTCAAAGAGGACTGGCCTGTACTTTCTATTGGCTAAAGGATCATTCTTTGAAACAGGAGAGAACATGAACATTTCTAGCAATTATAACAGAAGTTAGAGCTTTCTCCTCTCTCTCCTTGTGGTGATTGCGTTCATTGTGTGAGATAGTGACCGGTTACAATGCCATAAGGCAGAAGCAGAGAAAGCGGTAACTGGACATATCTTGTTTCCGTGAAGGCTAAAGCATACACTACTGGAAGTACAGATGTAGCTCTTTGAACTGAAGATTCTAGGTGCTATCTAGTTTCTCATGAATGCCTTTCAAAGAGTTCCTGTTTCCCTTATTGGTGACTCACAAAAACTGTGTTCCCAAAGAGGCCAGCAACGGTTCTCAACCAGACAGAAGCAATGTACGTTGAACATTCCAACCAACACACACATATTCTCAAACGATTTCAACAGATGGAATTATGAGCTTGCTGTGCCCTTGTTGTTCTGTTCCACTGTGTGCTTCAGTGAGCTTTCGAGTTTAAACAATGGTATAAAGAGCAAACACTGGTTTCAAGAAGGCCAGAGTCTTTTGGGTAGTGTGCTTCAGCTGACACACGAAAGGAAATATATGTGACTTCACGGTTACAGTTGTTTCCTACTTTGTTTCTTGGTAACTCACTGTGAAACTCAGAAAATTCTGTGTTTTCAAAGAGGACTGGCCTGTACTTTCTATTGGCTAAAGGATCATTCTTTGAAACAGGAGAGAACATGAACATTTCTAGCAATTATAACAGAAGTTAGAGCTTTCTCCTCTCTCTCCTTGTGGTGATTGCGTTCATTGTGTGAGATAGTGACCGGTTACAATGCCATAAGGCAGAAGCAGAGAAAGGGGTAACTGGACATATCTTGTTTCCGTGAAGGCTAAAGCATACACTACTGGAAGTACAGATGTAGCTCTTTGAACTGAAGATTCTAGGTGCTATCTAGTTTCTCATGAATGCCTTTCAAAGAGTTCCTGTTTCCCTTATTGGTGACTCACAGAAACTGTGTTCCCAAAGAGGCCAGCAACGGTTCTCAACCAGACAGAAGCAATGTACGTTGAACATTCCAACCAACACACACATATTCTCAAACGATTTCAACAGATGGAATTATGAGCTTGCTGTGCCCTTGTTGTTCTGTTCCACTGTGTGCTTCAGTGAACTTTCGAGTTTAAACAATGGACTAAAGAGCAAACACTGGTTTCAAGAAGGCCAGAGTCTTTTGGGTAGTGTGCTTCAGCTGACACACGAAAGGAAATATATGTGACTTCACGGTTACAGTTGTTTCCTACTTTGTTTCTTGGTAACTCACTGTGAAACTCAGAAAATTCTGTGTTTTCAAAGAGGACTGGCCTGTACTTTCTATTGGCTAAAGGATCATTCTTTGAAACAGGAGAGAACATGAACATTTCTAGCAATTATAACAGAAGTTAGAGCTTTCTCCTCTCTCTCCTTGTGGTGATTGCGTTCATTGTGTGAGATAGTGACCGGTTACAATGCCATAAGGCAGAAGCAGAGAAAGGGGTAACTGGACATATCTTGTTTCCGTGAAGGCTAAAGCATACACTACTGGAAGTACAGATGTAGCTCTTTGAACTGAAGATTCTAGGTGCTATCTAGTTTCTCATGAATGCCTTTCAAAGAGTTCCTGTTTCCCTTATTGGTGACTCACAAAAACTGTGTTCCCAAAGAGGCCAGCAACGGTTCTCAACCAGACAGAAGCAATGTACGTTGAACATTCCAACCAACACACACATATTCTCAAACGATTTCAACAGATGGAATTATGAGCTTGCTGTGCCCTTGTTGTTCTGTTCCACTGTGTGCTTCAGTGAGCTTTCGAGTTTAAACAATGGACTAAAGAGCAAACACTGGTTTCAAGAAGGCCAGAGTCTTTTGGGTAGTGTGCTTCAGCTGACACACGAAAGGAAATATATGTGACTTCACGGTTACAGTTGTTTCCTACTTTGTTTCTTGGTAATTCACTGTGAAACTCAGAAAATACTGTGTTTTCAAAGAGGACTGGCCTGTACTTTCTATTGGCTAAAGGATCATTCCTTGAAACAGGAGAGAACATGAACATTTCTAGCAATTATAACAGAAGTTAGAGCTTTCTCCTCTCTCTCCTTGTGGTGATTGCGTTCATTGTGTGACATAGTGACCGGTTACAATGCCATAAGGCAGAAGCAGAGAAAGCAGTAACTGGACATATCTTGTTTCCGTGAAGGCTAAAGCATACACTACTGGAAGTACAGATGTAGCTCTTTGAACTGAAGATACTAGGTGCTATCTAGTTTCTCATGAATGCCTTTCAAAGAGTTCCTGTTTCCCTTATTGGTGACTCACAAAAACTGTGTTCCCAAAGAGGCCAGCAACGGTTCTCAACCAGACAGAAGCAATGTACGTTGAACATTCCAACCAACATACACATATTCTCAAACGATTTCAACAGATGGAATTATGAGCTTGCTGTGCCCTTGTTGTTCTGTTCCACTGTGTGCTTCAGTGAGCTTTCGAGTTTAAACAATGGACTAAAGAGCAAACACTGGTTTCAAGAAGGCCAGAGTCTTTTGGGTAGTGTGCTTCAGCTGACACACGAAAGGAAATATATGTGACTTCACGGTTACAGTTGTTTCCTACTTTGTTTCTTGGTAATTCACTGTGAAACTCAGAAAATACTGTGTTTTCAAAGAGGACTGGCCTGTACTTTCTATTGGCTAAAGGATCATTCTTAGAAACAGGAGAGAACATGAACATTTCTAGCAATTATAACAGAAGTTAGAGCTTTCTCCTCTGTCTCCTTGTGGTGATTGTGTTCATTTTGTGAGATAGTGACCGGTTACAATGCCATAAGGCAGAAGCAGAGAAAGCGGTAACTGGACATATCTTGTTTCCGTGAAGGCTAAAGCATACACTACTGGAAGTACAGATGTAGCTCTTTGAACTGAAGATTCTAGGTGCTATCTAGTTTCTCATGAATGCCTTTCAAAGAGTTCCTGTTTCTCTTATTGGTGACTCACAAAAACTGTGTTCCCAAAGAGGCCAGCAACGGTTCTCAACCAGACAGAAGCAATGTACGTTGAACATTCCAACCAACACACACATATTCTCAAACGATTTCAACAGATGGAATTATGAGCTTGCTGTGCCCTTGTTGTTCTGTTCCACTGTGTGCTTCAGTGAGCTTTCGAGTTTAAACAATGGACTAAAGAGCAAACACTGGTTTCAAGAAGGCCAGAGTCTTTTGGGTAGTGTGCTTCAGCTGACACACGAAAGGAAATATATGTGACTTCACGGTTACAGTTGTTTCCTACTTTGTTTCTTGGTAACTCACTGTGAAACTCAGAAAATTCACTGTTTTCAAAGAGGACTGGCCTGTACTTTCTATTGGCTAAAGGATCATTCTTTGAAACAGGAGAGAACATGAACATTTCTAGCAATTATAACAGAAGTTAGAGCTTTCTCCTCTCTCTCCTTGTGGTGATTGCGTTCATTTTGTGAGATAGTGACCGGTTACAATGCCATAAGGCAGAAGCAGAGAAAGGGGTAACTGGACATATCTTGTTTCCGTGAAGGCTAAAGCATACACTACTGGAAGTACAGATGTAGCTCTTTGAACTGAAGATTCTAGGTGCTATCTAGTTTCTCATGAATGCCTTTCAAAGAGTTCCTGTTTCCCTTATTGGTGACTCACAAAAACTGTGTTCCCAAAGAGGCCAGCAACGGTTCTCAACCAGACAGAAGCAATGTACGTTGAACATTCCAACCAACACACACATATTCTCAAACGATTTCAACAGATGGAATTATGAGCTTGCTGTGCCCTTGTTGTTCTGTTCCACTGTGTGCTTCAGTGAGCTTTCGAGTTTAAACAATGGACTAAAGAGCAAACACTGGTTTCAAGAAGGCCAGAGTCTTTTGGGTAGTGTGCTTCAGCTGACACACGAAAGGAAATATATGTGACTTCACGGTTACAGTTGTTTCCTACTTTGTTTCTTGGTAATTCACTGTGAAACTCAGAAAATACTGTGTTTTCAAAGAGTACTGGCCTGTACTTTCTATTGGCTAAAGGATCATTCTTTGAAACAGGAGAGAACATGAACATTTCTAGCAATTATAACAGAAGTTAGAGCTTTCTCCTCTCTCTCCTTGTGGTGATTGCGTTCATTGTGTGAGATAGTGACCGGTTACAATGCCATAAGGCAGAAGCAGAGAAAGCGGTAACTGGACATATCTTGTTTCCGTGAAGGCTAAAGCATACACTACTGGAAGTACAGATGTAGCTCTTTGAACTGAAGATTCTAGGTGCTATCTAGTTTCTCATGAATGCCTTTCAAAGAGTTCCTGTTTCCCTTATTGGTGACTCACAAAAACTGTGTTCCCAAAGAGGCCAGCAACGGTTCTCAACCAGACAGAAGCAATGTACGTTGAACATTCCAACCAACACACACATATTCTCAAACGATTTCAACAGATGGAATTATGAGCTTGCTGTGCCCTTGTTGTTCTGTTCCACTGTGTGCTTCAGTGAACTTTCGAGTTTAAACAATGGACTAAAGAGCAAACACTGGTTTCAAGAAGGCCAGAGTCTTTTGGGTAGTGTGCTTCAGCTGACACACGAAAGGAAATATATGTGACTTCACGGTTACAGTTGTTTCCTACTTTGTTTCTTGGTAACTCACTGTGAAACTCAGAAAATTCTGTGTTTTCAAAGAGGACTGGCCTGTACTTTCTATTGGCTAAAGGATCATTCTTTGAAACAGGAGAGAACATGAACATTTCTAGCAATTATAACAGAAGTTAGAGCTTTCTCCTCTGTCTCCTTGTGGTGATTGCGTTCATTTTGTGAGATAGTGACCGGTTACAATGCCATAAGGCAGAAGCAGAGAAAGCGGTAACTGGACATATCTTGTTTCCGTGAAGGCTAAAGCATACACTACTGGAAGTACAGATGTAGCTCTTTGAACTGAAGATTCTAGGTGCTATCTAGTTTCTCATGAATGCCTTTCAAAGAGTTCCTGTTTCCCTTATTGGTGACTCACAAAAACTGTGTTCCCAAAGAGGCCAGCAACGGTTCTCAACCAGACAGAAGCAATGTACGTTGAACATTCCAACCAACACACACATATTCTCAAACGATTTCAACAGATGGAATTATGAGCTTGCTGTGCCCTTGTTGTTCTGTTCCACTGTGTGCTTCAGTGAGCTTTCGAGTTTAAACAATGGACTAAAGAGCAAACACTGGTTTCAAGAAGGCCAGAGTCTTTTGGGTAGTGTGCTTCAGCTGACACACGAAAGGAAATATATGTGACTTCACGGTTACAGTTGTTTCCTACTTTGTTTCTTGGTAATTCACTGTGAAACTCAGAAAATACTGTGTTTTCAAAGAGGACTGGCCTGTACTTTCTATTGGCTAAAGGATCATTCTTTGAAACAGGAGAGAACATGAACATTTCTAGCAATTATAACAGAAGTTAGAGCTTTCTCCTCTCTCTCCTTGTGGTGATTGCGTTCATTGTGTGAGATAGTGACCGGTTACAATGCCATAAGGCAGAAGCAGAGAAAGCGGTAACTGGACATATCTTGTTTCCGTGAAGGCTAAAGCATACACTACTGGAAGTACAGATGTAGCTCTTTGAACTGAAGATTCTAGGTGCTATCTAGTTTCTCATGAATGCCTTTCAAAGAGTTCCTGTTTCCCTTATTGGTGACTCACAAAAACTGTGTTCCCAAAGAGGCCAGCAACGGTTCTCAACCAGACAGAAGCAATGTACGTTGAACATTCCAACCAACACACACATATTCTCAAACGATTTCAACAGATGGAATTATGAGCTTGCTGTGCCCTTGTTGTTCTGTTCCACTGTGTGCTTCAGTGAGCTTTCGAGTTTAAACAATGGACTAAAGAGCAAACACTGGTTTCAAGAAGGCCAGAGTCTTTTGGGTAGTGTGCTTCAGCTGACACACGAAAGGAAATATATGTGACTTCACGGTTACAGTTGTTTCCTACTTTGTTTCTTGGTAACTCACTGTGAAACTCAGAAAATTCTGTGTTTTCAAAGAGGACTGGCCTGTACTTTCTATTGGCTAAAGGATCATTCTTTGAAACAGGAGAGAACATGAACATTTCTAGCAATTATAACAGAAGTTAGAGCTTTCTCCTCTGTCTCCTTGTGGTGATTGCGTTCATTTTGTGAGATAGTGACCGGTTACAATGCCATAAGGCAGAAGCAGAGAAAGCGGTAACTGGACATATCTTGTTTCCGTGAAGGCTAAAGCATACACTACTGGAAGTACAGATGTAGCTCTTTGAACTGAAGATTCTAGGTGCTATCTAGTTTCTCATGAATGCCTTTCAAAGAGTTCCTGTTTCCCTTATTGGTGACTCACAAAAACTGTGTTCCCAAAGAGGCCAGCAACGGTTCTCAACCAGACAGAAGCAATGTACGTTGAACATTCCAACCAACACACACATATTCTCAAACGATTTCAACAGATGGAATTATGAGCTTGCTGTGCCCTTGTTGTTCTGTTCCACTGTGTGCTTCAGTGAGCTTTCGAGTTTAAACAATGGACTAAAGAGCAAACACTGGTTTCAAGAAGGCCAGAGTCTTTTGGGTAGTGTGCTTCAGCTGACACACGAAAGGAAATATATGTGACTTCACGGTTACAGTTGTTTCCTACTTTGTTTCTTGGTAATTCACTGTGAAACTCAGAAAATACTGTGTTTTCAAAGAGGACTGGCCTGTACTTTCTATTGGCTAAAGGATCATTCTTTGAAACAGGAGAGAACATGAACATTTCTAGCAATTATAACAGAAGTTAGAGCTTTCTCCTCTCTCTCCTTGTGGTGATTGCGTTCATTGTGTGAGATAGTGACCGGTTACAATGCCATAAGGCAGAAGCAGAGAAAGCGGTAACTGGACATATCTTGTTTCCGTGAAGGCTAAAGCATACACTACTGGAAGTACAGATGTAGCTCTTTGAACTGAAGATTCTAGGTGCTATCTAGTTTCTCATGAATGCCTTTCAAAGAGTTCCTGTTTCCCTTATTGGTGACTCACAAAAACTGTGTTCCCAAAGAGGCCAGCAACGGTTCTCAACCAGACAGAAGCAATGTACGTTGAACATTCCAACCAACACACACATATTCTCAAACGATTTCAACAGATGGAATTATGAGCTTGCTGTGCCCTTGTTGTTCTGTTCCACTGTGTGCTTCAGTGAGCTTTCGAGTTTAAACAATGGTATAAAGAGCAAACACTGGTTTCAAGAAGGCCAGAGTCTTTTGGGTAGTGTGCTTCAGCTGACACACGAAAGGAAATATATGTGACTTCACGGTTACAGTTGTTTCCTACTTTGTTTCTTGGTAACTCACTGTGAAACTCAGAAAATTCTGTGTTTTCAAAGAGGACTGGCCTGTACTTTCTATTGGCTAAAGGATCATTCTTTGAAACAGGAGAGAACATGAACATTTCTAGCAATTATAACAGAAGTTAGAGCTTTCTCCTCTCTCTCCTTGTGGTGATTGCGTTCATTGTGTGAGATAGTGACCAGTTACAATGCCATAAGGCAGAAGCAGAGAAAGGGGTAACTGGACATATCTTGTTTCCGTGAAGGCTAAAGCATACACTACTGGAAGTACAGATGTAGCTCTTTGAACTGAAGATTCTAGGTGCTATCTAGTTTCTCATGAATGCCTTTCAAAGAGTTCCTGTTTCCCTTATTGGTGACTCACAAAAACTGTGTTCCCAAAGAGGCCAGCAACGGTTCTCAACCAGACAGAAGCAATGTACGTTGAACATTCCAACCAACACACACATATTCTCAAACGATTTCAACAGATGGAATTATGAGCTTGCTGTGCCCTTGTTGTTCTGTTCCACTGTGTGCTTCAGTGAACTTTCGAGTTTAAACAATGGACTAAAGAGCAAACACTGGTTTCAAGAAGGCCAGAGTCTTTTGGGTAGTGTGCTTCAGCTGACACACGAAAGGAAATATATGTGACTTCACGGTTACAGTTGTTTCCTACTTTGTTTCTTGGTAACTCACTGTGAAACTCAGAAAATTCTGTGTTTTCAAAGAGGACTGGCCTGTACTTTCTATTGGCTAAAGGATCATTCTTTGAAACAGGAGAGAACATGAACATTTCTAGCAATTATAACAGAAGTTAGAGCTTTCTCCTCTCTCTCCTTGTGGTGATTGCGTTCATTGTGTGAGATAGTGACCGGTTACAATGCCATAAGGCAGAAGCAGAGAAAGGGGTAACTGGACATATCTTGTTTCCGTGAAGGCTAAAGCATACACTACTGGAAGTACAGATGTAGCTCTTTGAACTGAAGATTCTAGGTGCTATCTAGTTTCTCATGAATGCCTTTCAAAGAGTTCCTGTTTCCCTTATTGGTGACTCACAAAAACTGTGTTCCCAAAGAGGCCAGCAACGGTTCTCAACCAGACAGAAGCAATGTACGTTGAACATTCCAACCAACACACACATATTCTCAAACGATTTCAACAGATGGAATTATGAGCTTGCTGTGCCCTTGTTGTTCTGTTCCACTGTGTGCTTCAGTGAGCTTTCGAGTTTAAACAATGGACTAAAGAGCAAACACTGGTTTCAAGAAGGCCAGAGTCTTTTGGGTAGTGTGCTTCAGCTGACACACGAAAGGAAATATATGTGACTTCACGGTTACAGTTGTTTCCTACTTTGTTTCTTGGTAATTCACTGTGAAACTCAGAAAATACTGTGTTTTCAAAGAGGACTGGCCTGTACTTTCTATTGGCTAAAGGATCATTCCTTGAAACAGGAGAGAACATGAACATTTCTAGCAATTATAACAGAAGTTAGAGCTTTCTCCTCTCTCTCCTTGTGGTGATTGCGTTCATTGTGTGAGATAGTGACCGGTTACAATGCCATAAGGCAGAAGCAGAGAAAGCAGTAACTGGACATATCTTGTTTCCGTGAAGGCTAAAGCATACACTACTGGAAGTACAGATGTAGCTCTTTGAACTGAAGATACTAGGTGCTATCTAGTTTCTCATGAATGCCTTTCAAAGAGTTCCTGTTTCCCTTATTGGTGACTCACAAAAACTGTGTTCCCAAAGAGGCCAGCAACGGTTCTCAACCAGACAGAAGCAATGTACGTTGAACATTCCAACCAACATACACATATTCTCAAACGATTTCAACAGATGGAATTATGAGCTTGCTGTGCCCTTGTTGTTCTGTTCCACTGTGTGCTTCAGTGAGCTTTCGAGTTTAAACAATGGACTAAAGAGCAAACACTGGTTTCAAGAAGGCCAGAGTCTTTTGGGTAGTGTGCTTCAGCTGACACACGAAAGGAAATATATGTGACTTCACGGTTACAGTTGTTTCCTACTTTGTTTCTTGGTAATTCACTGTGAAACTCAGAAAATACTGTGTTTTCAAAGAGGACTGGCCTGTACTTTCTATTGGCTAAAGGATCATTCTTAGAAACAGGAGAGAACATGAACATTTCTAGCAATTATAACAGAAGTTAGAGCTTTCTCCTCTGTCTCCTTGTGGTGATTGTGTTCATTTTGTGAGATAGTGACCGGTTACAATGCCATAAGGCAGAAGCAGAGAAAGCGGTAACTGGACATATCTTGTTTCCGTGAAGGCTAAAGCATACACTACTGGAAGTACAGATGTAGCTCTTTGAACTGAAGATTCTAGGTGCTATCTAGTTTCTCATGAATGCCTTTCAAAGAGTTCCTGTTTCTCTTATTGGTGACTCACAAAAACTGTGTTCCCAAAGAGGCCAGCAACGGTTCTCAACCAGACAGAAGCAATGTACGTTGAACATTCCAACCAACACACACATATTCTCAAACGATTTCAACAGATGGAATTATGAGCTTGCTGTGCCCTTGTTGTTCTGTTCCACTGTGTGCTTCAGTGAGCTTTCGAGTTTAAACAATGGACTAAAGAGCAAACACTGGTTTCAAGAAGGCCAGAGTCTTTTGGGTAGTGTGCTTCAGCTGACACACGAAAGGAAATATATGTGACTTCACGGTTACAGTTGTTTCCTACTTTGTTTCTTGGTAACTCACTGTGAAACTCAGAAAATTCACTGTTTTCAAAGAGGACTGGCCTGTACTTTCTATTGGCTAAAGGATCATTCTTTGAAACAGGAGAGAACATGAACATTTCTAGCAATTATAACAGAAGTTAGAGCTTTCTCCTCTCTCTCCTTGTGGTGATTGCGTTCATTTTGTGAGATAGTGACCGGTTACAATGCCATAAGGCAGAAGCAGAGAAAGGGGTAACTGGACATATCTTGTTTCCGTGAAGGCTAAAGCATACACTACTGGAAGTACAGATGTAGCTCTTTGAACTGAAGATTCTAGGTGCTATCTAGTTTCTCATGAATGCCTTTCAAAGAGTTCCTGTTTCCCTTATTGGTGACTCACAAAAACTGTGTTCCCAAAGAGGCCAGCAACGGTTCTCAACCAGACAGAAGCAATGTACGTTGAACATTCCAACCAACACACACATATTCTCAAACGATTTCAACAGATGGAATTATGAGCTTGCTGTGCCCTTGTTGTTCTGTTCCACTGTGTGCTTCAGTGAGCTTTCGAGTTTAAACAATGGACTAAAGAGCAAACACTGGTTTCAAGAAGGCCAGAGTCTTTTGGGTAGTGTGCTTCAGCTGACACACGAAAGGAAATATATGTGACTTCACGGTTACAGTTGTTTCCTACTTTGTTTCTTGGTAATTCACTGTGAAACTCAGAAAATACTGTGTTTTCAAAGAGTACTGGCCTGTACTTTCTATTGGCTAAAGGATCATTCTTTGAAACAGGAGAGAACATGAACATTTCTAGCAATTATAACAGAAGTTAGAGCTTTCTCCTCTCTCTCCTTGTGGTGATTGCGTTCATTGTGTGAGATAGTGACCGGTTACAATGCCATAAGGCAGAAGCAGAGAAAGCGGTAACTGGACATATCTTGTTTCCGTGAAGGCTAAAGCATACACTACTGGAAGTACAGATGTAGCTCTTTGAACTGAAGATTCTAGGTGCTATCTAGTTTCTCATGAATGCCTTTCAAAGAGTTCCTGTTTCCCTTATTGGTGACTCACAAAAACTGTGTTCCCAAAGAGGCCAGCAACGGTTCTCAACCAGACAGAAGCAATGTACGTTGAACATTCCAACCAACACACACATATTCTCAAACGATTTCAACAGATGGAATTATGAGCTTGCTGTGCCCTTGTTGTTCTGTTCCACTGTGTGCTTCAGTGAACTTTCGAGTTTAAACAATGGACTAAAGAGCAAACACTGGTTTCAAGAAGGCCAGAGTCTTTTGGGTAGTGTGCTTCAGCTGACACACGAAAGGAAATATATGTGACTTCACGGTTACAGTTGTTTCCTACTTTGTTTCTTGGTAACTCACTGTGAAACTCAGAAAATTCTGTGTTTTCAAAGAGGACTGGCCTGTACTTTCTATTGGCTAAAGGATCATTCTTTGAAACAGGAGAGAACATGAACATTTCTAGCAATTATAACAGAAGTTAGAGCTTTCTCCTCTGTCTCCTTGTGGTGATTGCGTTCATTTTGTGAGATAGTGACCGGTTACAATGCCATAAGGCAGAAGCAGAGAAAGCGGTAACTGGACATATCTTGTTTCCGTGAAGGCTAAAGCATACACTACTGGAAGTACAGATGTAGCTCTTTGAACTGAAGATTCTAGGTGCTATCTAGTTTCTCATGAATGCCTTTCAAAGAGTTCCTGTTTCCCTTATTGGTGACTCACAAAAACTGTGTTCCCAAAGAGGCCAGCAACGGTTCTCAACCAGACAGAAGCAATGTACGTTGAACATTCCAACCAACACACACATATTCTCAAACGATTTCAACAGATGGAATTATGAGCTTGCTGTGCCCTTGTTGTTCTGTTCCACTGTGTGCTTCAGTGAGCTTTCGAGTTTAAACAATGGACTAAAGAGCAAACACTGGTTTCAAGAAGGCCAGAGTCTTTTGGGTAGTGTGCTTCAGCTGACACACGAAAGGAAATATATGTGACTTCACGGTTACAGTTGTTTCCTACTTTGTTTCTTGGTAACTCACTGTGAAACTCAGAAAATTCTGTGTTTTCAAAGAGGACTGGCCTGTACTTTCTATTGGCTAAAGGATCATTCTTTGAAACAGGAGAGAACATGAACATTTCTAGCAATTATAACAGAAGTTAGAGCTTTCTCCTCTCTCTCCTTGTGGTGATTGCGTTCATTGTGTGAGATAGTGACCGGTTACAATGCCATAAGGCAGAAGCAGAGAAAGCGGTAACTGGACATATCTTGTTTCCGTGAAGGCTAAAGCATACACTACTGGAAGTACAGATGTAGCTCTTTGAACTGAAGATTCTAGGTGCTATCTAGTTTCTCATGAATGCCTTTCAAAGAGTTCCTGTTTCCCTTATTGGTGACTCACAAAAACTGTGTTCCCAAAGAGGCCAGCAACGGTTCTCAACCAGACAGAAGCAATGTACGTTGAACATTCCAACCAACACACACATATTCTCAAACGATTTCAACAGATGGAATTATGAGCTTGCTGTGCCCTTGTTGTTCTGTTCCACTGTGTGCTTCAGTGAACTTTCGAGTTTAAACAATGGACTAAAGAGCAAACACTGGTTTCAAGAAGGCCAGAGTCTTTTGGGTAGTGTGCTTCAGCTGACACACGAAAGGAAATATATGTGACTTCACGGTTACAGTTGTTTCCTACTTTGTTTCTTGGTAACTCACTGTGAAACTCAGAAAATTCTGTGTTTTCAAAGAGGACTGGCCTGTACTTTCTATTGGCTAAAGGATCATTCTTTGAAACAGGAGAGAACATGAACATTTCTAGCAATTATAACAGAAGTTAGAGCTTTCTCCTCTCTCTCCTTGTGGTGATTGCGTTCATTGTGTGAGATAGTGACCGGTTACAATGCCATAAGGCAGAAGCAGAGAAAGGGGTAACTGGACATATCTTGTTTCCGTGAAGGCTAAAGCATACACTACTGGAAGTACAGATGTAGCTCTTTGAACTGAAGATTCTAGGTGCTATCTAGTTTCTCATGAATGCCTTTCAAAGAGTTCCTGTTTCCCTTATTGGTGACTCACAAAAACTGTGTTCCCAAAGAGGCCAGCAACGGTTCTCAACCAGACAGAAGCAATGTACGTTGAACATTCCAACCAACACACACATATTCTCAAACGATTTCAACAGATGGAATTATGAGCTTGCTGTGCCCTTGTTGTTCTGTTCCACTGTGTGCTTCAGTGAGCTTTCGAGTTTAAACAATGGACTAAAGAGCAAACACTGGTTTCAAGAAGGCCAGAGTCTTTTGGGTAGTGTGCTTCAGCTGACACACGAAAGGAAATATATGTGACTTCACGGTTACAGTTGTTTCCTACTTTGTTTCTTGGTAATTCACTGTGAAACTCAGAAAATACTGTGTTTTCAAAGAGGACTGGCCTGTACTTTCTATTGGCTAAAGGATCATTCCTTGAAACAGGAGAGAACATGAACATTTCTAGCAATTATAACAGAAGTTAGAGCTTTCTCCTCTCTCTCCTTGTGGTGATTGCGTTCATTGTGTGAGATAGTGACCGGTTACAATGCCATAAGGCAGAAGCAGAGAAAGCAGTAACTGGACATATCTTGTTTCCGTGAAGGCTAAAGCATACACTACTGGAAGTACAGATGTAGCTCTTTGAACTGAAGATACTAGGTGCTATCTAGTTTCTCATGAATGCCTTTCAAAGAGTTCCTGTTTCCCTTATTGGTGACTCACAAAAACTGTGTTCCCAAAGAGGCCAGCAACGGTTCTCAACCAGACAGAAGCAATGTACGTTGAACATTCCAACCAACATACACATATTCTCAAACGATTTCAACAGATGGAATTATGAGCTTGCTGTGCCCTTGTTGTTCTGTTCCACTGTGTGCTTCAGTGAGCTTTCGAGTTTAAACAATGGACTAAAGAGCAAACACTGGTTTCAAGAAGGCCAGAGTCTTTTGGGTAGTGTGCTTCAGCTGACACACGAAAGGAAATATATGTGACTTCACGGTTACAGTTGTTTCCTACTTTGTTTCTTGGTAATTCACTGTGAAACTCAGAAAATACTGTGTTTTCAAAGAGGACTGGCCTGTACTTTCTATTGGCTAAAGGATCATTCTTAGAAACAGGAGAGAACATGAACATTTCTAGCAATTATAACAGAAGTTAGAGCTTTCTCCTCTGTCTCCTTGTGGTGATTGTGTTCATTTTGTGAGATAGTGACCGGTTACAATGCCATAAGGCAGAAGCAGAGAAAGCGGTAACTGGACATATCTTGTTTCCGTGAAGGCTAAAGCATACACTACTGGAAGTACAGATGTAGCTCTTTGAACTGAAGATTCTAGGTGCTATCTAGTTTCTCATGAATGCCTTTCAAAGAGTTCCTGTTTCTCTTATTGGTGACTCACAAAAACTGTGTTCCCAAAGAGGCCAGCAACGGTTCTCAACCAGACAGAAGCAATGTACGTTGAACATTCCAACCAACACACACATATTCTCAAACGATTTCAACAGATGGAATTATGAGCTTGCTGTGCCCTTGTTGTTCTGTTCCACTGTGTGCTTCAGTGAGCTTTCGAGTTTAAACAATGGACTAAAGAGCAAACACTGGTTTCAAGAAGGCCAGAGTCTTTTGGGTAGTGTGCTTCAGCTGACACACGAAAGGAAATATATGTGACTTCACGGTTACAGTTGTTTCCTACTTTGTTTCTTGGTAACTCACTGTGAAACTCAGAAAATTCACTGTTTTCAAAGAGGACTGGCCTGTACTTTCTATTGGCTAAAGGATCATTCTTTGAAACAGGAGAGAACATGAACATTTCTAGCAATTATAACAGAAGTTAGAGCTTTCTCCTCTCTCTCCTTGTGGTGATTGCGTTCATTTTGTGAGATAGTGACCGGTTACAATGCCATAAGGCAGAAGCAGAGAAAGGGGTAACTGGACATATCTTGTTTCCGTGAAGGCTAAAGCATACACTACTGGAAGTACAGATGTAGCTCTTTGAACTGAAGATTCTAGGTGCTATCTAGTTTCTCATGAATGCCTTTCAAAGAGTTCCTGTTTCCCTTATTGGTGACTCACAAAAACTGTGTTCCCAAAGAGGCCAGCAACGGTTCTCAACCAGACAGAAGCAATGTACGTTGAACATTCCAACCAACACACACATATTCTCAAACGATTTCAACAGATGGAATTATGAGCTTGCTGTGCCCTTGTTGTTCTGTTCCACTGTGTGCTTCAGTGAGCTTTCGAGTTTAAACAATGGACTAAAGAGCAAACACTGGTTTCAAGAAGGCCAGAGTCTTTTGGGTAGTGTGCTTCAGCTGACACACGAAAGGAAATATATGTGACTTCACGGTTACAGTTGTTTCCTACTTTGTTTCTTGGTAATTCACTGTGAAACTCAGAAAATACTGTGTTTTCAAAGAGTACTGGCCTGTACTTTCTATTGGCTAAAGGATCATTCTTTGAAACAGGAGAGAACATGAACATTTCTAGCAATTATAACAGAAGTTAGAGCTTTCTCCTCTCTCTCCTTGTGGTGATTGCGTTCATTGTGTGAGATAGTGACCGGTTACAATGCCATAAGGCAGAAGCAGAGAAAGCGGTAACTGGACATATCTTGTTTCCGTGAAGGCTAAAGCATACACTACTGGAAGTACAGATGTAGCTCTTTGAACTGAAGATTCTAGGTGCTATCTAGTTTCTCATGAATGCCTTTCAAAGAGTTCCTGTTTCCCTTATTGGTGACTCACAAAAACTGTGTTCCCAAAGAGGCCAGCAACGGTTCTCAACCAGACAGAAGCAATGTACGTTGAACATTCCAACCAACACACACATATTCTCAAACGATTTCAACAGATGGAATTATGAGCTTGCTGTGCCCTTGTTGTTCTGTTCCACTGTGTGCTTCAGTGAACTTTCGAGTTTAAACAATGGACTAAAGAGCAAACACTGGTTTCAAGAAGGCCAGAGTCTTTTGGGTAGTGTGCTTCAGCTGACACACGAAAGGAAATATATGTGACTTCACGGTTACAGTTGTTTCCTACTTTGTTTCTTGGTAACTCACTGTGAAACTCAGAAAATTCTGTGTTTTCAAAGAGGACTGGCCTGTACTTTCTATTGGCTAAAGGATCATTCTTTGAAACAGGAGAGAACATGAACATTTCTAGCAATTATAACAGAAGTTAGAGCTTTCTCCTCTGTCTCCTTGTGGTGATTGCGTTCATTTTGTGAGATAGTGACCGGTTACAATGCCATAAGGCAGAAGCAGAGAAAGCGGTAACTGGACATATCTTGTTTCCGTGAAGGCTAAAGCATACACTACTGGAAGTACAGATGTAGCTCTTTGAACTGAAGATTCTAGGTGCTATCTAGTTTCTCATGAATGCCTTTCAAAGAGTTCCTGTTTCCCTTATTGGTGACTCACAAAAACTGTGTTCCCAAAGAGGCCAGCAACGGTTCTCAACCAGACAGAAGCAATGTACGTTGAACATTCCAACCAACACACACATATTCTCAAACGATTTCAACAGATGGAATTATGAGCTTGCTGTGCCCTTGTTGTTCTGTTCCACTGTGTGCTTCAGTGAGCTTTCGAGTTTAAACAATGGACTAAAGAGCAAACACTGGTTTCAAGAAGGCCAGAGTCTTTTGGGTAGTGTGCTTCAGCTGACACACGAAAGGAAATATATGTGACTTCACGGTTACAGTTGTTTCCTACTTTGTTTCTTGGTAACTCACTGTGAAACTCAGAAAATTCTGTGTTTTCAAAGAGGACTGGCCTGTACTTTCTATTGGCTAAAGGATCATTCTTTGAAACAGGAGAGAACATGAACATTTCTAGCAATTATAACAGAAGTTAGAGCTTTCTCCTCTCTCTCCTTGTGGTGATTGCGTTCATTGTGTGAGATAGTGACCGGTTACAATGCCATAAGGCAGAAGCAGAGAAAGCGGTAACTGGACATATCTTGTTTCCGTGAAGGCTAAAGCATACACTACTGGAAGTACAGATGTAGCTCTTTGAACTGAAGATTCTAGGTGCTATCTAGTTTCTCATGAATGCCTTTCAAAGAGTTCCTGTTTCCCTTATTGGTGACTCACAAAAACTGTGTTCCCAAAGAGGCCAGCAACGGTTCTCAACCAGACAGAAGCAATGTACGTTGAACATTCCAACCAACACACACATATTCTCAAACGATTTCAACAGATGGAATTATGAGCTTGCTGTGCCCTTGTTGTTCTGTTCCACTGTGTGCTTCAGTGAGCTTTCGAGTTTAAACAATGGACTAAAGAGCAAACACTGGTTTCAAGAAGGCCAGAGGCTTTTGGGTAGTGTGCTTCAGCTGACACACGAAAGGAAATATATGTGACTTCACGGTTACAGTTGTTTCCTACTTTGTTTCTTGGTAATTCACTGTGAAACTCAGAAAATTCTGTGTTTTCAAAGAGGACTGGCCTGTACTTTCTATTGGCTAAAGGATCATTCTTTGAAACAGGAGAGAACATGAACATTTCTAGCAATTATAACAGAAGTTAGAGCTTTCTCCTCTCTCTCCTTGTGGTGATTGCGTTCATTGTGTGAGATAGTGACCGGTTACAATGCCATAAGGCAGAAGCAGAGAAAGCGGTAACTGGACATATCTTGTTTCCGTGAAGGCTAAAGCATACACTACTGGAAGTACAGATGTAGCTCTTTGAACTGAAGATTCTAGGTGCTATCTAGTTTCTCATGAATGCCTTTCAAAGAGTTCCTGTTTCCCTTATTGGTGACTCACAAAAACTGTGTTCCCAAAGAGGCCAGCAACGGTTCTCAACCAGACAGAAGCAATGTACGTTGAACATTCCAACCAACACACACATATTCTCAAACGATTTCAACAGATGGAATTATGAGCTTGCTGTGCCCTTGTTGTTCTGTTCCACTGTGTGCTTCAGTGAGCTTTCGAGTTTAAACAATGGACTAAAGAGCAAACACTGGTTTCAAGAAGGCCAGAGTCTTTTGGGTAGTGTGCTTCAGCTGACACACGAAAGGAAATATATGTGACTTCACGGTTACAGTTGTTTCCTACTTTGTTTCTTGGTAACTCACTGTGAAACTCAGAAAATTCTGTGTTTTCAAAGAGGACTGGCCTGTACTTTCTATTGGCTAAAGGATCATTCTTTGAAACAGGAGAGAACATGAACATTTCTAGCAATTATAACAGAAGTTAGAGCTTTCTCCTCTCTCTCCTTGTGGTGATTGCGTTCATTGTGTGAGATAGTGACCGGTTACAATGCCATAAGGCAGAAGCAGAGAAAGGGGTAACTGGACATATCTTGTTTCCGTGAAGGCTAAAGCATACACTACTGGAAGTACAGATGTAGCTCTTTGAACTGAAGATTCTAGGTGCTATCTAGTTTCTCATGAATGCCTTTCAAAGAGTTCCTGTTTCCCTTATTGGTGACTCACAAAAACTGTGTTCCCAAAGAGGCCAGCAACGGTTCTCAACCAGACAGAAGCAATGTACGTTGAACATTCCAACCAACACACACATATTCTCAAACGATTTCAACAGATGGAATTATGAGCTTGCTGTGCCCTTGTTGTTCTGTTCCACTGTGTGCTTCAGTGAACTTTCGAGTTTAAACAATGGACTAAAGAGCAAACACTGGTTTCAAGAAGGCCAGAGTCTTTTGGGTAGTGTGCTTCAGCTGACACACGAAAGGAAATATATGTGACTTCACGGTTACAGTTGTTTCCTACTTTGTTTCTTGGTAACTCACTGTGAAACTCAGAAAATTCTGTGTTTTCAAAGAGGACTGGCCTGTACTTTCTATTGGCTAAAGGATCATTCTTTGAAACAGGAGAGAACATGAACATTTCTAGCAATTATAACAGAAGTTAGAGCTTTCTCCTCTCTCTCCTTGTGGTGATTGCGTTCATTGTGTGAGATAGTGACCGGTTACAATGCCATAAGGCAGAAGCAGAGAAAGGGGTAACTGGACATATCTTGTTTCCGTGAAGGCTAAAGCATACACTACTGGAAGTACAGATGTAGCTCTTTGAACTGAAGATTCTAGGTGCTATCTAGTTTCTCATGAATGCCTTTCAAAGAGTTCCTGTTTCCCTTATTGGTGACTCACAAAAACTGTGTTCCCAAAGAGGCCAGCAACGGTTCTCAACCAGACAGAAGCAATGTACGTTGAACATTCCAACCAACACACACATATTCTCAAACGATTTCAACAGATGGAATTATGAGCTTGCTGTGCCCTTGTTGTTCTGTTCCACTGTGTGCTTCAGTGAGCTTTCGAGTTTAAACAATGGACTAAAGAGCAAACACTGGTTTCAAGAAGGCCAGAGTCTTTTGGGTAGTGTGCTTCAGCTGACACACGAAAGGAAATATATGTGACTTCACGGTTACAGTTGTTTCCTACTTTGTTTCTTGGTAACTCACTGTGAAACTCAGAAAATTCTGTGTTTTCAAAGAGGACTGGCCTGTACTTTCTATTGGCTAAAGGATCATTCTTTGAAACAGGAGAGAACATGAACATTTCTAGCAATTATAACAGAAGTTAGAGCTTTCTCCTCTGTCTCCTTGTGGTGATTGCGTTCATTTTGTGAGATAGTGACCGGTTACAATGCCATAAGGCAGAAGCAGAGAAAGCGGTAACTGGACATATCTTGTTTCCGTGAAGGCTAAAGCATACACTACTGGAAGTACAGATGTAGCTCTTTGAACTGAAGATTCTAGGTGCTATCTAGTTTCTCATGAATGCCTTTCAAAGAGTTCCTGTTTCCCTTATTGGTGACTCACAAAAACTGTGTTCCCAAAGAGGCCAGCAACGGTTCTCAACCAGACAGAAGCAATGTACGTTGAACATTCCAACCAACACACACATATTCTCAAACGATTTCAACAGATGGAATTATGAGCTTGCTGTGCCCTTGTTGTTCTGTTCCACTGTGTGCTTCAGTGAGCTTTCGAGTTTAAACAATGGACTAAAGAGCAAACACTGGTTTCAAGAAGGCCAGAGTCTTTTGGGTAGTGTGCTTCAGCTGACACACGAAAGGAAATATATGTGACTTCACGGTTACAGTTGTTTCCTACTTTGTTTCTTGGTAATTCACTGTGAAACTCAGAAAATACTGTGTTTTCAAAGAGGACTGGCCTGTACTTTCTATTGGCTAAAGGATCATTCTTTGAAACAGGAGAGAACATGAACATTTCTAGCAATTATAACAGAAGTTAGAGCTTTCTCCTCTCTCTCCTTGTGGTGATTGCGTTCATTGTGTGAGATAGTGACCGGTTACAATGCCATAAGGCAGAAGCAGAGAAAGCGGTAACTGGACATATCTTGTTTCCGTGAAGGCTAAAGCATACACTACTGGAAGTACAGATGTAGCTCTTTGAACTGAAGATTCTAGGTGCTATCTAGTTTCTCATGAATGCCTTTCAAAGAGTTCCTGTTTCCCTTATTGGTGACTCACAAAAACTGTGTTCCCAAAGAGGCCAGCAACGGTTCTCAACCAGACAGAAGCAATGTACGTTGAACATTCCAACCAACACACACATATTCTCAAACGATTTCAACAGATGGAATTATGAGCTTGCTGTGCCCTTGTTGTTCTGTTCCACTGTGTGCTTCAGTGAGCTTTCGAGTTTAAACAATGGTATAAAGAGCAAACACTGGTTTCAAGAAGGCCAGAGTCTTTTGGGTAGTGTGCTTCAGCTGACACACGAAAGGAAATATATGTGACTTCACGGTTACAGTTGTTTCCTACTTTGTTTCTTGGTAACTCACTGTGAAACTCAGAAAATTCTGTGTTTTCAAAGAGGACTGGCCTGTACTTTCTATTGGCTAAAGGATCATTCTTTGAAACAGGAGAGAACATGAACATTTCTAGCAATTATAACAGAAGTTAGAGCTTTCTCCTCTCTCTCCTTGTGGTGATTGCGTTCATTGTGTGAGATAGTGACCAGTTACAATGCCATAAGGCAGAAGCAGAGAAAGGGGTAACTGGACATATCTTGTTTCCGTGAAGGCTAAAGCATACACTACTGGAAGTACAGATGTAGCTCTTTGAACTGAAGATTCTAGGTGCTATCTAGTTTCTCATGAATGCCTTTCAAAGAGTTCCTGTTTCCCTTATTGGTGACTCACAAAAACTGTGTTCCCAAAGAGGCCAGCAACGGTTCTCAACCAGACAGAAGCAATGTACGTTGAACATTCCAACCAACACACACATATTCTCAAACGATTTCAACAGATGGAATTATGAGCTTGCTGTGCCCTTGTTGTTCTGTTCCACTGTGTGCTTCAGTGAACTTTCGAGTTTAAACAATGGACTAAAGAGCAAACACTGGTTTCAAGAAGGCCAGAGTCTTTTGGGTAGTGTGCTTCAGCTGACACACGAAAGGAAATATATGTGACTTCACGGTTACAGTTGTTTCCTACTTTGTTTCTTGGTAACTCACTGTGAAACTCAGAAAATTCTGTGTTTTCAAAGAGGACTGGCCTGTACTTTCTATTGGCTAAAGGATCATTCTTTGAAACAGGAGAGAACATGAACATTTCTAGCAATTATAACAGAAGTTAGAGCTTTCTCCTCTCTCTCCTTGTGGTGATTGCGTTCATTGTGTGAGATAGTGACCGGTTACAATGCCATAAGGCAGAAGCAGAGAAAGGGGTAACTGGACATATCTTGTTTCCGTGAAGGCTAAAGCATACACTACTGGAAGTACAGATGTAGCTCTTTGAACTGAAGATTCTAGGTGCTATCTAGTTTCTCATGAATGCCTTTCAAAGAGTTCCTGTTTCCCTTATTGGTGACTCACAAAAACTGTGTTCCCAAAGAGGCCAGCAACGGTTCTCAACCAGACAGAAGCAATGTACGTTGAACATTCCAACCAACACACACATATTCTCAAACGATTTCAACAGATGGAATTATGAGCTTGCTGTGCCCTTGTTGTTCTGTTCCACTGTGTGCTTCAGTGAGCTTTCGAGTTTAAACAATGGACTAAAGAGCAAACACTGGTTTCAAGAAGGCCAGAGTCTTTTGGGTAGTGTGCTTCAGCTGACACACGAAAGGAAATATATGTGACTTCACGGTTACAGTTGTTTCCTACTTTGTTTCTTGGTAATTCACTGTGAAACTCAGAAAATACTGTGTTTTCAAAGAGGACTGGCCTGTACTTTCTATTGGCTAAAGGATCATTCCTTGAAACAGGAGAGAACATGAACATTTCTAGCAATTATAACAGAAGTTAGAGCTTTCTCCTCTCTCTCCTTGTGGTGATTGCGTTCATTGTGTGAGATAGTGACCGGTTACAATGCCATAAGGCAGAAGCAGAGAAAGCAGTAACTGGACATATCTTGTTTCCGTGAAGGCTAAAGCATACACTACTGGAAGTACAGATGTAGCTCTTTGAACTGAAGATACTAGGTGCTATCTAGTTTCTCATGAATGCCTTTCAAAGAGTTCCTGTTTCCCTTATTGGTGACTCACAAAAACTGTGTTCCCAAAGAGGCCAGCAACGGTTCTCAACCAGACAGAAGCAATGTACGTTGAACATTCCAACCAACATACACATATTCTCAAACGATTTCAACAGATGGAATTATGAGCTTGCTGTGCCCTTGTTGTTCTGTTCCACTGTGTGCTTCAGTGAGCTTTCGAGTTTAAACAATGGACTAAAGAGCAAACACTGGTTTCAAGAAGGCCAGAGTCTTTTGGGTAGTGTGCTTCAGCTGACACACGAAAGGAAATATATGTGACTTCACGGTTACAGTTGTTTCCTACTTTGTTTCTTGGTAATTCACTGTGAAACTCAGAAAATACTGTGTTTTCAAAGAGGACTGGCCTGTACTTTCTATTGGCTAAAGGATCATTCTTAGAAACAGGAGAGAACATGAACATTTCTAGCAATTATAACAGAAGTTAGAGCTTTCTCCTCTGTCTCCTTGTGGTGATTGTGTTCATTTTGTGAGATAGTGACCGGTTACAATGCCATAAGGCAGAAGCAGAGAAAGCGGTAACTGGACATATCTTGTTTCCGTGAAGGCTAAAGCATACACTACTGGAAGTACAGATGTAGCTCTTTGAACTGAAGATTCTAGGTGCTATCTAGTTTCTCATGAATGCCTTTCAAAGAGTTCCTGTTTCTCTTATTGGTGACTCACAAAAACTGTGTTCCCAAAGAGGCCAGCAACGGTTCTCAACCAGACAGAAGCAATGTACGTTGAACATTCCAACCAACACACACATATTCTCAAACGATTTCAACAGATGGAATTATGAGCTTGCTGTGCCCTTGTTGTTCTGTTCCACTGTGTGCTTCAGTGAGCTTTCGAGTTTAAACAATGGACTAAAGAGCAAACACTGGTTTCAAGAAGGCCAGAGTCTTTTGGGTAGTGTGCTTCAGCTGACACACGAAAGGAAATATATGTGACTTCACGGTTACAGTTGTTTCCTACTTTGTTTCTTGGTAACTCACTGTGAAACTCAGAAAATTCACTGTTTTCAAAGAGGACTGGCCTGTACTTTCTATTGGCTAAAGGATCATTCTTTGAAACAGGAGAGAACATGAACATTTCTAGCAATTATAACAGAAGTTAGAGCTTTCTCCTCTCTCTCCTTGTGGTGATTGCGTTCATTTTGTGAGATAGTGACCGGTTACAATGCCATAAGGCAGAAGCAGAGAAAGGGGTAACTGGACATATCTTGTTTCCGTGAAGGCTAAAGCATACACTACTGGAAGTACAGATGTAGCTCTTTGAACTGAAGATTCTAGGTGCTATCTAGTTTCTCATGAATGCCTTTCAAAGAGTTCCTGTTTCCCTTATTGGTGACTCACAAAAACTGTGTTCCCAAAGAGGCCAGCAACGGTTCTCAACCAGACAGAAGCAATGTACGTTGAACATTCCAACCAACACACACATATTCTCAAACGATTTCAACAGATGGAATTATGAGCTTGCTGTGCCCTTGTTGTTCTGTTCCACTGTGTGCTTCAGTGAGCTTTCGAGTTTAAACAATGGACTAAAGAGCAAACACTGGTTTCAAGAAGGCCAGAGTCTTTTGGGTAGTGTGCTTCAGCTGACACACGAAAGGAAATATATGTGACTTCACGGTTACAGTTGTTTCCTACTTTGTTTCTTGGTAATTCACTGTGAAACTCAGAAAATACTGTGTTTTCAAAGAGTACTGGCCTGTACTTTCTATTGGCTAAAGGATCATTCTTTGAAACAGGAGAGAACATGAACATTTCTAGCAATTATAACAGAAGTTAGAGCTTTCTCCTCTCTCTCCTTGTGGTGATTGCGTTCATTGTGTGAGATAGTGACCGGTTACAATGCCATAAGGCAGAAGCAGAGAAAGCGGTAACTGGACATATCTTGTTTCCGTGAAGGCTAAAGCATACACTACTGGAAGTACAGATGTAGCTCTTTGAACTGAAGATTCTAGGTGCTATCTAGTTTCTCATGAATGCCTTTCAAAGAGTTCCTGTTTCCCTTATTGGTGACTCACAAAAACTGTGTTCCCAAAGAGGCCAGCAACGGTTCTCAACCAGACAGAAGCAATGTACGTTGAACATTCCAACCAACACACACATATTCTCAAACGATTTCAACAGATGGAATTATGAGCTTGCTGTGCCCTTGTTGTTCTGTTCCACTGTGTGCTTCAGTGAACTTTCGAGTTTAAACAATGGACTAAAGAGCAAACACTGGTTTCAAGAAGGCCAGAGTCTTTTGGGTAGTGTGCTTCAGCTGACACACGAAAGGAAATATATGTGACTTCACGGTTACAGTTGTTTCCTACTTTGTTTCTTGGTAACTCACTGTGAAACTCAGAAAATTCTGTGTTTTCAAAGAGGACTGGCCTGTACTTTCTATTGGCTAAAGGATCATTCTTTGAAACAGGAGAGAACATGAACATTTCTAGCAATTATAACAGAAGTTAGAGCTTTCTCCTCTGTCTCCTTGTGGTGATTGCGTTCATTTTGTGAGATAGTGACCGGTTACAATGCCATAAGGCAGAAGCAGAGAAAGCGGTAACTGGACATATCTTGTTTCCGTGAAGGCTAAAGCATACACTACTGGAAGTACAGATGTAGCTCTTTGAACTGAAGATTCTAGGTGCTATCTAGTTTCTCATGAATGCCTTTCAAAGAGTTCCTGTTTCCCTTATTGGTGACTCACAAAAACTGTGTTCCCAAAGAGGCCAGCAACGGTTCTCAACCAGACAGAAGCAATGTACGTTGAACATTCCAACCAACACACACATATTCTCAAACGATTTCAACAGATGGAATTATGAGCTTGCTGTGCCCTTGTTGTTCTGTTCCACTGTGTGCTTCAGTGAGCTTTCGAGTTTAAACAATGGACTAAAGAGCAAACACTGGTTTCAAGAAGGCCAGAGTCTTTTGGGTAGTGTGCTTCAGCTGACACACGAAAGGAAATATATGTGACTTCACGGTTACAGTTGTTTCCTACTTTGTTTCTTGGTAACTCACTGTGAAACTCAGAAAATTCTGTGTTTTCAAAGAGGACTGGCCTGTACTTTCTATTGGCTAAAGGATCATTCTTTGAAACAGGAGAGAACATGAACATTTCTAGCAATTATAACAGAAGTTAGAGCTTTCTCCTCTCTCTCCTTGTGGTGATTGCGTTCATTGTGTGAGATAGTGACCGGTTACAATGCCATAAGGCAGAAGCAGAGAAAGCGGTAACTGGACATATCTTGTTTCCGTGAAGGCTAAAGCATACACTACTGGAAGTACAGATGTAGCTCTTTGAACTGAAGATTCTAGGTGCTATCTAGTTTCTCATGAATGCCTTTCAAAGAGTTCCTGTTTCCCTTATTGGTGACTCACAAAAACTGTGTTCCCAAAGAGGCCAGCAACGGTTCTCAACCAGACAGAAGCAATGTACGTTGAACATTCCAACCAACACACACATATTCTCAAACGATTTCAACAGATGGAATTATGAGCTTGCTGTGCCCTTGTTGTTCTGTTCCACTGTGTGCTTCAGTGAACTTTCGAGTTTAAACAATGGACTAAAGAGCAAACACTGGTTTCAAGAAGGCCAGAGTCTTTTGGGTAGTGTGCTTCAGCTGACACACGAAAGGAAATATATGTGACTTCACGGTTACAGTTGTTTCCTACTTTGTTTCTTGGTAACTCACTGTGAAACTCAGAAAATTCTGTGTTTTCAAAGAGGACTGGCCTGTACTTTCTATTGGCTAAAGGATCATTCTTTGAAACAGGAGAGAACATGAACATTTCTAGCAATTATAACAGAAGTTAGAGCTTTCTCCTCTCTCTCCTTGTGGTGATTGCGTTCATTGTGTGAGATAGTGACCGGTTACAATGCCATAAGGCAGAAGCAGAGAAAGGGGTAACTGGACATATCTTGTTTCCGTGAAGGCTAAAGCATACACTACTGGAAGTACAGATGTAGCTCTTTGAACTGAAGATTCTAGGTGCTATCTAGTTTCTCATGAATGCCTTTCAAAGAGTTCCTGTTTCCCTTATTGGTGACTCACAAAAACTGTGTTCCCAAAGAGGCCAGCAACGGTTCTCAACCAGACAGAAGCAATGTACGTTGAACATTCCAACCAACACACACATATTCTCAAACGATTTCAACAGATGGAATTATGAGCTTGCTGTGCCCTTGTTGTTCTGTTCCACTGTGTGCTTCAGTGAGCTTTCGAGTTTAAACAATGGACTAAAGAGCAAACACTGGTTTCAAGAAGGCCAGAGTCTTTTGGGTAGTGTGCTTCAGCTGACACACGAAAGGAAATATATGTGACTTCACGGTTACAGTTGTTTCCTACTTTGTTTCTTGGTAATTCACTGTGAAACTCAGAAAATACTGTGTTTTCAAAGAGGACTGGCCTGTACTTTCTATTGGCTAAAGGATCATTCCTTGAAACAGGAGAGAACATGAACATTTCTAGCAATTATAACAGAAGTTAGAGCTTTCTCCTCTCTCTCCTTGTGGTGATTGCGTTCATTGTGTGAGATAGTGACCGGTTACAATGCCATAAGGCAGAAGCAGAGAAAGCAGTAACTGGACATATCTTGTTTCCGTGAAGGCTAAAGCATACACTACTGGAAGTACAGATGTAGCTCTTTGAACTGAAGATACTAGGTGCTATCTAGTTTCTCATGAATGCCTTTCAAAGAGTTCCTGTTTCCCTTATTGGTGACTCACAAAAACTGTGTTCCCAAAGAGGCCAGCAACGGTTCTCAACCAGACAGAAGCAATGTACGTTGAACATTCCAACCAACATACACATATTCTCAAACGATTTCAACAGATGGAATTATGAGCTTGCTGTGCCCTTGTTGTTCTGTTCCACTGTGTGCTTCAGTGAGCTTTCGAGTTTAAACAATGGACTAAAGAGCAAACACTGGTTTCAAGAAGGCCAGAGTCTTTTGGGTAGTGTGCTTCAGCTGACACACGAAAGGAAATATATGTGACTTCACGGTTACAGTTGTTTCCTACTTTGTTTCTTGGTAATTCACTGTGAAACTCAGAAAATACTGTGTTTTCAAAGAGGACTGGCCTGTACTTTCTATTGGCTAAAGGATCATTCTTAGAAACAGGAGAGAACATGAACATTTCTAGCAATTATAACAGAAGTTAGAGCTTTCTCCTCTGTCTCCTTGTGGTGATTGTGTTCATTTTGTGAGATAGTGACCGGTTACAATGCCATAAGGCAGAAGCAGAGAAAGCGGTAACTGGACATATCTTGTTTCCGTGAAGGCTAAAGCATACACTACTGGAAGTACAGATGTAGCTCTTTGAACTGAAGATTCTAGGTGCTATCTAGTTTCTCATGAATGCCTTTCAAAGAGTTCCTGTTTCTCTTATTGGTGACTCACAAAAACTGTGTTCCCAAAGAGGCCAGCAACGGTTCTCAACCAGACAGAAGCAATGTACGTTGAACATTCCAACCAACACACACATATTCTCAAACGATTTCAACAGATGGAATTATGAGCTTGCTGTGCCCTTGTTGTTCTGTTCCACTGTGTGCTTCAGTGAGCTTTCGAGTTTAAACAATGGACTAAAGAGCAAACACTGGTTTCAAGAAGGCCAGAGTCTTTTGGGTAGTGTGCTTCAGCTGACACACGAAAGGAAATATATGTGACTTCACGGTTACAGTTGTTTCCTACTTTGTTTCTTGGTAACTCACTGTGAAACTCAGAAAATTCACTGTTTTCAAAGAGGACTGGCCTGTACTTTCTATTGGCTAAAGGATCATTCTTTGAAACAGGAGAGAACATGAACATTTCTAGCAATTATAACAGAAGTTAGAGCTTTCTCCTCTCTCTCCTTGTGGTGATTGCGTTCATTTTGTGAGATAGTGACCGGTTACAATGCCATAAGGCAGAAGCAGAGAAAGGGGTAACTGGACATATCTTGTTTCCGTGAAGGCTAAAGCATACACTACTGGAAGTACAGATGTAGCTCTTTGAACTGAAGATTCTAGGTGCTATCTAGTTTCTCATGAATGCCTTTCAAAGAGTTCCTGTTTCCCTTATTGGTGACTCACAAAAACTGTGTTCCCAAAGAGGCCAGCAACGGTTCTCAACCAGACAGAAGCAATGTACGTTGAACATTCCAACCAACACACACATATTCTCAAACGATTTCAACAGATGGAATTATGAGCTTGCTGTGCCCTTGTTGTTCTGTTCCACTGTGTGCTTCAGTGAGCTTTCGAGTTTAAACAATGGACTAAAGAGCAAACACTGGTTTCAAGAAGGCCAGAGTCTTTTGGGTAGTGTGCTTCAGCTGACACACGAAAGGAAATATATGTGACTTCACGGTTACAGTTGTTTCCTACTTTGTTTCTTGGTAATTCACTGTGAAACTCAGAAAATACTGTGTTTTCAAAGAGTACTGGCCTGTACTTTCTATTGGCTAAAGGATCATTCTTTGAAACAGGAGAGAACATGAACATTTCTAGCAATTATAACAGAAGTTAGAGCTTTCTCCTCTCTCTCCTTGTGGTGATTGCGTTCATTGTGTGAGATAGTGACCGGTTACAATGCCATAAGGCAGAAGCAGAGAAAGCGGTAACTGGACATATCTTGTTTCCGTGAAGGCTAAAGCATACACTACTGGAAGTACAGATGTAGCTCTTTGAACTGAAGATTCTAGGTGCTATCTAGTTTCTCATGAATGCCTTTCAAAGAGTTCCTGTTTCCCTTATTGGTGACTCACAAAAACTGTGTTCCCAAAGAGGCCAGCAACGGTTCTCAACCAGACAGAAGCAATGTACGTTGAACATTCCAACCAACACACACATATTCTCAAACGATTTCAACAGATGGAATTATGAGCTTGCTGTGCCCTTGTTGTTCTGTTCCACTGTGTGCTTCAGTGAACTTTCGAGTTTAAACAATGGACTAAAGAGCAAACACTGGTTTCAAGAAGGCCAGAGTCTTTTGGGTAGTGTGCTTCAGCTGACACACGAAAGGAAATATATGTGACTTCACGGTTACAGTTGTTTCCTACTTTGTTTCTTGGTAACTCACTGTGAAACTCAGAAAATTCTGTGTTTTCAAAGAGGACTGGCCTGTACTTTCTATTGGCTAAAGGATCATTCTTTGAAACAGGAGAGAACATGAACATTTCTAGCAATTATAACAGAAGTTAGAGCTTTCTCCTCTGTCTCCTTGTGGTGATTGCGTTCATTTTGTGAGATAGTGACCGGTTACAATGCCATAAGGCAGAAGCAGAGAAAGCGGTAACTGGACATATCTTGTTTCCGTGAAGGCTAAAGCATACACTACTGGAAGTACAGATGTAGCTCTTTGAACTGAAGATTCTAGGTGCTATCTAGTTTCTCATGAATGCCTTTCAAAGAGTTCCTGTTTCCCTTATTGGTGACTCACAAAAACTGTGTTCCCAAAGAGGCCAGCAACGGTTCTCAACCAGACAGAAGCAATGTACGTTGAACATTCCAACCAACACACACATATTCTCAAACGATTTCAACAGATGGAATTATGAGCTTGCTGTGCCCTTGTTGTTCTGTTCCACTGTGTGCTTCAGTGAGCTTTCGAGTTTAAACAATGGACTAAAGAGCAAACACTGGTTTCAAGAAGGCCAGAGTCTTTTGGGTAGTGTGCTTCAGCTGACACACGAAAGGAAATATATGTGACTTCACGGTTACAGTTGTTTCCTACTTTGTTTCTTGGTAACTCACTGTGAAACTCAGAAAATTCTGTGTTTTCAAAGAGGACTGGCCTGTACTTTCTATTGGCTAAAGGATCATTCTTTGAAACAGGAGAGAACATGAACATTTCTAGCAATTATAACAGAAGTTAGAGCTTTCTCCTCTCTCTCCTTGTGGTGATTGCGTTCATTGTGTGAGATAGTGACCGGTTACAATGCCATAAGGCAGAAGCAGAGAAAGCGGTAACTGGACATATCTTGTTTCCGTGAAGGCTAAAGCATACACTACTGGAAGTACAGATGTAGCTCTTTGAACTGAAGATTCTAGGTGCTATCTAGTTTCTCATGAATGCCTTTCAAAGAGTTCCTGTTTCCCTTATTGGTGACTCACAAAAACTGTGTTCCCAAAGAGGCCAGCAACGGTTCTCAACCAGACAGAAGCAATGTACGTTGAACATTCCAACCAACACACACATATTCTCAAACGATTTCAACAGATGGAATTATGAGCTTGCTGTGCCCTTGTTGTTCTGTTCCACTGTGTGCTTCAGTGAGCTTTCGAGTTTAAACAATGGACTAAAGAGCAAACACTGGTTTCAAGAAGGCCAGAGGCTTTTGGGTAGTGTGCTTCAGCTGACACACGAAAGGAAATATATGTGACTTCACGGTTACAGTTGTTTCCTACTTTGTTTCTTGGTAATTCACTGTGAAACTCAGAAAATTCTGTGTTTTCAAAGAGGACTGGCCTGTACTTTCTATTGGCTAAAGGATCATTCTTTGAAACAGGAGAGAACATGAACATTTCTAGCAATTATAACAGAAGTTAGAGCTTTCTCCTCTCTCTCCTTGTGGTGATTGCGTTCATTGTGTGAGATAGTGACCGGTTACAATGCCATAAGGCAGAAGCAGAGAAAGCGGTAACTGGACATATCTTGTTTCCGTGAAGGCTAAAGCATACACTACTGGAAGTACAGATGTAGCTCTTTGAACTGAAGATTCTAGGTGCTATCTAGTTTCTCATGAATGCCTTTCAAAGAGTTCCTGTTTCCCTTATTGGTGACTCACAAAAACTGTGTTCCCAAAGAGGCCAGCAACGGTTCTCAACCAGACAGAAGCAATGTACGTTGAACATTCCAACCAACACACACATATTCTCAAACGATTTCAACAGATGGAATTATGAGCTTGCTGTGCCCTTGTTGTTCTGTTCCACTGTGTGCTTCAGTGAGCTTTCGAGTTTAAACAATGGACTAAAGAGCAAACACTGGTTTCAAGAAGGCCAGAGTCTTTTGGGTAGTGTGCTTCAGCTGACACACGAAAGGAAATATATGTGACTTCACGGTTACAGTTGTTTCCTACTTTGTTTCTTGGTAACTCACTGTGAAACTCAGAAAATTCTGTGTTTTCAAAGAGGACTGGCCTGTACTTTCTATTGGCTAAAGGATCATTCTTTGAAACAGGAGAGAACATGAACATTTCTAGCAATTATAACAGAAGTTAGAGCTTTCTCCTCTCTCTCCTTGTGGTGATTGCGTTCATTGTGTGAGATAGTGACCGGTTACAATGCCATAAGGCAGAAGCAGAGAAAGGGGTAACTGGACATATCTTGTTTCCGTGAAGGCTAAAGCATACACTACTGGAAGTACAGATGTAGCTCTTTGAACTGAAGATTCTAGGTGCTATCTAGTTTCTCATGAATGCCTTTCAAAGAGTTCCTGTTTCCCTTATTGGTGACTCACAAAAACTGTGTTCCCAAAGAGGCCAGCAACGGTTCTCAACCAGACAGAAGCAATGTACGTTGAACATTCCAACCAACACACACATATTCTCAAACGATTTCAACAGATGGAATTATGAGCTTGCTGTGCCCTTGTTGTTCTGTTCCACTGTGTGCTTCAGTGAACTTTCGAGTTTAAACAATGGACTAAAGAGCAAACACTGGTTTCAAGAAGGCCAGAGTCTTTTGGGTAGTGTGCTTCAGCTGACACACGAAAGGAAATATATGTGACTTCACGGTTACAGTTGTTTCCTACTTTGTTTCTTGGTAACTCACTGTGAAACTCAGAAAATTCTGTGTTTTCAAAGAGGACTGGCCTGTACTTTCTATTGGCTAAAGGATCATTCTTTGAAACAGGAGAGAACATGAACATTTCTAGCAATTATAACAGAAGTTAGAGCTTTCTCCTCTCTCTCCTTGTGGTGATTGCGTTCATTGTGTGAGATAGTGACCGGTTACAATGCCATAAGGCAGAAGCAGAGAAAGGGGTAACTGGACATATCTTGTTTCCGTGAAGGCTAAAGCATACACTACTGGAAGTACAGATGTAGCTCTTTGAACTGAAGATTCTAGGTGCTATCTAGTTTCTCATGAATGCCTTTCAAAGAGTTCCTGTTTCCCTTATTGGTGACTCACAAAAACTGTGTTCCCAAAGAGGCCAGCAACGGTTCTCAACCAGACAGAAGCAATGTACGTTGAACATTCCAACCAACACACACATATTCTCAAACGATTTCAACAGATGGAATTATGAGCTTGCTGTGCCCTTGTTGTTCTGTTCCACTGTGTGCTTCAGTGAGCTTTCGAGTTTAAACAATGGACTAAAGAGCAAACACTGGTTTCAAGAAGGCCAGAGTCTTTTGGGTAGTGTGCTTCAGCTGACACACGAAAGGAAATATATGTGACTTCACGGTTACAGTTGTTTCCTACTTTGTTTCTTGGTAATTCACTGTGAAACTCAGAAAATTCTGTGTTTTCAAAGAGGACTGGCCTGTACTTTCTATTGGCTAAAGGATCATTCTTTGAAACAGGAGAGAACATGAACATTTCTAGCAATTATAACAGAAGTTAGAGCTTTCTCCTCTGTCTCCTTGTGGTGATTGCGTTCATTTTGTGAGATAGTGACCGGTTACAATGCCATAAGGCAGAAGCAGAGAAAGCGGTAACTGGACATATCTTGTTTCCGTGAAGGCTAAAGCATACACTACTGGAAGTACAGATGTAGCTCTTTGAACTGAAGATTCTAGGTGCTATCTAGTTTCTCATGAATGCCTTTCAAAGAGTTCCTGTTTCCCTTATTGGTGACTCACAAAAACTGTGTTCCCAAAGAGGCCAGCAACGGTTCTCAACCAGACAGAAGCAATGTACGTTGAACATTCCAACCAACACACACATATTCTCAAACGATTTCAACAGATGGAATTATGAGCTTGCTGTGCCCTTGTTGTTCTGTTCCACTGTGTGCTTCAGTGAGCTTTCGAGTTTAAACAATGGACTAAAGAGCAAACACTGGTTTCAAGAAGGCCAGAGTCTTTTGGGTAGTGTGCTTCAGCTGACACACGAAAGGAAATATATGTGACTTCACGGTTACAGTTGTTTCCTACTTTGTTTCTTGGTAACTCACTGTGAAACTCAGAAAATTCTGTGTTTTCAAAGAGGACTGGCCTGTACTTTCTATTGGCTAAAGGATCATTCTTTGAAACAGGAGAGAACATGAACATTTCTAGCAATTATAACAGAAGTTAGAGCTTTCTCCTCTCTCTCCTTGTGGTGATTGCGTTCATTGTGTGAGATAGTGACCGGTTACAATGCCATAAGGCAGAAGCAGAGAAAGCGGTAACTGGACATATCTTGTTTCCGTGAAGGCTAAAGCATACACTACTGGAAGTACAGATGTAGCTCTTTGAACTGAAGATTCTAGGTGCTATCTAGTTTCTCATGAATGCCTTTCAAAGAGTTCCTGTTTCCCTTATTGGTGACTCACAAAAACTGTGTTCCCAAAGAGGCCAGCAACGGTTCTCAACCAGACAGAAGCAATGTACGTTGAACATTCCAACCAACACACACATATTCTCAAACGATTTCAACAGATGGAATTATGAGCTTGCTGTGCCCTTGTTGTTCTGTTCCACTGTGTGCTTCAGTGAGCTTTCGAGTTTAAACAATGGACTAAAGAGCAAACACTGGTTTCAAGAAGGCCAGAGGCTTTTGGGTAGTGTGCTTCAGCTGACACACGAAAGGAAATATATGTGACTTCACGGTTACAGTTGTTTCCTACTTTGTTTCTTGGTAATTCACTGTGAAACTCAGAAAATTCTGTGTTTTCAAAGAGGACTGGCCTGTACTTTCTATTGGCTAAAGGATCATTCTTTGAAACAGGAGAGAACATGAACATTTCTAGCAATTATAACAGAAGTTAGAGCTTTCTCCTCTCTCTCCTTGTGGTGATTGCGTTCATTGTGTGAGATAGTGACCGGTTACAATGCCATAAGGCAGAAGCAGAGAAAGCGGTAACTGGACATATCTTGTTTCCGTGAAGGCTAAAGCATACACTACTGGAAGTACAGATGTAGCTCTTTGAACTGAAGATTCTAGGTGCTATCTAGTTTCTCATGAATGCCTTTCAAAGAGTTCCTGTTTCCCTTATTGGTGACTCACAAAAACTGTGTTCCCAAAGAGGCCAGCAACGGTTCTCAACCAGACAGAAGCAATGTACGTTGAACATTCCAACCAACACACACATATTCTCAAACGATTTCAACAGATGGAATTATGAGCTTGCTGTGCCCTTGTTGTTCTGTTCCACTGTGTGCTTCAGTGAGCTTTCGAGTTTAAACAATGGACTAAAGAGCAAACACTGGTTTCAAGAAGGCCAGAGTCTTTTGGGTAGTGTGCTTCAGCTGACACACGAAAGGAAATATATGTGACTTCACGGTTACAGTTGTTTCCTACTTTGTTTCTTGGTAACTCACTGTGAAACTCAGAAAATTCTGTGTTTTCAAAGAGGACTGGCCTGTACTTTCTATTGGCTAAAGGATCATTCTTTGAAACAGGAGAGAACATGAACATTTCTAGCAATTATAACAGAAGTTAGAGCTTTCTCCTCTCTCTCCTTGTGGTGATTGCGTTCATTGTGTGAGATAGTGACCGGTTACAATGCCATAAGGCAGAAGCAGAGAAAGGGGTAACTGGACATATCTTGTTTCCGTGAAGGCTAAAGCATACACTACTGGAAGTACAGATGTAGCTCTTTGAACTGAAGATTCTAGGTGCTATCTAGTTTCTCATGAATGCCTTTCAAAGAGTTCCTGTTTCCCTTATTGGTGACTCACAAAAACTGTGTTCCCAAAGAGGCCAGCAACGGTTCTCAACCAGACAGAAGCAATGTACGTTGAACATTCCAACCAACACACACATATTCTCAAACGATTTCAACAGATGGAATTATGAGCTTGCTGTGCCCTTGTTGTTCTGTTCCACTGTGTGCTTCAGTGAACTTTCGAGTTTAAACAATGGACTAAAGAGCAAACACTGGTTTCAAGAAGGCCAGAGTCTTTTGGGTAGTGTGCTTCAGCTGACACACGAAAGGAAATATATGTGACTTCACGGTTACAGTTGTTTCCTACTTTGTTTCTTGGTAACTCACTGTGAAACTCAGAAAATTCTGTGTTTTCAAAGAGGACTGGCCTGTACTTTCTATTGGCTAAAGGATCATTCTTTGAAACAGGAGAGAACATGAACATTTCTAGCAATTATAACAGAAGTTAGAGCTTTCTCCTCTCTCTCCTTGTGGTGATTGCGTTCATTGTGTGAGATAGTGACCGGTTACAATGCCATAAGGCAGAAGCAGAGAAAGGGGTAACTGGACATATCTTGTTTCCGTGAAGGCTAAAGCATACACTACTGGAAGTACAGATGTAGCTCTTTGAACTGAAGATTCTAGGTGCTATCTAGTTTCTCATGAATGCCTTTCAAAGAGTTCCTGTTTCCCTTATTGGTGACTCACAAAAACTGTGTTCCCAAAGAGGCCAGCAACGGTTCTCAACCAGACAGAAGCAATGTACGTTGAACATTCCAACCAACACACACATATTCTCAAACGATTTCAACAGATGGAATTATGAGCTTGCTGTGCCCTTGTTGTTCTGTTCCACTGTGTGCTTCAGTGAGCTTTCGAGTTTAAACAATGGACTAAAGAGCAAACACTGGTTTCAAGAAGGCCAGAGTCTTTTGGGTAGTGTGCTTCAGCTGACACACGAAAGGAAATATATGTGACTTCACGGTTACAGTTGTTTCCTACTTTGTTTCTTGGTAATTCACTGTGAAACTCAGAAAATACTGTGTTTTCAAAGAGGACTGGCCTGTACTTTCTATTGGCTAAAGGATCATTCCTTGAAACAGGAGAGAACATGAACATTTCTAGCAATTATAACAGAAGTTAGAGCTTTCTCCTCTCTCTCCTTGTGGTGATTGCGTTCATTGTGTGACATAGTGACCGGTTACAATGCCATAAGGCAGAAGCAGAGAAAGCAGTAACTGGACATATCTTGTTTCCGTGAAGGCTAAAGCATACACTACTGGAAGTACAGATGTAGCTCTTTGAACTGAAGATACTAGGTGCTATCTAGTTTCTCATGAATGCCTTTCAAAGAGTTCCTGTTTCCCTTATTGGTGACTCACAAAAACTGTGTTCCCAAAGAGGCCAGCAACGGTTCTCAACCAGACAGAAGCAATGTACGTTGAACATTCCAACCAACATACACATATTCTCAAACGATTTCAACAGATGGAATTATGAGCTTGCTGTGCCCTTGTTGTTCTGTTCCACTGTGTGCTTCAGTGAGCTTTCGAGTTTAAACAATGGACTAAAGAGCAAACACTGGTTTCAAGAAGGCCAGAGTCTTTTGGGTAGTGTGCTTCAGCTGACACACGAAAGGAAATATATGTGACTTCACGGTTACAGTTGTTTCCTACTTTGTTTCTTGGTAATTCACTGTGAAACTCAGAAAATACTGTGTTTTCAAAGAGGACTGGCCTGTACTTTCTATTGGCTAAAGGATCATTCTTAGAAACAGGAGAGAACATGAACATTTCTAGCAATTATAACAGAAGTTAGAGCTTTCTCCTCTGTCTCCTTGTGGTGATTGTGTTCATTTTGTGAGATAGTGACCGGTTACAATGCCATAAGGCAGAAGCAGAGAAAGCGGTAACTGGACATATCTTGTTTCCGTGAAGGCTAAAGCATACACTACTGGAAGTACAGATGTAGCTCTTTGAACTGAAGATTCTAGGTGCTATCTAGTTTCTCATGAATGCCTTTCAAAGAGTTCCTGTTTCCCTTATTGGTGACTCACAAAAACTGTGTTCCCAAAGAGGCCAGCAACGGTTCTCAACCAGACAGAAGCAATGTACGTTGAACATTCCAACCAACACACACATATTCTCAAACGATTTCAACAGATGGAATTATGAGCTTGCTGTGCCCTTGTTGTTCTGTTCCACTGTGTGCTTCAGTGAGCTTTCGAGTTTAAACAATGGACTAAAGAGCAAACACTGGTTTCAAGAAGGCCAGAGTCTTTTGGGTAGTGTGCTTCAGCTGACACACGAAAGGAAATATATGTGACTTCACGGTTACAGTTGTTTCCTACTTTGTTTCTTGGTAATTCACTGTGAAACTCAGAAAATACTGTGTTTTCAAAGAGGACTGGCCTGTACTTTCTATTGGCTAAAGGATCATTCCTTGAAACAGGAGAGAACATGAACATTTCTAGCAATTATAACAGAAGTTAGAGCTTTCTCCTCTCTCTCCTTGTGGTGATTGCGTTCATTGTGTGACATAGTGACCGGTTACAATGCCATAAGGCAGAAGCAGAGAAAGCAGTAACTGGACATATCTTGTTTCCGTGAAGGCTAAAGCATACACTACTGGAAGTACAGATGTAGCTCTTTGAACTGAAGATACTAGGTGCTATCTAGTTTCTCATGAATGCCTTTCAAAGAGTTCCTGTTTCCCTTATTGGTGACTCACAAAAACTGTGTTCCCAAAGAGGCCAGCAACGGTTCTCAACCAGACAGAAGCAATGTACGTTGAACATTCCAACCAACATACACATATTCTCAAACGATTTCAACAGATGGAATTATGAGCTTGCTGTGCCCTTGTTGTTCTGTTCCACTGTGTGCTTCAGTGAGCTTTCGAGTTTAAACAATGGACTAAAGAGCAAACACTGGTTTCAAGAAGGCCAGAGTCTTTTGGGTAGTGTGCTTCAGCTGACACACGAAAGGAAATATATGTGACTTCACGGTTACAGTTGTTTCCTACTTTGTTTCTTGGTAATTCACTGTGAAACTCAGAAAATACTGTGTTTTCAAAGAGGACTGGCCTGTACTTTCTATTGGCTAAAGGATCATTCTTAGAAACAGGAGAGAACATGAACATTTCTAGCAATTATAACAGAAGTTAGAGCTTTCTCCTCTGTCTCCTTGTGGTGATTGTGTTCATTTTGTGAGATAGTGACCGGTTACAATGCCATAAGGCAGAAGCAGAGAAAGCGGTAACTGGACATATCTTGTTTCCGTGAAGGCTAAAGCATACACTACTGGAAGTACAGATGTAGCTCTTTGAACTGAAGATTCTAGGTGCTATCTAGTTTCTCATGAATGCCTTTCAAAGAGTTCCTGTTTCTCTTATTGGTGACTCACAAAAACTGTGTTCCCAAAGAGGCCAGCAACGGTTCTCAACCAGACAGAAGCAATGTACGTTGAACATTCCAACCAACACACACATATTCTCAAACGATTTCAACAGATGGAATTATGAGCTTGCTGTGCCCTTGTTGTTCTGTTCCACTGTGTGCTTCAGTGAGCTTTCGAGTTTAAACAATGGACTAAAGAGCAAACACTGGTTTCAAGAAGGCCAGAGTCTTTTGGGTAGTGTGCTTCAGCTGACACACGAAAGGAAATATATGTGACTTCACGGTTACAGTTGTTTCCTACTTTGTTTCTTGGTAACTCACTGTGAAACTCAGAAAATTCACTGTTTTCAAAGAGGACTGGCCTGTACTTTCTATTGGCTAAAGGATCATTCTTTGAAACAGGAGAGAACATGAACATTTCTAGCAATTATAACAGAAGTTAGAGCTTTCTCCTCTCTCTCCTTGTGGTGATTGCGTTCATTTTGTGAGATAGTGACCGGTTACAATGCCATAAGGCAGAAGCAGAGAAAGGGGTAACTGGACATATCTTGTTTCCGTGAAGGCTAAAGCATACACTACTGGAAGTACAGATGTAGCTCTTTGAACTGAAGATTCTAGGTGCTATCTAGTTTCTCATGAATGCCTTTCAAAGAGTTCCTGTTTCCCTTATTGGTGACTCACAAAAACTGTGTTCCCAAAGAGGCCAGCAACGGTTCTCAACCAGACAGAAGCAATGTACGTTGAACATTCCAACCAACACACACATATTCTCAAACGATTTCAACAGATGGAATTATGAGCTTGCTGTGCCCTTGTTGTTCTGTTCCACTGTGTGCTTCAGTGAGCTTTCGAGTTTAAACAATGGACTAAAGAGCAAACACTGGTTTCAAGAAGGCCAGAGTCTTTTGGGTAGTGTGCTTCAGCTGACACACGAAAGGAAATATATGTGACTTCACGGTTACAGTTGTTTCCTACTTTGTTTCTTGGTAATTCACTGTGAAACTCAGAAAATACTGTGTTTTCAAAGAGTACTGGCCTGTACTTTCTATTGGCTAAAGGATCATTCTTTGAAACAGGAGAGAACATGAACATTTCTAGCAATTATAACAGAAGTTAGAGCTTTCTCCTCTCTCTCCTTGTGGTGATTGCGTTCATTGTGTGAGATAGTGACCGGTTACAATGCCATAAGGCAGAAGCAGAGAAAGCGGTAACTGGACATATCTTGTTTCCGTGAAGGCTAAAGCATACACTACTGGAAGTACAGATGTAGCTCTTTGAACTGAAGATTCTAGGTGCTATCTAGTTTCTCATGAATGCCTTTCAAAGAGTTCCTGTTTCCCTTATTGGTGACTCACAAAAACTGTGTTCCCAAAGAGGCCAGCAACGGTTCTCAACCAGACAGAAGCAATGTACGTTGAACATTCCAACCAACACACACATATTCTCAAACGATTTCAACAGATGGAATTATGAGCTTGCTGTGCCCTTGTTGTTCTGTTCCACTGTGTGCTTCAGTGAACTTTCGAGTTTAAACAATGGACTAAAGAGCAAACACTGGTTTCAAGAAGGCCAGAGTCTTTTGGGTAGTGTGCTTCAGCTGACACACGAAAGGAAATATATGTGACTTCACGGTTACAGTTGTTTCCTACTTTGTTTCTTGGTAACTCACTGTGAAACTCAGAAAATTCTGTGTTTTCAAAGAGGACTGGCCTGTACTTTCTATTGGCTAAAGGATCATTCTTTGAAACAGGAGAGAACATGAACATTTCTAGCAATTATAACAGAAGTTAGAGCTTTCTCCTCTGTCTCCTTGTGGTGATTGCGTTCATTTTGTGAGATAGTGACCGGTTACAATGCCATAAGGCAGAAGCAGAGAAAGCGGTAACTGGACATATCTTGTTTCCGTGAAGGCTAAAGCATACACTACTGGAAGTACAGATGTAGCTCTTTGAACTGAAGATTCTAGGTGCTATCTAGTTTCTCATGAATGCCTTTCAAAGAGTTCCTGTTTCCCTTATTGGTGACTCACAAAAACTGTGTTCCCAAAGAGGCCAGCAACGGTTCTCAACCAGACAGAAGCAATGTACGTTGAACATTCCAACCAACACACACATATTCTCAAACGATTTCAACAGATGGAATTATGAGCTTGCTGTGCCCTTGTTGTTCTGTTCCACTGTGTGCTTCAGTGAGCTTTCGAGTTTAAACAATGGACTAAAGAGCAAACACTGGTTTCAAGAAGGCCAGAGTCTTTTGGGTAGTGTGCTTCAGCTGACACACGAAAGGAAATATATGTGACTTCACGGTTACAGTTGTTTCCTACTTTGTTTCTTGGTAACTCACTGTGAAACTCAGAAAATTCTGTGTTTTCAAAGAGGACTGGCCTGTACTTTCTATTGGCTAAAGGATCATTCTTTGAAACAGGAGAGAACATGAACATTTCTAGCAATTATAACAGAAGTTAGAGCTTTCTCCTCTCTCTCCTTGTGGTGATTGCGTTCATTGTGTGAGATAGTGACCGGTTACAATGCCATAAGGCAGAAGCAGAGAAAGCGGTAACTGGACATATCTTGTTTCCGTGAAGGCTAAAGCATACACTACTGGAAGTACAGATGTAGCTCTTTGAACTGAAGATTCTAGGTGCTATCTAGTTTCTCATGAATGCCTTTCAAAGAGTTCCTGTTTCCCTTATTGGTGACTCACAAAAACTGTGTTCCCAAAGAGGCCAGCAACGGTTCTCAACCAGACAGAAGCAATGTACGTTGAACATTCCAACCAACACACACATATTCTCAAACGATTTCAACAGATGGAATTATGAGCTTGCTGTGCCCTTGTTGTTCTGTTCCACTGTGTGCTTCAGTGAGCTTTCGAGTTTAAACAATGGACTAAAGAGCAAACACTGGTTTCAAGAAGGCCAGAGTCTTTTGGGTAGTGTGCTTCAGCTGACACACGAAAGGAAATATATGTGACTTCACGGTTACAGTTGTTTCCTACTTTGTTTCTTGGTAATTCACTGTGAAACTCAGAAAATTCTGTGTTTTCAAAGAGGACTGGCCTGTACTTTCTATTGGCTAAAGGATCATTCTTTGAAACAGGAGAGAACATGAACATTTCTAGCAATTATAACAGAAGTTAGAGCTTTCTCCTCTCTCTCCTTGTGGTGATTGCGTTCATTGTGTGAGATAGTGACCGGTTACAATGCCATAAGGCAGAAGCAGAGAAAGCGGTAACTGGACATATCTTGTTTCCGTGAAGGCTAAAGCATACACTACTGGAAGTACAGATGTAGCTCTTTGAACTGAAGATTCTAGGTGCTATCTAGTTTCTCATGAATGCCTTTCAAAGAGTTCCTGTTTCCCTTATTGGTGACTCACAAAAACTGTGTTCCCAAAGAGGCCAGCAACGGTTCTCAACCAGACAGAAGCAATGTACGTTGAACATTCCAACCAACACACACATATTCTCAAACGATTTCAACAGATGGAATTATGAGCTTGCTGTGCCCTTGTTGTTCTGTTCCACTGTGTGCTTCAGTGAGCTTTCGAGTTTAAACAATGGACTAAAGAGCAAACACTGGTTTCAAGAAGGCCAGAGTCTTTTGGGTAGTGTGCTTCAGCTGACACACGAAAGGAAATATATGTGACTTCACGGTTACAGTTGTTTCCTACTTTGTTTCTTGGTAACTCACTGTGAAACTCAGAAAATTCTGTGTTTTCAAAGAGGACTGGCCTGTACTTTCTATTGGCTAAAGGATCATTCTTTGAAACAGGAGAGAACATGAACATTTCTAGCAATTATAACAGAAGTTAGAGCTTTCTCCTCTCTCTCCTTGTGGTGATTGCGTTCATTGTGTGAGATAGTGACCGGTTACAATGCCATAAGGCAGAAGCAGAGAAAGGGGTAACTGGACATATCTTGTTTCCGTGAAGGCTAAAGCATACACTACTGGAAGTACAGATGTAGCTCTTTGAACTGAAGATTCTAGGTGCTATCTAGTTTCTCATGAATGCCTTTCAAAGAGTTCCTGTTTCCCTTATTGGTGACTCACAAAAACTGTGTTCCCAAAGAGGCCAGCAACGGTTCTCAACCAGACAGAAGCAATGTACGTTGAACATTCCAACCAACACACACATATTCTCAAACGATTTCAACAGATGGAATTATGAGCTTGCTGTGCCCTTGTTGTTCTGTTCCACTGTGTGCTTCAGTGAACTTTCGAGTTTAAACAATGGACTAAAGAGCAAACACTGGTTTCAAGAAGGCCAGAGTCTTTTGGGTAGTGTGCTTCAGCTGACACACGAAAGGAAATATATGTGACTTCACGGTTACAGTTGTTTCCTACTTTGTTTCTTGGTAACTCACTGTGAAACTCAGAAAATTCTGTGTTTTCAAAGAGGACTGGCCTGTACTTTCTATTGGCTAAAGGATCATTCTTTGAAACAGGAGAGAACATGAACATTTCTAGCAATTATAACAGAAGTTAGAGCTTTCTCCTCTCTCTCCTTGTGGTGATTGCGTTCATTGTGTGAGATAGTGACCGGTTACAATGCCATAAGGCAGAAGCAGAGAAAGGGGTAACTGGACATATCTTGTTTCCGTGAAGGCTAAAGCATACACTACTGGAAGTACAGATGTAGCTCTTTGAACTGAAGATTCTAGGTGCTATCTAGTTTCTCATGAATGCCTTTCAAAGAGTTCCTGTTTCCCTTATTGGTGACTCACAAAAACTGTGTTCCCAAAGAGGCCAGCAACGGTTCTCAACCAGACAGAAGCAATGTACGTTGAACATTCCAACCAACACACACATATTCTCAAACGATTTCAACAGATGGAATTATGAGCTTGCTGTGCCCTTGTTGTTCTGTTCCACTGTGTGCTTCAGTGAGCTTTCGAGTTTAAACAATGGACTAAAGAGCAAACACTGGTTTCAAGAAGGCCAGAGTCTTTTGGGTAGTGTGCTTCAGCTGACACACGAAAGGAAATATATGTGACTTCACGGTTACAGTTGTTTCCTACTTTGTTTCTTGGTAATTCACTGTGAAACTCAGAAAATACTGTGTTTTCAAAGAGGACTGGCCTGTACTTTCTATTGGCTAAAGGATCATTCCTTGAAACAGGAGAGAACATGAACATTTCTAGCAATTATAACAGAAGTTAGAGCTTTCTCCTCTCTCTCCTTGTGGTGATTGCGTTCATTGTGTGACATAGTGACCGGTTACAATGCCATAAGGCAGAAGCAGAGAAAGCAGTAACTGGACATATCTTGTTTCCGTGAAGGCTAAAGCATACACTACTGGAAGTACAGATGTAGCTCTTTGAACTGAAGATACTAGGTGCTATCTAGTTTCTCATGAATGCCTTTCAAAGAGTTCCTGTTTCCCTTATTGGTGACTCACAAAAACTGTGTTCCCAAAGAGGCCAGCAACGGTTCTCAACCAGACAGAAGCAATGTACGTTGAACATTCCAACCAACATACACATATTCTCAAACGATTTCAACAGATGGAATTATGAGCTTGCTGTGCCCTTGTTGTTCTGTTCCACTGTGTGCTTCAGTGAGCTTTCGAGTTTAAACAATGGACTAAAGAGCAAACACTGGTTTCAAGAAGGCCAGAGTCTTTTGGGTAGTGTGCTTCAGCTGACACACGAAAGGAAATATATGTGACTTCACGGTTACAGTTGTTTCCTACTTTGTTTCTTGGTAATTCACTGTGAAACTCAGAAAATACTGTGTTTTCAAAGAGGACTGGCCTGTACTTTCTATTGGCTAAAGGATCATTCTTAGAAACAGGAGAGAACATGAACATTTCTAGCAATTATAACAGAAGTTAGAGCTTTCTCCTCTGTCTCCTTGTGGTGATTGTGTTCATTTTGTGAGATAGTGACCGGTTACAATGCCATAAGGCAGAAGCAGAGAAAGCGGTAACTGGACATATCTTGTTTCCGTGAAGGCTAAAGCATACACTACTGGAAGTACAGATGTAGCTCTTTGAACTGAAGATTCTAGGTGCTATCTAGTTTCTCATGAATGCCTTTCAAAGAGTTCCTGTTTCTCTTATTGGTGACTCACAAAAACTGTGTTCCCAAAGAGGCCAGCAACGGTTCTCAACCAGACAGAAGCAATGTACGTTGAACATTCCAACCAACACACACATATTCTCAAACGATTTCAACAGATGGAATTATGAGCTTGCTGTGCCCTTGTTGTTCTGTTCCACTGTGTGCTTCAGTGAGCTTTCGAGTTTAAACAATGGACTAAAGAGCAAACACTGGTTTCAAGAAGGCCAGAGTCTTTTGGGTAGTGTGCTTCAGCTGACACACGAAAGGAAATATATGTGACTTCACGGTTACAGTTGTTTCCTACTTTGTTTCTTGGTAACTCACTGTGAAACTCAGAAAATTCACTGTTTTCAAAGAGGACTGGCCTGTACTTTCTATTGGCTAAAGGATCATTCTTTGAAACAGGAGAGAACATGAACATTTCTAGCAATTATAACAGAAGTTAGAGCTTTCTCCTCTCTCTCCTTGTGGTGATTGCGTTCATTTTGTGAGATAGTGACCGGTTACAATGCCATAAGGCAGAAGCAGAGAAAGGGGTAACTGGACATATCTTGTTTCCGTGAAGGCTAAAGCATACACTACTGGAAGTACAGATGTAGCTCTTTGAACTGAAGATTCTAGGTGCTATCTAGTTTCTCATGAATGCCTTTCAAAGAGTTCCTGTTTCCCTTATTGGTGACTCACAAAAACTGTGTTCCCAAAGAGGCCAGCAACGGTTCTCAACCAGACAGAAGCAATGTACGTTGAACATTCCAACCAACACACACATATTCTCAAACGATTTCAACAGATGGAATTATGAGCTTGCTGTGCCCTTGTTGTTCTGTTCCACTGTGTGCTTCAGTGAACTTTCGAGTTTAAACAATGGACTAAAGAGCAAACACTGGTTTCAAGAAGGCCAGAGTCTTTTGGGTAGTGTGCTTCAGCTGACACACGAAAGGAAATATATGTGACTTCACGGTTACAGTTGTTTCCTACTTTGTTTCTTGGTAATTCACTGTGAAACTCAGAAAATACTGTGTTTTCAAAGAGGACTGGCCTGTACTTTCTATTGGCTAAAGGATCATTCTTAGAAACAGGAGAGAACATGAACATTTCTAGCAATTATAACAGAAGTTAGAGCTTTCTCCTCTCTCTCCTTGTGGTGATTGCGTTCATTGTGTGAGATAGTGACCGGTTACAATGCCATAAGGCAGAAGCAGAGAAAGCGGTAACTGGACATATCTTGTTTCCGTGAAGGCTAAAGCATACACTACTGGAAGTACAGATGTAGCTCTTTGAACTGAAGATTCTAGGTGCTATCTAGTTTCTCATGAATGCCTTTCAAAGAGTTCCTGTTTCCCTTATTGGTGACTCACAAAAACTGTGTTCCCAAAGAGGCCAGCAACGGTTCTCAACCAGACAGAAGCAATGTACGTTGAACATTCCAACCAACACACACATATTCTCAAACGATTTCAACAGATGGAATTATGAGCTTGCTGTGCCCTTGTTGTTCTGTTCCACTGTGTGCTTCAGTGAGCTTTCGAGTTTAAACAATGGTATAAAGAGCAAACACTGGTTTCAAGAAGGCCAGAGTCTTTTGGGTAGTGTGCTTCAGCTGACACACGAAAGGAAATATATGTGACTTCACGGTTACAGTTGTTTCCTACTTTGTTTCTTGGTAACTCACTGTGAAACTCAGAAAATTCTGTGTTTTCAAAGAGGACTGGCCTGTACTTTCTATTGGCTAAAGGATCATTCTTTGAAACAGGAGAGAACATGAACATTTCTAGCAATTATAACAGAAGTTAGAGCTTTCTCCTCTCTCTCCTTGTGGTGATTGCGTTCATTGTGTGAGATAGTGACCGGTTACAATGCCATAAGGCAGAAGCAGAGAAAGCGGTAACTGGACATATCTTGTTTCCGTGAAGGCTAAAGCATACACTACTGGAAGTACAGATGTAGCTCTTTGAACTGAAGATTCTAGGTGCTATCTAGTTTCTCATGAATGCCTTTCAAAGAGTTCCTGTTTCCCTTATTGGTGACTCACAAAAACTGTGTTCCCAAAGAGGCCAGCAACAGTTCTCAACCAGACAGAAGCAATGTACGTTGAACATTCCAACCAACACACACATATTCTCAAACGATTTCAACAGATGGAATTATGAGCTTGCTGTGCCCTTGTTGTTCTGTTCCACTGTGTGCTTCAGTGAGCTTTCGAGTTTAAACAATGGACTAAAGAGCAAACACTGGTTTCAAGAAGGCCAGAGTCTTTTGGGTAGTGTGCTTCAGCTGACACACGAAAGGAAATATATGTGACTTCACGGTTACAGTTGTTTCCTACTTTGTTTCTTGGTAACTCACTGTGAAACTCAGAAAATTCTGTGTTTTCAAAGAGGACTGGCCTGTACTTTCTATTGGCTAAAGGATCATTCTTAGAAACAGGAGAGAACATGAATATTTCTAGCAATTATAACAGAAGTTAGAGCTTTCTCCTCTCTCTCCTTGTGGTGATTGCGTTCATTTTGTGAGATAGTGACCGGTTACAATGCCATAAGGCAGAAGCAGAGAAAGCGGTAACTGGACATATCTTGTTTCCGTGAAGGCTAAAGCATACACTACTGGAAGTACAGATGTAGCTCTTTGAACTGAAGATTCTAGGTGCTATCTAGTTTCTCATGAATGCCTTTCAAAGAGTTCCTGTTTCCCTTATTGGTGACTCACAAAAACTGTGTTCCCAAAGAGGCCAGCAACGGTTCTCAACCAGACAGAAGCAATGTACGTTGAACATTCCAACCAACACACACATATTCTCAAACGATTTCAACAGATGGAATTATGAGCTTGCTGTGCCCTTGTTGTTCTGTTCCACTGTGTGCTTCAGTGAACTTTCGAGTTTAAACAATGGACTAAAGAGCAAACACTGGTTTCAAGAAGGCCAGAGTCTTTTGGGTAGTGTGCTTCAGCTGACACACGAAAGGAAATATATGTGACTTCACGGTTACAGTTGTTTCCTACTTTGTTTCTTGGTAACTCACTGTGAAACTCAGAAAATTCTGTGTTTTCAAAGAGGACTGGCCTGTACTTTCTATTGGCTAAAGGATCATTCTTTGAAACAGGAGAGAACATGAACATTTCTAGCAATTATAACAGAAGTTAGAGCTTTCTCCTCTCTCTCCTTGTGGTGATTGCGTTCATTGTGTGAGATAGTGACCGGTTACAATGCCATAAGGCAGAAGCAGAGAAAGGGGTAACTGGACATATCTTGTTTCCGTGAAGGCTAAAGCATACACTACTGGAAGTACAGATGTAGCTCTTTGAACTGAAGATTCTAGGTGCTATCTAGTTTCTCATGAATGCCTTTCAAAGAGTTCCTGTTTCCCTTATTGGTGACTCACAAAAACTGTGTTCCCAAAGAGGCCAGCAACGGTTCTCAACCAGACAGAAGCAATGTACGTTGAACATTCCAACCAACACACACATATTCTCAAACGATTTCAACAGATGGAATTATGAGCTTGCTGTGCCCTTGTTGTTCTGTTCCACTGTGTGCTTCAGTGAGCTTTCGAGTTTAAACAATGGACTAAAGAGCAAACACTGGTTTCAAGAAGGCCAGAGTCTTTTGGGTAGTGTGCTTCAGCTGACACACGAAAGGAAATATATGTGACTTCACGGTTACAGTTGTTTCCTACTTTGTTTCTTGGTAATTCACTGTGAAACTCAGAAAATACTGTGTTTTCAAAGAGGACTGGCCTGTACTTTCTATTGGCTAAAGGATCATTCTTTGAAACAGGAGAGAACATGAACATTTCTAGCAATTATAACAGAAGTTAGAGCTTTCTCCTCTCTCTCCTTGTGGTGATTGCGTTCATTGTGTGAGATAGTGACCGGTTCCAATGCCATAAGGCAGAAGCAGAGAAAGCGGTAACTGGACATATCTTGTTTCCGTGAAGGCTAAAGCATACACTACTGGAAGTACAGATGTAGGTCTTTGAACTGAAGATACTAGGTGCTATCTAGTTTCTCATGAATGCCTTTCAAAGAGTTCCTGTTTCCCTTATTGGTGACTCACAAAAACTGTGTTCCCAAAGAGGCCAGCAACGGTTCTCAACCAGACAGAAGCAATGTACGTTGAACATTCCAACCAACATACACATATTCTCAAACGATTTCAACAGATGGAATTATGAGCTTGCTGTGCCCTTGTTGTTCTGTTCCACTGTGTGCTTCAGTGAGCTTTCGAGTTTAAACAATGGACTAAAGAGCAAACACTGGTTTCAAGAAGGCCAGAGTCTTTTGGGTAGTGTGCTTCAGCTGACACACGAAAGGAAATATATGTGACTTCACGGTTACAGTTGTTTCCTACTTTGTTTCTTGGTAATTCACTGTGAAACTCAGAAAATACTGTGTTTTCAAAGAGGACTGGCCTGTACTTTCTATTGGCTAAAGGATCATTCTTAGAAACAGGAGAGAACATGAACATTTCTAGCAATTATAACAGAAGTTAGAGCTTTCTCCTCTCTCTCCTTGTGGTGATTGCGTTCATTTTGTGAGATAGTGACCGGTTACAATGCCATAAGGCAGAAGCAGAGAAAGCGGTAACTGGACATATCTTGTTTCCGTGAAGGCTAAAGCATACACTACTGGAAGTACAGATGTAGCTCTTTGAACTGAAGATTCTAGGTGCTATCTAGTTTCTCATGAATGCCTTTCAAAGAGTTCCTGTTTCCCTTATTGGTGACTCACAAAAACTGTGTTCCCAAAGAGGCCAGCAACGGTTCTCAACCAGACAGAAGCAATGTACGTTGAACATTCCAACCAACACACACATATTCTCAAACGATTTCAACAGATGGAATTATGAGCTTGCTGTGCCCTTGTTGTTCTGTTCCACTGTGTGCTTCAGTGAACTTTCGAGTTTAAACAATGGACTAAAGAGCAAACACTGGTTTCAAGAAGGCCAGAGTCTTTTGGGTAGTGTGCTTCAGCTGACACACGAAAGGAAATATATGTGACTTCACGGTTACAGTTGTTTCCTACTTTGTTTCTTGGTAACTCACTGTGAAACTCAGAAAATTCTGTGTTTTCAAAGAGGACTGGCCTGTACTTTCTATTGGCTAAAGGATCATTCTTAGAAACAGGAGAGAACATGAACATTTCTAGCAATTATAACAGAAGTTAGAGCTTTCTCCTCTCTCTCCTTGTGGTGATTGCGTTCATTGTGTGAGATAGTGACCGGTTACAATGCCATAAGGCAGAAGCAGAGAAAGGGGTAACTGGACATATCTTGTTTCCGTGAAGGCTAAAGCATACACTACTGGAAGTACAGATGTAGCTCTTTGAACTGAAGATTCTAGGTGCTATCTAGTTTCTCATGAATGCCTTTCAAAGAGTTCCTGTTTCCCTTATTGGTGACTCACAAAAACTGTGTTCCCAAAGAGGCCAGCAACGGTTCTCAACCAGACAGAAGCAATGTACGTTGAACATTCCAACCAACACACACATATTCTCAAACGATTTCAACAGATGGAATTATGAGCTTGCTGTGCCCTTGTTGTTCTGTTCCACTGTGTGCTTCAGTGAGCTTTCGAGTTTAAACAATGGACTAAAGAGCAAACACTGGTTTCAAGAAGGCCAGAGTCTTTTGGGTAGTGTGCTTCAGCTGACACACGAAAGGAAATATATGTGACTTCACGGTTACAGTTGTTTCCTACTTTGTTTCTTGGTAATTCACTGTGAAACTCAGAAAATACTGTGTTTTCAAAGAGGACTGGCCTGTACTTTCTATTGGCTAAAGGATCATTCTTTGAAACAGGAGAGAACATGAACATTTCTAGCAATTATAACAGAAGTTAGAGCTTTCTCCTCTCTCTCCTTGTGGTGATTGCGTTCATTGTGTGAGATAGTGACCGGTTCCAATGCCATAAGGCAGAAGCAGAGAAAGCGGTAACTGGACATATCTTGTTTCCGTGAAGGCTAAAGCATACACTACTGGAAGTACAGATGTAGGTCTTTGAACTGAAGATACTAGGTGCTATCTAGTTTCTCATGAATGCCTTTCAAAGAGTTCCTGTTTCCCTTATTGGTGACTCACAAAAACTGTGTTCCCAAAGAGGCCAGCAACGGTTCTCAACCAGACAGAAGCAATGTACGTTGAACATTCCAACCAACATACACATATTCTCAAACGATTTCAACAGATGGAATTATGAGCTTGCTGTGCCCTTGTTATTCTGTTCCACTGTGTGCTTCAGTGAGCTTTCGAGTTTAAACAATGGACTAAAGAGCAAACACTGGTTTCAAGAAGGCCAGAGTCTTTTGGGTAGTGTGCTTCAGCTGACACACGAAAGGAAATATATGTGACTTCACGGTTACAGTTGTTTCCTACTTTGTTTCTTGGTAATTCACTGTGAAACTCAGAAAATACTGTGTTTTCAAAGAGGACTGGCCTGTACTTTCTATTGGCTAAAGGATCATTCTTAGAAACAGGAGAGAACATGAACATTTCTAGCAATTATAACAGAAGTTAGAGCTTTCTCCTCTCTCTCCTTGTGGTGATTGCGTTCATTTTGTGAGATAGTGACCGGTTACAATGCCATAAGGCAGAAGCAGAGAAAGCGGTAACTGGACATATCTTGTTTCCGTGAAGGCTAAAGCATACACTACTGGAAGTACAGATGTAGCTCTTTGAACTGAAGATTCTAGGTGCTATCTAGTTTCTCATGAATGCCTTTCAAAGAGTTCCTGTTTCCCTTATTGGTGACTCACAAAAACTGTGTTCCCAAAGAGGCCAGCAACGGTTCTCAACCAGACAGAAGCAATGTACGTTGAACATTCCAACCAACACACACATATTCTCAAACGATTTCAACAGATGGAATTATGAGCTTGCTGTGCCCTTGTTGTTCTGTTCCACTGTGTGCTTCAGTGAACTTTCGAGTTTAAACAATGGACTAAAGAGCAAACACTGGTTTCAAGAAGGCCAGAGTCTTTTGGGTAGTGTGCTTCAGCTGACACACGAAAGGAAATATATGTGACTTCACGGTTACAGTTGTTTCCTACTTTGTTTCTTGGTAACTCACTGTGAAACTCAGAAAATTCTGTGTTTTCAAAGAGGACTGGCCTGTACTTTCTATTGGCTAAAGGATCATTCTTAGAAACAGGAGAGAACATGAACATTTCTAGCAATTATAACAGAAGTTAGAGCTTTCTCCTCTCTCTCCTTGTGGTGATTGCGTTCATTGTGTGAGATAGTGACCGGTTACAATGCCATAAGGCAGAAGCAGAGAAAGGGGTAACTGGACATATCTTGTTTCCGTGAAGGCTAAAGCATACACTACTGGAAGTACAGATGTAGCTCTTTGAACTGAAGATTCTAGGTGCTATCTAGTTTCTCATGAATGCCTTTCAAAGAGTTCCTGTTTCCCTTATTGGTGACTCACAAAAACTGTGTTCCCAAAGAGGCCAGCAACGGTTCTCAACCAGACAGAAGCAATGTACGTTGAACATTCCAACCAACACACACATATTCTCAAACGATTTCAACAGATGGAATTATGAGCTTGCTGTGCCCTTGTTGTTCTGTTCCACTGTGTGCTTCAGTGAGCTTTCGAGTTTAAACAATGGACTAAAGAGCAAACACTGGTTTCAAGAAGGCCAGAGTCTTTTGGGTAGTGTGCTTCAGCTGACACACGAAAGGAAATATATGTGACTTCACGGTTACAGTTGTTTCCTACTTTGTTTCTTGGTAATTCACTGTGAAACTCAGAAAATACTGTGTTTTCAAAGAGGACTGGCCTGTACTTTCTATTGGCTAAAGGATCATTCTTTGAAACAGGAGAGAACATGAACATTTCTAGCAATTATAACAGAAGTTAGAGCTTTCTCCTCTCTCTCCTTGTGGTGATTGCGTTCATTGTGTGAGATAGTGACCGGTTCCAATGCCATAAGGCAGAAGCAGAGAAAGCGGTAACTGGACATATCTTGTTTCCGTGAAGGCTAAAGCATACACTACTGGAAGTACAGATGTAGCTCTTTGAACTGAAGATACTAGGTGCTATCTAGTTTCTCATGAATGCCTTTCAAAGAGTTCCTGTTTCCCTTATTGGTGACTCACAAAAACTGTGTTCCCAAAGAGGCCAGCAACGGTTCTCAACCAGACAGAAGCAATGTACGTTGAACATTCCAACCAACATACACATATTCTCAAACGATTTCAACAGATGGAATTATGAGCTTGCTGTGCCCTTGTTGTTCTGTTCCACTGTGTGCTTCAGTGAGCTTTCGAGTTTAAACAATGGACTAAAGAGCAAACACTGGTTTCAAGAAGGCCAGAGTCTTTTGGGTAGTGTGCTTCAGCTGACACACGAAAGGAAATATATGTGACTTCACGGTTACAGTTGTTTCCTACTTTGTTTCTTGGTAATTCACTGTGAAACTCAGAAAATACTGTGTTTTCAAAGAGGACTGGCCTGTACTTTCTATTGGCTAAAGGATCATTCTTAGAAACAGGAGAGAACATGAACATTTCTAGCAATTATAACAGAAGTTAGAGCTTTCTCCTCTCTCTCCTTGTGGTGATTGCGTTCATTTTGTGAGATAGTGACCGGTTACAATGCCATAAGGCAGAAGCAGAGAAAGCGGTAACTGGACATATCTTGTTTCCGTGAAGGCTAAAGCATACACTACTGGAAGTACAGATGTAGCTCTTTGAACTGAAGATTCTAGGTGCTATCTAGTTTCTCATGAATGCCTTTCAAAGAGTTCCTGTTTCCCTTATTGGTGACTCACAAAAACTGTGTTCCCAAAGAGGCCAGCAACGGTTCTCAACCAGACAGAAGCAATGTACGTTGAACATTCCAACCAACACACACATATTCTCAAACGATTTCAACAGATGGAATTATGAGCTTGCTGTGCCCTTGTTGTTCTGTTCCACTGTGTGCTTCAGTGAGCTTTCGAGTTTAAACAATGGACTAAAGAGCAAACACTGGTTTCAAGAAGGCCAGAGTCTTTTGGGTAGTGTGCTTCAGCTGACACACGAAAGGAAATATATGTGACTTCACGGTTACAGTTGTTTCCTACTTTGTTTCTTGGTAACTCACTGTGAAACTCAGAAAATTCTGTGTTTTCAAAGAGGACTGGCCTGTACTTTCTATTGGCTAAAGGATCATTCTTTGAAACAGGAGAGAACATGAACATTTCTAGCAATTATAACAGAAGTTAGAGCTTTCTCCTCTCTCTCCTTGTGGTGATTGCGTTCATTGTGTGAGATAGTGACCGGTTACAATGCCATAAGGCAGAAGCAGAGAAAGCGGTAACTGGACATATCTTGTTTCCGTGAAGGCTAAAGCATACACTACTGGAAGTACAGATGTAGCTCTTTGAACTGAAGATTCTAGGTGCTATCTAGTTTCTCATGAATGCCTTTCAAAGAGTTCCTGTTTCCCTTATTGGTGACTCACAAAAACTGTGTTCCCAAAGAGGCCAGCAACGGTTCTCAACCAGACAGAAGCAATGTACGTTGAACATTCCAACCAACACACACATATTCTCAAACGATTTCAACAGATGGAATTATGAGCTTGCTGTGCCCTTGTTGTTCTGTTCCACTGTGTGCTTCAGTGAGCTTTCGAGTTTAAACAATGGACTAAAGAGCAAACACTGGTTTCAAGAAGGCCAGAGTCTTTTGGGTAGTGTGCTTCAGCTGACACACGAAAGGAAATATATGTGACTTCACGGTTACAGTTGTTTCCTACTTTGTTTCTTGGTAATTCACTGTGAAACTCAGAAAATACTGTGTTTTCAAAGAGGACTGGCCTGTACTTTCTATTGGCTAAAGGATCATTCTTTGAAACAGGAGAGAACATGAACATTTCTAGCAATTATAACAGAAGTTAGAGCTTTCTCCTCTCTCTCCTTGTGGTGATTGCGTTCATTGTGTGAGATAGTGACCGGTTCCAATGCCATAAGGCAGAAGCAGAGAAAGCGGTAACTGGACATATCTTGTTTCCGTGAAGGCTAAAGCATACACTACTGGAAGTACAGATGTAGCTCTTTGAACTGAAGATACTAGGTGCTATCTAGTTTCTCATGAATGCCTTTCAAAGAGTTCCTGTTTCCCTTATTGGTGACTCACAAAAACTGTGTTCCCAAAGAGGCCAGCAACGGTTCTCAACCAGACAGAAGCAATGTACGTTGAACATTCCAACCAACATACACATATTCTCAAACGATTTCAACAGATGGAATTATGAGCTTGCTGTGCCCTTGTTGTTCTGTTCCACTGTGTGCTTCAGTGAGCTTTCGAGTTTAAACAATGGACTAAAGAGCAAACACTGGTTTCAAGAAGGCCAGAGTCTTTTGGGTAGTGTGCTTCAGCTGACACACGAAAGGAAATATATGTGACTTCACGGTTACAGTTGTTTCCTACTTTGTTTCTTGGTAATTCACTGTGAAACTCAGAAAATACTGTGTTTTCAAAGAGGACTGGCCTGTACTTTCTATTGGCTAAAGGATCATTCTTAGAAACAGGAGAGAACATGAACATTTCTAGCAATTATAACAGAAGTTAGAGCTTTCTCCTCTGTCTCCTTGTGGTGATTGCGTTCATTTTGTGAGATAGTGACCGGTTACAATGCCATAAGGCAGAAGCAGAGAAAGCGGTAACTGGACATATCTTGTTTCCGTGAAGGCTAAAGCATACACTACTGGAAGTACAGATGTAGCTCTTTGAACTGAAGATTCTAGGTGCTATCTAGTTTCTCATGAATGCCTTTCAAAGAGTTCCTGTTTCCCTTATTGGTGACTCACAAAAACTGTGTTCCCAAAGAGGCCAGCAACGGTTCTCAACCAGACAGAAGCAATGTACGTTGAACATTCCAACCAACACACACATATTCTCAAACGATTTCAACAGATGGAATTATGAGCTTGCTGTGCCCTTGTTGTTCTGTTCCACTGTGTGCTTCAGTGAGCTTTCGAGTTTAAACAATGGTATAAAGAGCAAACACTGGTTTCAAGAAGGCCAGAGTCTTTTGGGTAGTGTGCTTCAGCTGACACACGAAAGGAAATATATGTGACTTCACGGTTACAGTTGTTTCCTACTTTGTTTCTTGGTAACTCACTGTGAAACTCAGAAAATTCTGTGTTTTCAAAGAGGACTGGCCTGTACTTTCTATTGGCTAAAGGATCATTCTTAGAAACAGGAGAGAACATGAACATTTCTAGCAATTATAACAGAAGTTAGAGCTTTCTCCTCTCTCTCCTTGTGGTGATTGCGTTCATTGTGTGAGATAGTGACCGGTTACAATGCCATAAGGCAGAAGCAGAGAAAGCGGTAACTGGACATATCTTGTTTCCGTGAAGGCTAAAGCATACACTACTGGAAGTACAGATGTAGCTCTTTGAACTGAAGATTCTAGGTGCTATCTAGTTTCTCATGAATGCCTTTCAAAGAGTTCCTGTTTCCCTTATTGGTGACTCACAAAAACTGTGTTCCCAAAGAGGCCAGCAACGGTTCTCAACCAGACAGAAGCAATGTACGTTGAACATTCCAACCAACACACACATATTCTCAAACGATTTCAACAGATGGAATTATGAGCTTGCTGTGCCCTTGTTGTTCTGTTCCACTGTGTGCTTCAGTGAGCTTTCGAGTTTAAACAATGGACTAAAGAGCAAACACTGGTTTCAAGAAGGCCAGAGTCTTTTGGGTAGTGTGCTTCAGCTGACACACGAAAGGAAATATATGTGACTTCACGGTTACAGTTGTTTCCTACTTTGTTTCTTGGTAATTCACTGTGAAACTCAGAAAATACTGTGTTTTCAAAGAGGACTGGCCTGTACTTTCTATTGGCTAAAGGATCATTCTTTGAAACAGGAGAGAACATGAACATTTCTAGCAATTATAACAGAAGTTAGAGCTTTCTCCTCTCTCTCCTTGTGGTGATTGCGTTCATTGTGTGAGATAGTGACCGGTTACAATGCCATAAGGCAGAAGCAGAGAAAGCGGTAACTGGACATATCTTGTTTCCGTGAAGGCTAAAGCATACACTACTGGAAGTACAGATGTAGCTCTTTGAACTGAAGATACTAGGTGCTATCTAGTTTCTCATGAATGCCTTTCAAAGAGTTCCTGTTTCCCTTATTGGTGACTCACAAAAACTGTGTTCCCAAAGAGGCCAGCAACGGTTCTCAACCAGACAGAAGCAATGTACGTTGAACATTCCAACCAACATACACATATTCTCAAACGATTTCAACAGATGGAATTATGAGCTTGCTGTGCCCTTGTTGTTCTGTTCCACTGTGTGCTTCAGTGAGCTTTCGAGTTTAAACAATGGACTAAAGAGCAAACACTGGTTTCAAGAAGGCCAGAGTCTTTTGGGTAGTGTGCTTCAGCTGACACACGAAAGGAAATATATGTGACTTCACGGTTACAGTTGTTTCCTACTTTGTTTCTTGGTAATTCACTGTGAAACTCAGAAAATACTGTGTTTTCAAAGAGGACTGGCCTGTACTTTCTATTGGCTAAAGGATCATTCTTAGAAACAGGAGAGAACATGAACATTTCTAGCAATTATAACAGAAGTTAGAGCTTTCTCCTCTGTCTCCTTGTGGTGATTGCGTTCATTTTGTGAGATAGTGACCGGTTACAATGCCATAAGGCAGAAGCAGAGAAAGCGGTAACTGGACATATCTTGTTTCCGTGAAGGCTAAAGCATACACTACTGGAAGTACAGATGTAGCTCTTTGAACTGAAGATTCTAGGTGCTATCTAGTTTCTCATGAATGCCTTTCAAAGAGTTCCTGTTTCCCTTATTGGTGACTCACAAAAACTGTGTTCCCAAAGAGGCCAGCAACGGTTCTCAACCAGACAGAAGCAATGTACGTTGAACATTCCAACCAACACACACATATTCTCAAACGATTTCAACAGATGGAATTATGAGCTTGCTGTGCCCTTGTTGTTCTGTTCCACTGTGTGCTTCAGTGAGCTTTCGAGTTTAAACAATGGTATAAAGAGCAAACACTGGTTTCAAGAAGGCCAGAGTCTTTTGGGTAGTGTGCTTCAGCTGACACACGAAAGGAAATATATGTGACTTCACGGTTACAGTTGTTTCCTACTTTGTTTCTTGGTAACTCACTGTGAAACTCAGAAAATTCTGTGTTTTCAAAGAGGACTGGCCTGTACTTTCTATTGGCTAAAGGATCATTCTTAGAAACAGGAGAGAACATGAACATTTCTAGCAATTATAACAGAAGTTAGAGCTTTCTCCTCTCTCTCCTTGTGGTGATTGCGTTCATTGTGTGAGATAGTGACCGGTTACAATGCCATAAGGCAGAAGCAGAGAAAGCGGTAACTGGACATATCTTGTTTCCGTGAAGGCTAAAGCATACACTACTGGAAGTACAGATGTAGCTCTTTGAACTGAAGATTCTAGGTGCTATCTAGTTTCTCATGAATGCCTTTCAAAGAGTTCCTGTTTCCCTTATTGGTGACTCACAAAAACTGTGTTCCCAAAGAGGCCAGCAACGGTTCTCAACCAGACAGAAGCAATGTACGTTGAACATTCCAACCAACACACACATATTCTCAAACGATTTCAACAGATGGAATTATGAGCTTGCTGTGCCCTTGTTGTTCTGTTCCACTGTGTGCTTCAGTGAGCTTTCGAGTTTAAACAATGGACTAAAGAGCAAACACTGGTTTCAAGAAGGCCAGAGTCTTTTGGGTAGTGTGCTTCAGCTGACACACGAAAGGAAATATATGTGACTTCACGGTTACAGTTGTTTCCTACTTTGTTTCTTGGTAATTCACTGTGAAACTCAGAAAATACTGTGTTTTCAAAGAGGACTGGCCTGTACTTTCTATTGGCTAAAGGATCATTCTTAGAAACAGGAGAGAACATGAACATTTCTTGCAATTATAACAGAAGTTAGAGCTTTCTCCTCTCTCTCCTTGTGGTGATTGCGTACATTTTGTGAGATAGTGACCGGTTCCAATGCCATAAGGCAGAAGCAGAGAAAGCGGTAACTGGACATATCTTGTTTCCGTGAAGGCTAAAGCATACACTACTGGAAGTACAGATGTAGCTCTTTGAACTGAAGATTCTAGGTGCTATCTAGTTTCTCATGAATGCCTTTCAAAGAGTTCCTGTTTCCCTTATTGGTGACTCACAAAAACTGTGTTCCCAAAGAGGCCAGCAACGGTTCTCAACCAGACAGAAGCAATGTACGTTGAACATTCCAACCAACACACACATATTCTCAAACGATTTCAACAGATGGAATTATGAGCTTGCTGTGCCCTTGTTGTTCTGTTCCACTGTGTGCTTCAGTGAACTTTCGAGTTTAAACAATGGACTAAAGAGCAAACACTGGTTTCAAGAAGGCCAGAGTCTTTTGGGTAGTGTGCTTCAGCTGACACACGAAAGGAAATATATGTGACTTCACGGTTACAGTTGTTTCCTACTTTGTTTCTTGGTAACTCACTGTGAAACTCAGAAAATTCTGTGTTTTCAAAGAGGACTGGCCTGTACTTTCTATTGGCTAAAGGATCATTCTTTGAAACAGGAGAGAACATGAACATTTCTAGCAATTATAACAGAAGTTAGAGCTTTCTCCTCTCTCTCCTTGTGGTGATTGCGTTCATTGTGTGAGATAGTGACCGGTTACAATGCCATAAGGCAGAAGCAGAGAAAGCGGTAACTGGACATATCTTGTTTCCGTGAAGGCTAAAGCATACACTACTGGAAGTACAGATGTAGCTCTTTGAACTGAAGATACTAGGTGCTATCTAGTTTCACATGAATGCCTTTCAAAGAGTTCCTGTTTCCCTTATTGGTGACTCACAAAAACTGTGTTCCCAAAGAGGCCAGCAACGGTTCTCAACCAGACAGAAGCAATGTACGTTGAACATTCCAACCAACATACACATATTCTCAAACGATTTCAACAGATGGAATTATGAGCTTGCTGTGCCCTTGTTGTTCTGTTCCACTGTGTGCTTCAGTGAGCTTTCGAGTTTAAACAATGGACTAAAGAGCAAACACTGGTTTCAAGAAGGCCAGAGTCTTTTGGGTAGTGTGCTTCAGCTGACACACGAAAGGAAATATATGTGACTTCACGGTTACAGTTGTTTCCTACTTTGTTTCTTGGTAATTCACTGTGAAACTCAGAAAATACTGTGTTTTCAAAGAGGACTGGCCTGTACTTTCTATTGGCTAAAGGATCATTCTTAGAAACAGGAGAGAACATGAACATTTCTAGCAATTATAACAGAAGTTAGAGCTTTCTCCTCTCTCTCCTTGTGGTGATTGCGTTCATTGTGTGAGATAGTGACCGGTTACAATGCCATAAGGCAGAAGCAGAGAAAGCGGTAACTGGACATATCTTGTTTCCGTGAAGGCTAAAGCATACACTACTGGAAGTACAGATGTAGCTCTTTGAACTGAAGATTCTAGGTGCTATCTAGTTTCTCATGAATGCCTTTCAAAGAGTTCCTGTTTCCCTTATTGGTGACTCACAAAAACTGTGTTCCCAAAGAGGCCAGCAACGGTTCTCAACCAGACAGAAGCAATGTACGTTGAACATTCCAACCAACACACACATATTCTCAAACGATTTCAACAGATGGAATTATGAGCTTGCTGTGCCCTTGTTGTTCTGTTCCACTGTGTGCTTCAGTGAGCTTTCGAGTTTAAACAATGGACTAAAGAGCAAACACTGGTTTCAAGAAGGCCAGAGTCTTTTGGGTAGTGTGCTTCAGCTGACACACGAAAGGAAATATATGTGACTTCACGGTTACAGTTGTTTCCTACTTTGTTTCTTGGTAACTCACTGTGAAACTCAGAAAATTCTGTGTTTTCAAAGAGGACTGGCCTGTACTTTCTATTGGCTAAAGGATCATTCTTTGAAACAGGAGAGAACATGAACATTTCTAGCAATTATAACAGAAGTTAGAGCTTTCTCCTCTCTCTCCTTGTGGTGATTGCGTTCATTGTGTGAGATAGTGACCGGTTACAATGCCATAAGGCAGAAGCAGAGAAAGCGGTAACTGGACATATCTTGTTTCCGTGAAGGCTAAAGCATACACTACTGGAAGTACAGATGTAGCTCTTTGAACTGAAGATTCTAGGTGCTATCTAGTTTCTCATGAATGCCTTTCAAAGAGTTCCTGTTTCCCTTATTGGTGACTCACAAAAACTGTGTTCCCAAAGAGGCCAGCAACGGTTCTCAACCAGACAGAAGCAATGTACGTTGAACATTCCAACCAACACACACATATTCTCAAACGATTTCAACAGATGGAATTATGAGCTTGCTGTGCCCTTGTTGTTCTGTTCCACTGTGTGCTTCAGTGAGCTTTCGAGTTTAAACAATGGACTAAAGAGCAAACACTGGTTTCAAGAAGGCCAGAGTCTTTTGGGTAGTGTGCTTCAGCTGACACACGAAAGGAAATATATGTGACTTCACGGTTACAGTTGTTTCCTACTTTGTTTCTTGGTAATTCACTGTGAAACTCAGAAAATACTGTGTTTTCAAAGAGGACTGGCCTGTACTTTCTATTGGCTAAAGGATCATTCTTTGAAACAGGAGAGAACATGAACATTTCTAGCAATTATAACAGAAGTTAGAGCTTTCTCCTCTCTCTCCTTGTGGTGATTGCGTTCATTGTGTGAGATAGTGACCGGTTCCAATGCCATAAGGCAGAAGCAGAGAAAGCGGTAACTGGACATATCTTGTTTCCGTGAAGGCTAAAGCATACACTACTGGAAGTACAGATGTAGCTCTTTGAACTGAAGATACTAGGTGCTATCTAGTTTCTCATGAATGCCTTTCAAAGAGTTCCTGTTTCCCTTATTGGTGACTCACAAAAACTGTGTTCCCAAAGAGGCCAGCAACGGTTCTCAACCAGACAGAAGCAATGTACGTTGAACATTCCAACCAACATACACATATTCTCAAACGATTTCAACAGATGGAATTATGAGCTTGCTGTGCCCTTGTTGTTCTGTTCCACTGTGTGCTTCAGTGAGCTTTCGAGTTTAAACAATGGACTAAAGAGCAAACACTGGTTTCAAGAAGGCCAGAGTCTTTTGGGTAGTGTGCTTCAGCTGACACACGAAAGGAAATATATGTGACTTCACGGTTACAGTTGTTTCCTACTTTGTTTCTTGGTAATTCACTGTGAAACTCAGAAAATACTGTGTTTTCAAAGAGGACTGGCCTGTACTTTCTATTGGCTAAAGGATCATTCTTAGAAACAGGAGAGAACATGAACATTTCTAGCAATTATAACAGAAGTTAGAGCTTTCTCCTCTCTCTCCTTGTGGTGATTGCGTTCATTTTGTGAGATAGTGACCGGTTACAATGCCATAAGGCAGAAGCAGAGAAAGCGGTAACTGGACATATCTTGTTTCCGTGAAGGCTAAAGCATACACTACTGGAAGTACAGATGTAGCTCTTTGAACTGAAGATTCTAGGTGCTATCTAGTTTCTCATGAATGCCTTTCAAAGAGTTCCTGTTTCCCTTATTGGTGACTCACAAAAACTGTGTTCCCAAAGAGGCCAGCAACGGTTCTCAACCAGACAGAAGCAATGTACGTTGAACATTCCAACCAACACACACATATTCTCAAACGATTTCAACAGATGGAATTATGAGCTTGCTGTGCCCTTGTTGTTCTGTTCCACTGTGTGCTTCAGTGAACTTTCGAGTTTAAACAATGGACTAAAGAGCAAACACTGGTTTCAAGAAGGCCAGAGTCTTTTGGGTAGTGTGCTTCAGCTGACACACGAAAGGAAATATATGTGACTTCACGGTTACAGTTGTTTCCTACTTTGTTTCTTGGTAACTCACTGTGAAACTCAGAAAATTCTGTGTTTTCAAAGAGGACTGGCCTGTACTTTCTATTGGCTAAAGGATCATTCTTTGAAACAGGAGAGAACATGAACATTTCTAGCAATTATAACAGAAGTTAGAGCTTTCTCCTCTCTCTCCTTGTGGTGATTGCGTTCATTGTGTGAGATAGTGACCGGTTACAATGCCATAAGGCAGAAGCAGAGAAAGGGGTAACTGGACATATCTTGTTTCCGTGAAGGCTAAAGCATACACTACTGGAAGTACAGATGTAGCTCTTTGAACTGAAGATTCTAGGTGCTATCTAGTTTCTCATGAATGCCTTTCAAAGAGTTCCTGTTTCCCTTATTGGTGACTCACAAAAACTGTGTTCCCAAAGAGGCCAGCAACGGTTCTCAACCAGACAGAAGCAATGTACGTTGAACATTCCAACCAACACACACATATTCTCAAACGATTTCAACAGATGGAATTATGAGCTTGCTGTGCCCTTGTTATTCTGTTCCACTGTGTGCTTCAGTGAGCTTTCGAGTTTAAACAATGGACTAAAGAGCAAACACTGGTTTCAAGAAGGCCAGAGTCTTTTGGGTAGTGTGCTTCAGCTGACACACGAAAGGAAATATATGTGACTTCACGGTTACAGTTGTTTCCTACTTTGTTTCTTGGTAATTCACTGTGAAACTCAGAAAATACTGTGTTTTCAAAGAGGACTGGCCTGTACTTTCTATTGGCTAAAGGATCATTCTTAGAAACAGGAGAGAACATGAACATTTCTAGCAATTATAACAGAAGTTAGAGCTTTCTCCTCTCTCTCCTTGTGGTGATTGCGTTCATTTTGTGAGATAGTGACCGGTTACAATGCCATAAGGCAGAAGCAGAGAAAGCGGTAACTGGACATATCTTGTTTCCGTGAAGGCTAAAGCATACACTACTGGAAGTACAGATGTAGCTCTTTGAACTGAAGATTCTAGGTGCTATCTAGTTTCTCATGAATGCCTTTCAAAGAGTTCCTGTTTCCCTTATTGGTGACTCACAAAAACTGTGTTCCCAAAGAGGCCAGCAACGGTTCTCAACCAGACAGAAGCAATGTACGTTGAACATTCCAACCAACACACACATATTCTCAAACGATTTCAACAGATGGAATTATGAGCTTGCTGTGCCCTTGTTGTTCTGTTCCACTGTGTGCTTCAGTGAGCTTTCGAGTTTAAACAATGGACTAAAGAGCAAACACTGGTTTCAAGAAGGCCAGAGTCTTTTGGGTAGTGTGCTTCAGCTGACACACGAAAGGAAATATATGTGACTTCACGGTTACAGTTGTTTCCTACTTTGTTTCTTGGTAACTCACTGTGAAACTCAGAAAATTCTGTGTTTTCAAAGAGGACTGGCCTGTACTTTCTATTGGCTAAAGGATCATTCTTTGAAACAGGAGAGAACATGAACATTTCTAGCAATTATAACAGAAGTTAGAGCTTTCTCCTCTCTCTCCTTGTGGTGATTGCGTTCATTGTGTGAGATAGTGACCGGTTACAATGCCATAAGGCAGAAGCAGAGAAAGGGGTAACTGGACATATCTTGTTTCCGTGAAGGCTAAAGCATACACTACTGGAAGTACAGATGTAGCTCTTTGAACTGAAGATTCTAGGTGCTATCTAGTTTCTCATGAATGCCTTTCAAATAGTTCCTGTTTCCCTTATTGGTGACTCACAAAAACTGTGTTCCCAAAGAGGCCAGCAACGGTTCTCAACCAGACAGAAGCAATGTACGTTGAACATTCCAACCAACACACACATATTCTCAAACAATTTCAACAGATGGAATTATGAGCTTGCTGTGCCCTTGTTGTTCTGTTCCACTGTGTGCTTCAGTGAGCTTTCGAGTTTAAACAATGGACTAAAGAGCAAACACTGGTTTCAAGAAGGCCAGAGTCTTTTGGGTAGTGTGCTTCAGCTGACACACGAAAGGAAATATATGTGACTTCACGGTTACAGTTGTTTCCTACTTTGTTTCTTGGTAATTCACTGTGAAACTCAGAAAATACTGTGTTTTCAAAGAGGACTGGCCTGTACTTTCTATTGGCTAAAGGATCATTCTTTGAAACAGGAGAGAACATGAACATTTCTAGCAATTATAACAGAAGTTAGAGCTTTCTCCTCTCTCTCCTTGTGGTGATTGCGTTCATTGTGTGAGATAGTGACCGGTTACAATGCCATAAGGCAGAAGCAGAGAAAGCGGTAACTGGACATATCTTGTTTCCGTGAAGGCTAAAGCATACACTACTGGAAGTACAGATGTAGCTCTTTGAACTGAAGATACTAGGTGCTATCTAGTTTCTCATGAATGCCTTTCAAAGAGTTCCTGTTTCCCTTATTGGTGACTCACAAAAACTGTGTTCCGAAAGAGGCCAGCAACGGTTCTCAACCAGACAGAAGCAATGTACGTTGAACATTCCAACCAACATACACATATTCTCAAACGATTTCAACAGATGGAATTATGAGCTTGCTGTGCCCTTGTTGTTCTGTTCCACTGTGTGCTTCAGTGAGCTTTCGAGTTTAAACAATGGACTAAAGAGCAAACACTGGTTTCAAGAAGGCCAGAGTCTTTTGGGTAGTGTGCTTCAGCTGACACACGAAAGGAAATATATGTGACTTCACGGTTACAGTTGTTTCCTACTTTGTTTCTTGGTAATTCACTGTGAAACTCAGAAAATACTGTGTTTTCAAAGAGGACTGGCCTGTACTTTCTATTGGCTAAAGGATCATTCTTAGAAACAGGAGAGAACATGAACATTTCTAGCAATTATAACAGAAGTTAGAGCTTTCTCCTCTCTCTCCTTGTGGTGATTGCGTTCATTTTGTGAGATAGTGACCGGTTACAATGCCATAAGGCAGAAGCAGAGAAAGCGGTAACTGGACATATCTTGTTTCCGTGAAGGCTAAAGCATACACTACTGGAAGTACAGATGTAGCTCTTTGAACTGAAGATTCTAGGTGCTATCTAGTTTCTCATGAATGCCTTTCAAAGAGTTCCTGTTTCCCTTATTGGTGACTCACAAAAACTGTGTTCCCAAAGAGGCCAGCAACGGTTCTCAACCAGACAGAAGCAATGTACGTTGAACATTCCAACCAACACACACATATTCTCAAACGATTTCAACAGATGGAATTATGAGCTTGCTGTGCCCTTGTTGTTCTGTTCCACTGTGTGCTTCAGTGAGCTTTCGAGTTTAAACAATGGACTAAAGAGCAAACACTGGTTTCAAGAAGGCCAGAGTCTTTTGGGTAGTGTGCTTCAGCTGACACACGAAAGGAAATATATGTGACTTCACGGTTACAGTTGTTTCCTACTTTGTTTCTTGGTAATTCACTGTGAAACTCAGAAAATACTGTGTTTTCAAAGAGGACTGGCCTGTACTTTCTATTGGCTAAAGGATCATTCTTTGAAACAGGAGAGAACATGAACATTTCTAGCAATTATAACAGAAGTTAGAGCTTTCTCCTCTCTCTCCTTGTGGTGATTGCGTTCATTGTGTGAGATAGTGACCGGTTACAATGCCATAAGGCAGAAGCAGAGAAAGCGGTAACTGGACATATCTTGTTTCCGTGAAGGCTAAAGCATACACTACTGGAAGTACAGATGTAGCTCTTTGAACTGAAGATTCTAGGTGCTATCTAGTTTCTCATGAATGCCTTTCAAAGAGTTCCTGTTTCCCTTATTGGTGACTCACAAAAACTGTGTTCCCAAAGAGGCCAGCAACGGTTCTCAACCAGACAGAAGCAATGTACGTTGAACATTCCAACCAACACACACATATTCTCAAATGATTTCAACAGATGGAATTATGAGCTTGCTGTGCCCTTGTTGTTCTGTTCCACTGTGTGCTTCAGTGAGCTTTCGAGTTTAAACAATGGACTAAAGAGCAAACACTGGTTTCAAGAAGGCCAGAGTCTTTTGGGTAGTGTGCTTCAGCTGACACACGAAAGGAAATATATGTGACTTCACGGTTACAGTTGTTTCCTACTTTGTTTCTTGGTAATTCACTGTGAAACTCAGAAAATACTGTGTTTTCAAAGAGGACTGGCCTGTACTTTCTATTGGCTAAAGGATCATTCTTTGAAACAGGAGAGAACATGAACATTTCTAGCAATTATAACAGAAGTTAGAGCTTTCTCCTCTCTCTCCTTGTGGTGATTGCGTTCATTGTGTGAGATAGTGACCGGTTACAATGCCATAAGGCAGAAGCAGAGAAAGCGGTAACTGGACATATCTTGTTTCCGTGAAGGCTAAAGCATACACTACTGGAAGTACAGATGTAGCTCTTTGAACTGAAGATTCTAGGTGCTATCTAGTTTCTCATGAATGCCTTTCAAAGAGTTCCTGTTTCCCTTATTGGTGACTCACAAAAACTGTGTTCCCAAAGAGGCCAGCAACGGTTCTCAACCAGACAGAAGCAATGTACGTTGAACATTCCAACCAACACACACATATTCTCAAACGATTTCAACAGATGGAATTATGAGCTTGCTGTGCCCTTGTTGTTCTGTTCCACTGTGTGCTTCAGTGAGCTTTCGAGTTTAAACAATGGACTAAAGAGCAAACACTGGTTTCAAGAAGGCCAGAGTCTTTTGGGTAGTGTGCTTCAGCTGACACACGAAAGGAAATATATGTGACTTCACGGTTACAGTTGTTTCCTACTTTGTTTCTTGGTAATTCACTGTGAAACTCAGAAAATACTGTGTTTTCAAAGAGGACTGGCCTGTACTTTCTATTGGCTAAAGGATCATTCTTTGAAACAGGAGAGAACATGAACATTTCTAGCAATTATAACAGAAGTTAGAGCTTTCTCCTCTCTCTCCTTGTGGTGATTGCGTTCATTGTGTGAGATAGTGACCGGTTCCAATGCCATAAGGCAGAAGCAGAGAAAGCGGTAACTGGACATATCTTGTTTCCGTGAAGGCTAAAGCATACACTACTGGAAGTACAGATGTAGCTCTTTGAACTGAAGATACTAGGTGCTATCTAGTTTCTCATGAATGCCTTTCAAAGAGTTCCTGTTTCCCTTATTGGTGACTCACAAAAACTGTGTTCCCAAAGAGGCCAGCAACGGTTCTCAACCAGACAGAAGCAATGTACGTTGAACATTCCAACCAACATACACATATTCTCAAACGATTTCAACAGATGGAATTATGAGCTTGCTGTGCCCTTGTTGTTCTGTTCCACTGTGTGCTTCAGTGAGCTTTCGAGTTTAAACAATGGACTAAAGAGCAAACACTGGTTTCAAGAAGGCCAGAGTCTTTTGGGTAGTGTGCTTCAGCTGACACACGAAAGGAAATATATGTGACTTCACGGTTACAGTTGTTTCCTACTTTGTTTCTTGGTAATTCACTGTGAAACTCAGAAAATACTGTGTTTTCAAAGAGGACTGGCCTGTACTTTCTATTGGCTAAAGGATCATTCTTAGAAACAGGAGAGAACATGAACATTTCTAGCAATTATAACAGAAGTTAGAGCTTTCTCCTCTCTCTCCTTGTGGTGATTGCGTTCATTTTGTGAGACAGTGACCGGTTACAATGCCATAAGGCAGAAGCAGAGAAAGCGGTAACTGGACATATCTTGTTTCCGTGAAGGCTAAAGCATACACTACTGGAAGTACAGATGTAGCTCTTTGAACTGAAGATTCTAGGTGCTATCTAGTTTCTCATGAATGCCTTTCAAAGAGTTCCTGTTTCCCTTATTGGTGACTCACAAAAACTGTGTTCCCAAAGAGGCCAGCAACGGTTCTCAACCAGACAGAAGCAATGTACGTTGAACATTCCAACCAACACACACATATTCTCAAACGATTTCAACAGATGGAATTATGAGCTTGCTGTGCCCTTGTTGTTCTGTTCCACTGTGTGCTTCAGTGAGCTTTCGAGTTTAAACAATGGACTAAAGAGCAAACACTGGTTTCAAGAAGGCCAGAGTCTTTTGGGTAGTGTGCTTCATCTGACACACGAAAGGAAATATATGTGACTTCACGGTTACAGTTGTTTCCTACTTTGTTTCTTGGTAATTCACTGTGAAACTCAGAAAATACTGTGTTTTCAAAGAGGACTGGCCTGTACTTTCTATTGGCTAAAGGATCATTCTTTGAAACAGGAGAGAACATGAACATTTCTAGCAATTATAACAGAAGTTAGAGCTTTCTCCTCTCTCTCCTTGTGGTGATTGCGTTCATTGTGTGAGATAGTGACCGGTTACAATGCCATAAGGCAGAAGCAGAGAAAGCGGTAACTGGACATATCTTGTTTCCGTGAAGGCTAAAGCATACACTACTGGAAGTACAGATGTAGCTCTTTGAACTGAAGATACTAGGTGCTATCTAGTTTCTCATGAATGCCTTTCAAAGAGTTCCTGTTTCCCTTATTGGTGACTCACAAAAACTGTGTTCCCAAAGAGGCCAGCAACGGTTCTCAACCAGACAGAAGCAATGTACGTTGAACATTCCAACCAACATACACATATTCTCAAACGATTTCAACAGATGGAATTATGAGCTTGCTGTGCCCTTGTTGTTCTGTTCCACTGTGTGCTTCAGTGAGCTTTCGAGTTTAAACAATGGACTAAAGAGCAAACACTGGTTTCAAGAAGGCCAGAGTCTTTTGGGTAGTGTGCTTCAGCTGACACACGAAAGGAAATATATGTGACTTCACGGTTACAGTTGTTTCCTACTTTGTTTCTTGGTAATTCACTGTGAAACTCAGAAAATACTGTGTTTTCAAAGAGGACTGGCCTGTACTTTCTATTGGCTAAAGGATCATTCTTAGAAACAGGAGAGAACATGAACATTTCTAGCAATTATAACAGAAGTTAGAGCTTTCTCCTCTCTCTCCTTGTGGTGATTGCGTTCATTTTGTGAGATAGTGACCGGTTACAATGCCATAAGGCAGAAGCAGAGAAAGCGGTAACTGGACATATCTTGTTTCCGTGAAGGCTAAAGCATACACTACTGGAAGTACAGATGTAGCTCTTTGAACTGAAGATTCTAGGTGCTATCTAGTTTCTCATGAATGCCTTTCAAAGAGTTCCTGTTTCCCTTATTGGTGACTCACAAAAACTGTGTTCCCAAAGAGGCCAGCAACGGTTCTCAACCAGACAGAAGCAATGTACGTTGAACATTCCAACCAACACACACATATTCTCAAACGATTTCAACAGATGGAATTATGAGCTTGCTGTGCCCTTGTTGTTCTGTTCCACTGTGTGCTTCAGTGAGCTTTCGAGTTTAAACAATGGACTAAAGAGCAAACACTGGTTTCAAGAAGGCCAGAGTCTTTTGGGTAGTGTGCTTCAGCTGACACACGAAAGGAAATATATGTGACTTCACGGTTACAGTTGTTTCCTACTTTGTTTCTTGGTAATTCACTGTGAAACTCAGAAAATACTGTGTTTTCAAAGAGGACTGGCCTGTACTTTCTATTGGCTAAAGGATCATTCTTTGAAACAGGAGAGAACATGAACATTTCTAGCAATTATAACAGACGTTAGAGCTTTCTCCTCTCTCTCCTTGTGGTGATTGCGTTCATTGTGTGAGATAGTGACCGGTTACAATGCCATAAGGCAGAAGCAGAGAAAGCGGTAACTGAACATATCTTGTTTCCGTGAAGGCTAAAGCATACACTACTGGAAGTACAGATGTAGCTCTTTGAACTGAAGATTCTAGGTGCTATCTAGTTTCTCATGAATGCCTTTCAAAGAGTTCCTGTTTCCCTTATTGGTGACTCACAAAAACTGTGTTCCCAAAGAGGCCAGCAACGGTTCTCAACCAGACAGAAGCAATGTACGTTGAACATTCCAACCAACACACACATATTCTCAAACGATTTCAACAGATGGAATTATGAGCTTGCTGTGCCCTTGTTGTTCTGTTCCACTGTGTGCTTCAGTGAGCTTTCGAGTTTAAACAATGGACTAAAGAGCAAACACTGGTTTCAAGAAGGCCAGAGTCTTTTGGGTAGTGTGCTTCAGCTGACACACGAAAGGAAATATATGTGACTTCACGGTTACAGTTGTTTCCTACTTTGTTTCTTGGTAACTCACTGTGAAACTCAGAAAATTCTGTGTTTTCAAAGAGGACTGGCCTGTACTTTCTATTGGCTAAAGGATCATTCTTAGAAACAGGAGAGAACATGAACATTTCTAGCAATTATAACAGAAGTTAGAGCTTTCTCCTCTCTCTCCTTGTGGTGATTGCGTTCATTTTGTGAGATAGTGACCGGTTACAATGCCATAAGGCAGAAGCAGAGAAAGCGGTAACTGGACATATCTTGTTTCCGTGAAGGCTAAAGCATACACTACTGGAAGTACAGATGTAGCTCTTTGAACTGAAGATTCTAGGTGCTATCTAGTTTCTCATGAATGCCTTTCAAAGAGTTCCTGTTTCCCTTATTGGTGACTCACAAAAACTGTGTTCCCAAAGAGGCCAGCAACGGTTCTCAACCAGACAGAAGCAATGTACGTTGAACATTCCAACCAACACACACATATTCTCAAACGATTTCAACAGATGGAATTATGAGCTTGCTGTGCCCTTGTTGTTCTGTTCCACTGTGTGCTTCAGTGAACTTTCGAGTTTAAACAATGGACTAAAGAGCAAACACTGGTTTCAAGAAGGCCAGAGTCTTTTGGGTAGTATGCTTCAGCTGACACACGAAAGGAAATATATGTGACTTCACGGTTACAGTTGTTTCCTACTTTGTTTCTTGGTAACTCACTGTGAAACTCAGAAAATTCTGTGTTTTCAAAGAGGACTGGCCTGTACTTTCTATTGGCTAAAGGATCATTCTTTGAAACAGGAGAGAACATGAACATTTCTAGCAATTATAACAGAAGTTAGAGCTTTCTTCTCTCTCTCCTTGTGGTGATTGCGTTCATTGTGTGAGATAGTGACCGGTTACAATGCCATAAGGCAGAAGCAGAGAAAGGGGTAACTGGACATATCTTGTTTCCGTGAAGGCTAAAGCATACACTACTGGAAGTACAGATGTAGCTCTTTGAACTGAAGATTCTAGGTGCTATCTAGTTTCTCATGAATGCCTTTCAAAGAGTTCCTGTTTCCCTTATTGGTGACTCACAAAAACTGTGTTCCCAAAGAGGCCAGCAACGGTTCTCAACCAGACAGAAGCAATGTACGTTGAACATTCCAACCAACACACACATATTCTCAAACGATTTCAACAGATGGAATTATGAGCTTGCTGTGCCCTTGTTGTTCTGTTCCACTGTGTGCTTCAGTGAGCTTTCGAGTTTAAACAATGGACTAAAGAGCAAACACTGGTTTCAAGAAGGCCAGAGTCTTTTGGGTAGTGTGCTTCAGCTGACACACGAAAGGAAATATATGTGACTTCACGGTTACAGTTGTTTCCTACTTTGTTTCTTGGTAATTCACTGTGAAACTCAGAAAATACTGTGTTTTCAAAGAGGACTGGCCTGTACTTTCTATTGGCTAAAGGATCATTCTTTGAAACAGGAGAGAACATGAACATTTCTAGCAATTATAACAGAAGTTAGAGCTTTCTCCTCTCTCTCCTTGTGGTGATTGCGTTCATTGTGTGAGATAGTGACCGGTTACAATGCCATAAGGCAGAAGCAGAGAAAGCGGTAACTGGACATATCTTGTTTCCGTGAAGGCTAAAGCATACACTACTGGAAGTACAGATGTAGCTCTTTGAACTGAAGATTCTAGGTGCTATCTAGTTTCTCATGAATGCCTTTCAAAGAGTTCCTGTTTCCCTTATTGGTGACTCACAAAAACTGTGTTCCCAAAGAGGCCAGCAACGGTTCTCAACCAGACAGAAGCAATGTACGTTGAACATTCCAACCAACACACACATATTCTCAAACGATTTCAACAGATGGAATTATGAGCTTGCTGTGCCCTTGTTGTTCTGTTCCACTGTGTGCTTCAGTGAGCTTTCGAGTTTAAACAATGGACTAAAGAGCAAACACTGGTTTCAAGAAGGCCAGAGTCTTTTGGGTAGTGTGCTTCAGCTGACACACGAAAGGAAATATATGTGACTTCACGGTTACAGTTGTTTCCTACTTTGTTTCTTGGTAATTCACTGTGAAACTCAGAAAATACTGTGTTTTCAAAGAGGACTGGCCTGTACTTTCTATTGGCTAAAGGATCATTCTTTGAAACAGGAGAGAACATGAACATTTCTAGCAATTATAACAGAAGTTAGAGCTTTCTCCTCTCTCTCCTTGTGGTGATTGCGTTCATTGTGTGAGATAGTGACCGGTTACAATGCCATAAGGCAGAAGCAGAGAAAGCGGTAACTGGACATATCTTGTTTCCGTGAAGGCTAAAGCATACACTACTGGAAGTACAGATGTAGCTCTTTGAACTGAAGATACTAGGTGCTATCTAGTTTCTCATGAATGCCTTTCAAAGAGTTCCTGTTTCCCTTATTGGTGACTCACAAAAACTGTGTTCCCAAAGAGGCCAGCAACGGTTCTCAACCAGACAGAAGCAATGTACGTTGAACATTCCAACCAACATACACATATTCTCAAACGATTTCAACAGATGGAATTATGAGCTTGCTGTGCCCTTGTTGTTCTGTTCCACTGTGTGCTTCAGTGAGCTTTCGAGTTTAAACAATGGACTAAAGAGCAAACACTGGTTTCAAGAAGGCCAGAGTCTTTTGGGTAGTGTGCTTCAGCTGACATACGAAAGGAAATATATGTGACTTCACGGTTACAGTTGTTTCCTACTTTGTTTCTTGGTAATTCACTGTGAAACTCAGAAAATACTGTGTTTTCAAAGAGGACTGGCCTGTACTTTCTATTGGCTAAAGGATCATTCTTAGAAACAGGAGAGAACATGAACATTTCTAGCAATTATAACAGAAGTTAGAGCTTTCTCCTCTGTCTCCTTGTGGTGATTGCGTTCATTTTGTGAGATAGTGACCGGTTACAATGCCATAAGGCAGAAGCAGAGAAAGCGGTAACTGGACATATCTTGTTTCCGTGAAGGCTAAAGCATACACTACTGGAAGTACAGATGTAGCTCTTTGAACTGAAGATTCTAGGTGCTATCTAGTTTCTCATGAATGCCTTTCAAAGAGTTCCTGTTTCCCTTATTGGTGACTCACAAAAACTGTGTTCCCAAAGAGGCCAGCAACGGTTCTCAACCAGACAGAAGCAATGTACGTTGAACATTCCAACCAACACACACATATTCTCAAACGATTTCAACAGATGGAATTATGAGCTTGCTGTGCCCTTGTTGTTCTGTTCCACTGTGTGCTTCAGTGAGCTTTCGAGTTTAAACAATGGACTAAAGAGCAAACACTGGTTTCAAGAAGGCCAGAGTCTTTTGGGTAGTGTGCTTCAGCTGACACACGAAAGGAAATATATGTGACTTCACGGTTACAGTTGTTTCCTACTTTGTTTCTTGGTAATTCACTGTGAAACTCAGAAAATACTGTGTTTTCAAAGAGGACTGGCCTGTACTTTCTATTGGCTAAAGGATCATTCTTTGAAACAGGAGAGAACATGAACATTTCTAGCAATTATAACAGAAGTTAGAGCTTTCTCCTCTCTCTCCTTGTGGTGATTGCGTTCATTGTGTGAGATAGTGACCGGTTCCAATGCCATAAGGCAGAAGCAGAGAAAGCGGTAACTGGACATATCTTGTTTCCGTGAAGGCTAAAGCATACACTACTGGAAGTACAGATGTAGCTCTTTGAACTGAAGATACTAGGTGCTATCTAGTTTCTCATGAATGCCTTTCAAAGAGTTCCTGTTTCCCTTATTGGTGACTCACAAAAACTGTGTTCCCAAAGAGGCCAGCAACGGTTCTCAACCAGACAGAAGCAATGTACGTTGAACATTCCAACCAACATACACATATTCTCAAACGATTTCAACAGATGGAATTATGAGCTTGCTGTGCCCTTGTTGTTCTGTTCCACTGTGTGCTTCAGTGAGCTTTCGAGTTTAAACAATGGACTAAAGAGCAAACACTGGTTTCAAGAAGGCCAGAGTCTTTTGGGTAGTGTGCTTCAGCTGACACACGAAAGGAAATATATGTGACTTCACGGTTACAGTTGTTTCCTACTTTGTTTCTTGGTAATTCACTGTGAAACTCAGAAAATACTGTGTTTTCAAAGAGGACTGGCCTGTACTTTCTATTGGCTAAAGGATCATTCTTAGAAACAGGAGAGAACATGAACATTTCTAGCAATTATAACAGAAGTTAGAGCTTTCTCCTCTCTCTCCTTGTGGTGATTGCGTTCATTTTGTGAGATAGTGACCGGTTACAATGCCATAAGGCAGAAGCAGAGAAAGCGGTAACTGGACATATCTTGTTTCCGTGAAGGCTAAAGCATACACTACTGGAAGTACAGATGTAGCTCTTTGAACTGAAGATTCTAGGTGCTATCTAGTTTCTCATGAATGCCTTTCAAAGAGTTCCTGTTTCCCTTATTGGTGACTCACAAAAACTGTGTTCCCAAAGAGGCCAGCAACGGTTCTCAACCAGACAGAAGCAATGTACGTTGAACATTCCAACCAACACACACATATTCTCAAACGATTTCAACAGATGGAATTATGAGCTTGCTGTGCCCTTGTTGTTCTGTTCCACTGTGTGCTTCAGTGAACTTTCGAGTTTAAACAATGGACTAAAGAGCAAACACTGGTTTCAAGAAGGCCAGAGTCTTTTGGGTAGTGTGCTTCAGCTGACACACGAAAGGAAATATATGTGACTTCACGGTTACAGTTGTTTCCTACTTTGTTTCTTGGTAACTCACTGTGAAACTCAGAAAATTCTGTGTTTTCAAAGAGGACTGGGCTGTACTTTCTATTGGCTAAAGGATCATTCTTTGAAACAGGAGAGAACATGAACATTTCTAGCAATTATAACAGAAGTTAGAGCTTTCTCCTCTCTCTCCTTGTGGTGATTGCGTTCATTGTGTGAGATAGTGACCGGTTACAATGCCATAAGGCAGAAGCAGAGAAAGCGGTAACTGGACATATCTTGTTTCCGTGAAGGCTAAAGCATACACTACTGGAAGTACAGATGTAGGTCTTTGAACTGAAGATACTAGGTGCTATCTAGTTTCTCATGAATGCCTTTCAAAGAGTTCCTGTTTCCCTTATTGGTGACTCACAAAAACTGTGTTCCCAAAGAGGCCAGCAACGGTTCTCAACCAGACAGAAGCAATGTACGTTGAACATTCCAACCAACATACACATATTCTCAAACGATTTCAACAGATGGAATTATGAGCTTGCTGTGCCCTTGTTGTTCTGTTCCACTGTGTGCTTCAGTGAGCTTTCGAGTTTAAACAATGGACTAAAGAGCAAACACTGGTTTCAAGAAGGCCAGAGTCTTTTGGGTAGTGTGCTTCAGCTGACACACGAAAGGAAATATATGTGACTTCACGGTTACAGTTGTTTCCTACTTTGTTTCTTGGTAATTCACTGTGAAACTCAGAAAATACTGTGTTTTCAAAGAGGACTGGCCTGTACTTTCTATTGGCTAAAGGATCATTCTTTGAAACAGGAGAGAACATGAACATTTCTAGCAATTATAACAGAAGTTAGAGCTTTCTCCTCTCTCTCCTTGTGGTGATTGCGTTCATTGTGTGAGATAGTGACCGGTTACAATGCCATAAGGCAGAAGCAGAGAAAGGGGTAACTGGACATATCTTGTTTCCGTGAAGGCTAAAGCATACACTACTGGAAGTACAGATGTAGCTCTTTGAACTGAAGATACTAGGTGCTATCTAGTTTCTCATGAATGCCTTTCAAAGAGTTCCTGTTTCCCTTATTGGTGACTCACAAAAACTGTGTTCCCAAAGAGGCCAGCAACGGTTCTCAACCAGACAGAAGCAATGTACGTTGAACATTCCAACCAACATACACATATTCTCAAACGATTTCAACAGATGGAATTATGAGCTTGCTGTGCCCTTGTTGTTCTGTTCCACTGTGTGCTTCAGTGAGCTTTCGAGTTTAAACAATGGACTAAAGAGCAAACACTGGTTTCAAGAAGGCCAGAGTCTTTTGGGTAGTGTGCTTCAGCTGACACACGAAAGGAAATATATGTGACTTCACGGTTACAGTTGTTTCCTACTTTGTTTCTTGGTAATTCACTGTGAAACTCAGAAAATACTGTGTTTTCAAAGAGGACTGGCCTGTACTTTCTATTGGCTAAAGGATCATTCTTAGAAACAGGAGAGAACATGAACATTTCTAGCAATTATAACAGAAGTTAGAGCTTTCTCCTCTCTCTCCTTGTGGTGATTGCGTTCATTTTGTGAGATAGTGACCGGTTCCAATGCCATAAGGCAGAAGCAGAGAAAGCGGTAACTGGACATATCTTGTTTCCGTGAAGGCTAAAGCATACACTACTGGAAGTACAGATGTAGCTCTTTGAACTGAAGATACTAGGTGCTATCTAGTTTCTCATGAATGCCTTTCAAAGAGTTCCTGTTTCCCTTATTGGTGACTCACAAAAACTGTGTTCCCAAAGAGGCCAGCAACGGTTCTCAACCAGACAGAAGCAATGTACGTTGAACATTCCAACCAACACACACATATTCTCAAACGATTTCAACAGATGGAATTATGAGCTTGCTGTGCCCTTGTTGTTCTGTTCCACTGTGTGCTTCAGTGAACTTTCGAGTTTAAACAATGGACTAAAGAGCAAACACTGGTTTCAAGAAGGCCAGAGTCTTTTGGGTAGTGTGCTTCAGCTGACACACGAAAGGAAATATATGTGACTTCACGGTTACAGTTGTTTCCTACTTTGTTTCTTGGTAACTCACTGTGAAACTCAGAAAATTCTGTGTTTTCAAAGAGGACTGGCCTGTACTTTCTATTGGCTAAAGGATCATTCTTTGAAACAGGAGAGAACATGAACATTTCTAGCAATTATAACAGAAGTTAGAGCTTTCTCCTCTCTCTCCTTGTGGTGATTGCGTTCATTGTGTGAGATAGTGACCGGTTACAATGCCATAAGGCAGAAGCAGAGAAAGGGGTAACTGGACATATCTTGTTTCCGTGAAGGCTAAAGCATACACTACTGGAAGTACAGATGTAGCTCTTTGAACTGAAGATTCTAGGTGCTATCTAGTTTCTCATGAATGCCTTTCAAAGAGTTCCTGTTTCCCTTATTGGTGACTCACAAAAACTGTGTTCCCAAAGAGGCCAGCAACGGTTCTCAACCAGACAGAAGCAATGTACGTTGAACATTCCAACCAACACACACATATTCTCAAACGATTTCAACAGATGGAATTATGAGCTTGCTGTGCCCTTGTTGTTCTGTTCCACTGTGTGCTTCAGTGAGCTTTCGAGTTTAAACAATGGACTAAAGAGCAAACACTGGTTTCAAGAAGGCCAGAGTCTTTTGGGTAGTGTGCTTCAGCTGACACACGAAAGGAAATATATGTGACTTCACGGTTACAGTTGTTTCCTACTTTGTTTCTTGGTAACTCACTGTGAAACTCAGAAAATTCTGTGTTTTCAAAGAGGACTGGCCTGTACTTTCTATTGGATTGGCTAAAGGATCATTCTTTGAAACAGGAGAGAACATGAACATTTCTAGCAATTATAACAGAAGTTAGAGCTTTCTCCTCTCTCTCCTTGTGGTGATTGCGTTCATTGTGTGAGATAGTGACCGGTTACAATGCCATAAGGCAGAAGCAGAGAAAGGGGTAACTGGACATATCTTGTTTCCGTGAAGGCTAAAGCATACACTACTGGAAGTACAGATGTAGCTCTTTGAACTGAAGATTCTAGGTGCTATCTAGTTTCTCATGAATGCCTTTCAAAGAGTTCCTGTTTCCCTTATTGGTGACTCACAAAAACTGTGTTCCCAAAGAGGCCAGCAACGGTTCTCAACCAGACAGAAGCAATGTACGTTGAACATTCCAACCAACACACACATATTCTCAAACGATTTCAACAGATGGAATTATGAGCTTGCTGTGCCCTTGTTGTTCTGTTCCACTGTGTGCTTCAGTGAGCTTTCGAGTTTAAACAATGGACTAAAGAGCAAACACTGGTTTCAAGAAGGCCAGAGTCTTTTGGGTAGTGTGCTTCAGCTGACACACGAAAGGAAATATATGTGACTTCACGGTTACAGTTGTTTCCTACTTTGTTTCTTGGTAATTCACTGTGAAACTCAGAAAATACTGTGTTTTCAAAGAGGACTGGCCTGTACTTTCTATTGGCTAAAGGATCATTCTTAGAAACAGGAGAGAACATGAACATTTCTAGCAATTATAACAGAAGTTAGAGCTTTCTCCTCTCTCTCCTTGTGGTGATTGCGTTCATTTTGTGAGATAGTGACCGGTTACAATGCCATAAGGCAGAAGCAGAGAAAGGGGTAACTGGACATATCTTGTTTCCGTGAAGGCTAAAGCATACACTACTGGAAGTACAGATGTAGCTCTTTGAACTGAAGATTCTAGGTGCTATCTAGTTTCTCATGAATGCCTTTCAAAGAGTTCCTGTTTCCCTTATTGGTGACTCACAAAAACTGTGTTCCCAAAGAGGCCAGCAACGGTTCTCAACCAGACAGAAGCAATGTACGTTGAACATTCCAACCAACACACACATATTCTCAAACGATTTCAACAGATGGAATTATGAGCTTGCTGTGCCCTTGTTGTTCTGTTCCACTGTGTGCTTCAGTGAGCTTTCGAGTTTAAACAATGGACTAAAGAGCAAACACTGGTTTCAAGAAGGCCAGAGTCTTTTGGGTAGTGTGCTTCAGCTGACACACGAAAGGAAATATATGTGACTTCACGGTTACAGTTGTTTCCTACTTTGTTTCTTGGTAATTCACTGTGAAACTCAGAAAATACTGTGTTTTCAAAGAGGACTGGCCTGTACTTTCTATTGGCTAAAGGATCATTCTTTGAAACAGGAGAGAACATGAACATTTCTAGCAATTATAACAGAAGTTAGAGCTTTCTCCTCTCTCTCCTTGTGGTGATTGCGTTCATTGTGTGAGATAGTGACCGGTTACAATGCCATAAGGCAGAAGCAGAGAAAGCGGTAACTGGACATATCTTGTTTCCGTGAAGGCTAAAGCATACACTACTGGAAGTACAGATGTAGCTCTTTGAACTGAAGATACTAGGTGCTATCTAGTTTCTCATGAATGCCTTTCAAAGAGTTCCTGTTTCCCTTATTGGTGACTCACAAAAACTGTGTTCCCAAAGAGGCCAGCAACGGTTCTCAACCAGACAGAAGCAATGTACGTTGAACATTCCAACCAACACACACATATTCTCAAACGATTTCAACAGATGGAATTATGAGCTTGCTGTGCCCTTGTTGTTCTGTTCCACTGTGTGCTTCAGTGAGCTTTCGAGTTTAAACAATGGACTAAAGAGCAAACACTGGTTTCAAGAAGGCCAGAGTCTTTTGGGTAGTGTGCTTCAGCTGACACACGAAAGGAAATATATGTGACTTCACGGTTACAGTTGTTTCCTACTTTGTTTCTTGGTAATTCACTGTGAAACTCAGAAAATACTGTGTTTTCAAAGAGGACTGGCCTTTACTTTCTATTGGCTAAAGGATCATTCTTTGAAACAGGAGAGAACATGAACATTTCTAGCAATTATAACAGAAGTTAGAGCTTTCTCCTCTCTCTCCTTGTGGTGATTGCGTTCATTGTGTGAGATAGTGACCGGTTACAATGCCATAAGGCAGAAGCAGAGAAAGCGGTAACTGGACATATCTTGTTTCCGTGAAGGCTAAAGCATACACTACTGGAAGTACAGATGTAGCTCTTTGAACTGAAGATACTAGGTGCTATCTAGTTTCTCATGAATGCCTTTCAAAGAGTTCCTGTTTCCCTTATTGGTGACTCACAAAAACTGTGTTCCCAAAGAGGCCAGCAACGGTTCTCAACCAGACAGAAGCAATATACGTTGAACATTCCAACCAACACACACATATTCTCAAACGATTTCAACAGATGGAATTATGAGCTTGCTGTGCCCTTGTTGTTCTGTTCCACTGTGTGCTTCAGTGAGCTTTCGAGTTTAAACAATGGACTAAAGAGCAAACACTGGTTTCAAGAAGGCCAGAGTCTTTTGGGTAGTGTGCTTCAGCTGACACACGAAAGGAAATATATGTGACTTCACGGTTACAGTTGTTTCCTACTTTGTTTCTTGGTAATTCACTGTGAAACTCAGAAAATACTGTGTTTTCAAAGAGGACTGGCCTGTACTTTCTATTGGCTAAAGGATCATTCTTTGAAACAGGAGAGAACATGAACATTTCTAGCAATTATAACAGAAGTTAGAGCTTTCTCCTCTCTCTCCTTGTGGTGATTGCGTTCATTGTGTGAGATAGTGACGGGTTCCAATGCCATAAGGCAGAAGCAGAGAAAGCGGTAACTGGACATATCTTGTTTCCGTGAAGGCTAAAGCATACACTACTGGAAGTACAGATGTAGCTCTTTGAACTGAAGATACTAGGTGCTATCTAGTTTCTCATGAATGCCTTTCAAAGAGTTCCTGTTTCCCTTATTGGTGACTCACAAAAACTGTGTTCCCAAAGAGGCCAGCAACGGTTCTCAACCAGACAGAAGCAATGTACGTTGAACATTCCAACCAACATACACATATTCTCAAACGATTTCAACAGATGGAATTATGAGCTTGCTGTGCCCTTGTTGTTCTGTTCCACTGTGTGCTTCAGTGAGCTTTCGAGTTTAAACAATGGACTAAAGAGCAAACACTGGTTTCAAGAAGGCCAGAGTCTTTTGGGTAGTGTGCTTCAGCTGACACACGAAAGGAAATATATGTGACTTCACGGTTACAGTTGTTTCCTACTTTGTTTCTTGGTAATTCACTGTGAAACTCAGAAAATACTGTGTTTTCAAAGAGGACTGGCCTGTACTTTCTATTGGCTAAAGGATCATTCTTAGAAACAGGAGAGAACATGAACATTTCTAGCAATTATAACAGAAGTTAGAGCTTTCTCCTCTCTCTCCTTGTGGTGATTGCGTTCATTTTGTGAGATAGTGACCGGTTACAATGCCATAAGGCAGAAGCAGAGAAAGCGGTAACTGGACATATCTTGTTTCCGTGAAGGCTAAAGCATACACTACTGGAAGTACAGATGTAGCTCTTTGAACTGAAGATTCTAGGTGCTATCTAGTTTCTCATGAATGCCTTTCAAAGAGTTCCTGTTTCCCTTATTGGTGACTCACAAAAACTGTGTTCCCAAAGAGGCCAGCAACGGTTCTCAACCAGACAGAAGCAATGTACGTTGAACATTCCAACCAACACACACATATTCTCAAACGATTTCAACAGATGGAATTATGAGCTTGCTGTGCCCTTGTTGTTCTGTTCCACTGTGTGCTTCAGTGAGCTTTCGAGTTTAAACAATGGTATAAAGAGCAAACACTGGTTTCAAGAAGGCCAGAGTCTTTTGGGTAGTGTGCTTCAGCTGACACACGAAAGGAAATATATGTGACTTCACGGTTACAGTTGTTTCCTACTTTGTTTCTTGGTAACTCACTGTGAAACTCAGAAAATTCTGTGTTTTCAAAGAGGACTGGCCTGTACTTTCTATTGGCTAAAGGATCATTCTTAGAAACAGGAGAGAACATGAACATTTCTAGCAATTATAACAGAAGTTAGAGCTTTCTCCTCTCTCTCCTTGTGGTGATTGCGTTCATTTTGTGAGATAGTGACCGGTTACAATGCCATAAGGCAGAAGCAGAGAAAGCGGTAACTGGACATATCTTGTTTCCGTGAAGGCTAAAGCATACACTACTGGAAGTACAGATGTAGCTCTTTGAACTGAAGATTCTAGGTGCTATCTAGTTTCTCATGAATGCCTTTCAAAGAGTTCCTGTTTCCCTTATTGGTGACTCACAAAAACTGTGTTCCCAAAGAGGCCAGCAACGGTTCTCAACCAGACAGAAGCAATGTACGTTGAACATTCCAACCAACACACACATATTCTCAAACGATTTCAACAGATGGAATTATGAGCTTGCTGTGCCCTTGTTGTTCTGTTCCACTGTGTGCTTCAGTGAGCTTTCGAGTTTAAACAATGGACTAAAGAGCAAACACTGGTTTCAAGAAGGCCAGAGTCTTTTGGGTAGTGTGCTTCAGCTGACACACGAAAGGAAATATTTGTGACTTCACGGTTACAGTTGTTTCCTACTTTGTTTCTTGGTAATTCACTGTGAAACTCAGAAAATACTGTGTTTTCAAAGAGGACTGGCCTGTACTTTCTATTGGCTAAAGGATCATTCTTAGAAACAGGAGAGAACATGAACATTTCTAGCAATTATAACAGAAGTTAGAGCTTTCTCCTCTCTCTCCTTGTGGTGATTGCGTTCATTTTGTGAGATAGTGACCGGTTACAATGCCATAAGGCAGAAGCAGAGAAAGCGGTAACTGGACATATCTTGTTTCCGTGAAGGCTAAAGCATACACTACTGGAAGTACAGATGTAGCTCTTTGAACTGAAGATTCTAGGTGCTATCTAGTTTCTCATGAATGCCTTTCAAAGAGTTCCTGTTTCCCTTATTGGTGACTCACAAAAACTGTGTTCCCAAAGAGGCCAGCAACGGTTCTCAACCAGACAGAAGCAATGTACGTTGAACATTCCAACCAACACACACATATTCTCAAACGATTTCAACAGATGGAATTATGAGCTTGCTGTGCCCTTGTTGTTCTGTTCCACTGTGTGCTTCAGTGAGCTTTCGAGTTTAAACAATGGTATAAAGAGCAAACACTGGTTTCAAGAAGGCCAGAGTCTTTTGGGTAGTGTGCTTCAGCTGACACACGAAAGGAAATATATGTGACTTCACGGTTACAGTTGTTTCCTACTTTGTTTCTTGGTAACTCACTGTGAAACTCAGAAAATTCTGTGTTTTCAAAGAGGACTGGCCTGTACTTTCTATTGGCTAAAGGATCATTCTTAGAAACAGGAGAGAACATGAACATTTCTAGCAATTATAACAGAAGTTAGAGCTTTCTCCTCTCTCTCCTTGTGGTGATTGCGTTCATTTTGTGAGATAGTGACCGGTTACAATGCCATAAGGCAGAAGCAGAGAAAGCGGTAACTGGACATATCTTGTTTCCGTGAAGGCTAAAGCATACACTACTGGAAGTACAGATGTAGCTCTTTGAACTGAAGATTCTAGGTGCTATCTAGTTTCTCATGAATGCCTTTCAAAGAGTTCCTGTTTCCCTTATTGGTGACTCACAAAAACTGTGTTCCCAAAGAGGCCAGCAACGGTTCTCAACCAGACAGAAGCAATGTACGTTGAACATTCCAACCAACACACACATATTCTCAAACGATTTCAACAGATGGAATTATGAGCTTGCTGTGCCCTTGTTGTTCTGTTCCACTGTGTGCTTCAGTGAGCTTTCGAGTTTAAACAATGGACTAAAGAGCAAACACTGGTTTCAAGAAGGCCAGAGTCTTTTGGGTAGTGTGCTTCAGCTGACACACGAAAGGAAATATATGTGACTTCACGGTTACAGTTGTTTCCTACTTTGTTTCTTGGTAATTCACTGTGAAACTCAGAAAATACTGTGTTTTCAAAGAGGACTGGCCTGTACTTTCTATTGGCTAAAGGATCATTCTTAGAAACAGGAGAGAACATGAACATTTCTAGCAATTATAACAGAAGTTAGAGCTTTCTCCTCTCTCTCCTTGTGGTGATTGCGTTCATTTTGTGAGATAGTGACCGGTTACAATGCCATAAGGCAGAAGCAGAGAAAGCGGTAACTGGACATATCTTGTTTCCGTGAAGGCTAAAGCATACACTACTGGAAGTACAGATGTAGCTCTTTGAACTGAAGATTCTAGGTGCTATCTAGTTTCTCATGAATGCCTTTCAAAGAGTTCCTGTTTCCCTTATTGGTGACTCACAAAAACTGTGTTCCCAAAGAGGCCAGCAACGGTTCTCAACCAGACAGAAGCAATGTACGTTGAACATTCCAACCAACACACACATATTCTCAAACGATTTCAACAGATGGAATTATGAGCTTGCTGTGCCCTTGTTGTTCTGTTCCACTGTGTGCTTCAGTGAGCTTTCGAGTTTAAACAATGGACTAAAGAGCAAACACTGGTTTCAAGAAGGCCAGAGTCTTTTGGGTAGTGTGCTTCAGCTGACACACGAAAGGAAATATATGTGACTTCACGGTTACAGTTGTTTCCTACTTTGTTTCTTGGTAATTCACTGTGAAACTCAGAAAATACTGTGTTTTCAAAGAGGACTGGCCTGTACTTTCTATTGGCTAAAGGATCATTCTTAGAAACAGGAGAGAACATGAACATTTCTAGCAATTATAACAGAAGTTAGAGCTTTCTCCTCTCTCTCCTTGTGGTGATTGCGTTCATTTTGTGAGATAGTGACCGGTTACAATGCCATAAGGCAGAAGCAGAGAAAGCGGTAACTGGACATATCTTGTTTCCGTGAAGGCTAAAGCATACACTACTGGAAGTACAGATGTAGCTCTTTGAACTGAAGATTCTAGGTGCTATCTAGTTTCTCATGAATGCCTTTCAAAGAGTTCCTGTTTCCCTTATTGGTGACTCACAAAAACTGTGTTCCCAAAGAGGCCAGCAACGGTTCTCAACCAGACAGAAGCAATGTACGTTGAACATTCCAACCAACACACACATATTCTCAAACGATTTCAACAGATGGAATTATGAGCTTGCTGTGCCCTTGTTGTTCTGTTCCACTGTGTGCTTCAGTGAGCTTTCGAGTTTAAACAATGGTATAAAGAGCAAACACTGGTTTCAAGAAGGCCAGAGTCTTTTGGGTAGTGTGCTTCAGCTGACACACGAAAGGAAATATATGTGACTTCACGGTTACAGTTGTTTCCTACTTTGTTTCTTGGTAACTCACTGTGAAACTCAGAAAATTCTGTGTTTTCAAAGAGGACTGGCCTGTACTTTCTATTGGCTAAAGGATCATTCTTAGAAACAGGAGAGAACATGAACATTTCTAGCAATTATAACAGAAGTTAGAGCTTTCTCCTCTCTCTCCTTGTGGTGATTGCGTTCATTTTGTGAGATAGTGACCGGTTACAATGCCATAAGGCAGAAGCAGAGAAAGCGGTAACTGGACATATCTTGTTTCCGTGAAGGCTAAAGCATACACTACTGGAAGTACAGATGTAGCTCTTTGAACTGAAGATTCTAGGTGCTATCTAGTTTCTCATGAATGCCTTTCAAAGAGTTCCTGTTTCCCTTATTGGTGACTCACAAAAACTGTGTTCCCAAAGAGGCCAGCAACGGTTCTCAACCAGACAGAAGCAATGTACGTTGAACATTCCAACCAACACACACATATTCTCAAACGATTTCAACAGATGGAATTATGAGCTTGCTGTGCCCTTGTTGTTCTGTTCCACTGTGTGCTTCAGTGAACTTTCGAGTTTAAACAATGGACTAAAGAGCAAACACTGGTTTCAAGAAGGCCAGAGTCTTTTGGGTAGTGTGCTTCAGCTGACACACGAAAGGAAATATATGTGACTTCACGGTTACAGTTGTTTCCTACTTTGTTTCTTGGTAACTCACTGTGAAACTCAGAAAATTCTGTGTTTTCAAAGAGGACTGGCCTGTACTTTCTATTGGCTAAAGGATCATTCTTAGAAACAGGAGAGAACATGAACATTTCTAGCAATTATAACAGAAGTTAGAGCTTTCTCCTCTCTCTCCTTGTGGTGATTGCGTTCATTTTGTGAGATAGTGACCGGTTACAATGCCATAAGGCAGAAGCAGAGAAAGGGGTAACTGGACATATCTTGTTTCCGTGAAGGCTAAAGCATACACTACTGGAAGTACAGATGTAGCTCTTTGAACTGAAGATTCTAGGTGCTATCTAGTTTCTCATGAATGCCTTTCAAAGAGTTCCTGTTTCCCTTATTGGTGACTCACAAAAACTGTGTTCCCAAAGAGGCCAGCAACGGTTCTCAACCAGACAGAAGCAATGTACGTTGAACATTCCAACCAACACACACATATTCTCAAACGATTTCAACAGATGGAATTATGAGCTTGCTGTGCCCTTGTTGTTCTGTTCCACTGTGTGCTTCAGTGAGCTTTCGAGTTTAAACAATGGACTAAAGAGCAAACACTGGTTTCAAGAAGGCCAGAGTCTTTTGGGTAGTGTGCTTCAGCTGACACACGAAAGGAAATATATGTGACTTCACGGTTACAGTTGTTTCCTACTTTGTTTCTTGGTAATTCACTGTGAAACTCAGAAAATACTGTGTTTTCAAAGAGGACTGGCCTGTACTTTCTATTGGCTAAAGGATCATTCTTTGAAACAGGAGAGAACATGAACATTTCTAGCAATTATAACAGAAGTTAGAGCTTTCTCCTCTCTCTCCTTGTGGTGATTGCGTTCATTGTGTGAGATAGTGACCGGTTCCAATGCCATAAGGCAGAAGCAGAGAAAGCGGTAACTGGACATATCTTGTTTCCGTGAAGGCTAAAGCATACACTACTGGAAGTACAGATGTAGCTCTTTGAACTGAAGATACTAGGTGCTATCTAGTTTCTCATGAATGCCTTTCAAAGAGTTCCTGTTTCCCTTATTGGTGACTCACAAAAACTGTGTTCCCAAAGAGGCCAGCAACGGTTCTCAACCAGACAGAAGCAATGTACGTTGAACATTCCAACCAACATACACATATTCTCAAACGATTTCAACAGATGGAATTATGAGCTTGCTGTGCCCTTGTTGTTCTGTTCCACTGTGTGCTTCAGTGAGCTTTCGAGTTTAAACAATGGACTAAAGAGCAAACACTGGTTTCAAGAAGGCCAGAGTCTTTTGGGTAGTGTGCTTCAGCTGACACACGAAAGGAAATATATGTGACTTCACGGTTACAGTTGTTTCCTACTTTGTTTCTTGGTAATTCACTGTGAAACTCAGAAAATACTGTGTTTTCAAAGAGGACTGGCCTGTACTTTCTATTGGCTAAAGGATCATTCTTAGAAACAGGAGAGAACATGAACATTTCTAGCAATTATAACAGAAGTTAGAGCTTTCTCCTCTCTCTCCTTGTGGTGATTGCGTTCATTTTGTGAGATAGTGACCGGTTACAATGCCATAAGGCAGAAGCAGAGAAAGCGGTAACTGGACATATCTTGTTTCCGTGAAGGCTAAAGCATACACTACTGGAAGTACAGATGTAGCTCTTTGAACTGAAGATTTTAGGTGCTATCTAGTTTCTCATGAATGCCTTTCAAAGAGTTCCTGTTTCCCTTATTGGTGACTCACAAAAACTGTGTTCCCAAAGAGGCCAGCAACGGTTCTCAACCAGACAGAAGCAATGTACGTTGAACATTCCAACCAACACACACATATTCTCAAACGATTTCAACAGATGGAATTATGAGCTTGCTGTGCCCTTGTTGTTCTGTTCCACTGTGTGCTTCAGTGAGCTTTCGAGTTTAAACAATGGACTAAAGAGCAAACACTGGTTTCAAGAAGGCCAGAGTCTTTTGGGTAGTGTGCTTCAGCTGACACACGAAAGGAAATATATGTGACTTCACGGTTACAGTTGTTTCCTACTTTGTTTCTTGGTAATTCACTGTGAAACTCAGAAAATACTGTGTTTTCAAAGAGGACTGGCCTGTACTTTCTATTGGCTAAAGGATCATTCTTTGAAACAGGAGAGAACATGAACATTTCTAGCAATTATAACAGAAGTTAGAGCTTTCTCCTCTCTCTCCTTGTGGTGATTGCGTTCATTGTGTGAGATAGTGACCGGTTCCAATGCCATAAGGCAGAAGCAGAGAAAGCGGTAACTGGACATATCTTGTTTCCGTGAAGGCTAAAGCATACACTACTGGAAGTACAGATGTAGCTCTTTGAACTGAAGATACTAGGTGCTATCTAGTTTCTCATGAATGCCTTCCAAAGAGTTCCTGTTTCCCTTATTGGTGACTCACAAAAACTGTGTTCCCAAAGAGGCCAGCAACGGTTCTCAACCAGACAGAAGCAATGTACGTTGAACATTCCAACCAACATACACATATTCTCAAACGATTTCAACAGATGGAATTATGAGCTTGCTGTGCCCTTGTTGTTCTGTTCCACTGTGTGCTTCAGTGAGCTTTCGAGTTTAAACAATGGACTAAAGAGCAAACACTGGTTTCAAGAAGGACAGAGTCTTTTGGGTAGTGTGCTTCAGCTGACACACGAAAGGAAATATATGTGACTTCACGGTTACAGTTGTTTCCTACTTTGTTTCTTGGTAATTCACTGTGAAACTCAGAAAATACTGTGTTTTCAAAGAGGACTGGCCTGTACTTTCTATTGGCTAAAGGATCATTCTTTGAAACAGGAGAGAACATGAATATTTCTAGCAATTATAACAGAGGTTAGAGCTTTCTCCTCTCTCTCCTTGTGGTGATTGCGTTCATTGTGTGAGATAGTGACCGGTTACAATGCCATAAGGCAGAAGCAGAGAAAGCGGTAACTGGACATATCTTGTTTCCGTGAAGGCGAAAGCATACACTACTGGAAGTACAGATGTAGCTCTTTGAACTGAAGATACTAGGTGCTATCTAGTTTCTCATGAATGCCTTCCAAAGAGTTCCTGTTTCCCTTATTGGTGACTCACAAAAACTGTGTTCCCAAAGAGGCCAGCAACGGTTCTCAACCAGACAGAAGCAATGTACGTTGAACATTCCAACCAACATACACATATTCTCAAACGATTTCAACAGATGGAATTATGAGCTTGCTGTGCCCTTGTTGTTCTGTTCCACTGTGTGCTTCAGTGAGCTTTCGAGTTTAAACAATGGACTAAAGAGCAAACACTGGTTTCAAGAAGGACAGAGTCTTTTGGGTAGTGTGCTTCAGCTGACACACGAAAGGAAATATATGTGACTTCACGGTTACAGTTGTTTCCTACTTTGTTTCTTGGTAATTCACTGTGAAACTCAGAAAATACTGTGTTTTCAAAGAGGACTGGCCTGTACTTTCTATTGGCTAAAGGATCATTCTTTGAAACAGGAGAGAACATGAATATTTCTAGCAATTATAACAGAGGTTAGAGCTTTCTCCTCTCTCTCCTTGTGGTGATTGCGTTCATTGTGTGAGATAGTGACCGGTTACAATGCCATAAGGCAGAAGCAGAGAAAGCGGTAACTGGACATATCTTGTTTCCGTGAAGGCGAAAGCATACACTACTGGAAGTACAGATGTAGCTCTTTGAACTGAAGATACTAGGTGCTATCTAGTTTCTCATGAATGCCTTTCAAAGAGTTCCTGTTTCCCTTATTGGTGACTCACAAAAACTGTGTTCCCAAAGAGGCCAGCAACGGTTCTCAACCAGACAGAAGCAATGTACGTTGAACATTCCAACCAACATACACATATTCTCAAACGATTTCAACAGATGGAATTATGAGCTTGCTGTGCCCTTGTTGTTCTGTTCCACTGTGTGCTTCAGTGAGCTTTCGAGTTTAAACAATGGACTAAAGAGCAAACACTGGTTTCAAGAAGGCCAGAGTCTTTTGGGTAGTGTGCTTCAGCTGACACACGAAAGGAAATATATGTGACTTCACGGTTACAGTTGTTTCCTTCTTTCTTTCTTGGTAATTCACTGTGAAACTCAGAAAATACTGTGTTTTCAAAGAGGACTGGCCTGTACTTTCTATTGGCTAAAGGATCATTCTTTGAAACAGGAGAGAACATGAACATTTCTAGCAATTATAACAGAAGTTAGAGCTTTCTCCTCTCTCTCCTTGTGGTGATTGCGTTCATTGTGTGAGATAGTGACCGGTTACAATGCCATAAGGCAGAAGCAGAGAAAGCGGTAACTGGACATATCTTGTTTCCGTGAAGGCTAAAGCATACACTACTGGAAGTACAGATGTAGCTCTTTGAACTGAAGATTCTAGGTGCTATCTAGTTTCTCATGAATGCCTTTCAAAGAGTTCCTGTTTCCCTTATTGGTGACTCACAAAAACTGTGTTCCCAAAGAGGCCAGCAACGGTTCTCAACCAGACAGAAGCAATGTACGTTGAACATTCCAACCAACACACACATATTCTCAAACGATTTCAACAGATGGAATTATGAGCTTTCTGTGCCCTGGTTGTTCTGTTCCACTGTGTGCTTCAGTGAGCTTTCGAGTTTAAACAATGGTATAAAGAGCAAACACTGGTTTCAAGAAGGCCAGAGTCTTTTGGGTAGTGTGCTTCAGCTGACACACGAAAGGAAATATATGTGACTTCACGGTTACAGTTGTTTCCTACTTTGTTTCTTGGTAACTCACTGTGAAAATCAGAAAATTCTGTGTTTTCAAAGAGGACTGGCCTGTACTTTCTATTGGCTAAAGGATCATTCTTAGAAACAGGAGAGAACATGAACATTTCTAGCAATTATAACAGAAGTTAGAGCTTTCTCCTCTCTCTCCTTGTGGTGATTGCGTTCATTTTGTGAGATAGTGACCGGTTACAATGCCATAAGGCAGAAGCAGAGAAAGCGGTAACCGGACATATCTTGTTTCCGTGAAGGCTAAAGCATACACTACTGGAAGTACAGATGTAGCTCTTTGAACTGAAGATTCTAGGTGCTATCTAGTTTCTCATGAATGCCTTTCAAAGAGTTCCTGTTTCCCTTATTGGTGACTCACAAAAACTGTGTTCCCAAAGAGGCCAGCAACGGTTCTCAACCAGACAGAAGCAATGTACGTTGAACATTCCAACCAACACACACATATTCTCAAACGATTTCAACAGATGGAATTATGAGCTTGCTGTGCCCTTGTTGTTCTGTTCCACTGTGTGCTTCAGTGAACTTTCGAGTTTAAACAATGGACTAAAGAGCAAACACTGGTTTCAAGAAGGCCAGAGTCTTTTGGGTAGTGTGCTTCAGCTGACACACGAAAGGAAATATATGTGACTTCACGGTTACAGTTGTTTCCTACTTTGTTTCTTGGTAACTCACTGTGAAACTCAGAAAATTCTGTGTTTTCAAAGAGGACTGGCCTGTACTTTCTATTGGCTAAAGGATCATTCTTTGAAACAGGAGAGAACATGAACATTTCTAGCAATTATAACAGAAGTTAGAGCTTTCTCCTCTCTCTCCTTGTGGTGATTGCGTTCATTGTGTGAGATAGTGACCGGTTACAATGCCATAAGGCAGAAGCAGAGAAAGGGGTAACTGGACATATCTTGTTTCCGTGAAGGCTAAAGCATACACTACTGGAAGTACAGATGTAGCTCTTTGAACTGAAGATTCTAGGTGCTATCTAGTTTCTCATGAATGCCTTTCAAAGAGTTCCTGTTTCCCTTATTGGTGACTCACAAAAACTGTGTTCCCAAAGAGGCCAGCAACGGTTCTCAACCAGACAGAAGCAATGTACGTTGAACATTCCAACCAACACACACATATTCTCAAACGATTTCAACAGATGGAATTATGAGCTTGCTGTGCCCTTGTTGTTCTGTTCCACTGTGTGCTTCAGTGAGCTTTCGAGTTTAAACAATGGACTAAAGAGCAAACACTGGTTTCAAGAAGGCCAGAGTCTTTTGGGTAGTGTGCTTCAGCTGACACACGAAAGGAAATATATGTGACTTCACGGTTACAGTTGTTTCCTACTTTGTTTCTTGGTAATTCACTGTGAAACTCAGAAAATACTGTGTTTTCAAAGAGGACTGGCCTGTACTTTCTATTGGCTAAAGGATCATTCTTTGAAACAGGAGAGAACATGAACATTTCTAGCAATTATAACAGAAGTTAGAGCTTTCTCCTCTCTCTCCTTGTGGTGATTGCGTTCATTGTGTGAGATAGTGACCGGTTCCAATGCCATAAGGCAGAAGCAGAGAAAGCGGTAACTGGACATATCTTGTTTCCGTGAAGGCTAAAGCATACACTACTGGAAGTACAGATGTAGCTCTTTGAACTGAAGATACTAGGTGCTATCTAGTTTCTCATGAATGCCTTTCAAAGAGTTCCTGTTTCCCTTATTGGTGACTCACAAAAACTGTGTTCCCAAAGAGGCCAGCAACGGTTCTCAACCAGACAGAAGCAATGTACGTTGAACATTCCAACCAACATACACATATTCTCAAACGATTTCAACAGATGGAATTATGAGCTTGCTGTGCCCTTGTTGTTCTGTTCCACTGTGTGCTTCAGTGAGCTTTCGAGTTTAAACAATGGACTAAAGAGCAAACACTGGTTTCAAGAAGGCCAGAGTCTTTTGGGTAGTGTGCTTCAGCTGACACACGAAAGGAAATATATGTGACTTCACGGTTACAGTTGTTTCCTACTTTGTTTCTTGGTAATTCACTGTGAAACTCAGAAAATACTGTGTTTTCAAAGAGGACTGGCCTGTACTTTCTATTGGCTAAAGGATCATTCTTAGAAACAGGAGAGAACATGAACATTTCTAGCAATTATAACAGAAGTTAGAGCTTTCTCCTCTCTCTCCTTGTGGTGATTGCGTTCATTTTGTGAGATAGTGACCGGTTACAATGCCATAAGGCAGAAGCAGAGAAAGCGGTAACTGGACATATCTTGTTTCCGTGAAGGCTAAAGCATACACTACTGGAAGTACAGATGTAGCTCTTTGAACTGAAGATTTTAGGTGCTATCTAGTTTCTCATGAATGCCTTTCAAAGAGTTCCTGTTTCCCTTATTGGTGACTCACAAAAACTGTGTTCCCAAAGAGGCCAGCAACGGTTCTCAACCAGACAGAAGCAATGTACGTTGAACATTCCAACCAACACACACATATTCTCAAACGATTTCAACAGATGGAATTATGAGCTTGCTGTGCCCTTGTTGTTCTGTTCCACTGTGTGCTTCAGTGAGCTTTCGAGTTTAAACAATGGACTAAAGAGCAAACACTGGTTTCAAGAAGGCCAGAGTCTTTTGGGTAGTGTGCTTCAGCTGACACACGAAAGGAAATATATGTGACTTCACGGTTACAGTTGTTTCCTACTTTGTTTCTTGGTAACTCACTGTGAAACTCAGAAAATTCTGTGTTTTCAAAGAGGACTGGCCTGTACTTTCTATTGGCTAAAGGATCATTCTTAGAAACAGGAGAGAACATGAACATTTCTAGCAATTATAACAGAAGTTAGAGCTTTCTCCTCTCTCTCCTTGTGGTGATTGCGTTCATTTTGTGAGATAGTGACCGGTTACAATGCCATAAGGCAGAAGCAGAGAAAGGGGTAACTGGACATATCTTGTTTCCGTGAAGGCTAAAGCATACACTACTGGAAGTACAGATGTAGCTCTTTGAACTGAAGATTCTAGGTGCTATCTAGTTTCTCATGAATGCCTTTCAAAGAGTTCCTGTTTCCCTTATTGGTGACTCACAAAAACTGTGTTCCCAAAGAGGCCAGCAACGGTTCTCAACCAGACAGAAGCAATGTACGTTGAACATTCCAACCAACACACACATATTCTCAAACGATTTCAACAGATGGAATTATGAGCTTGCTGTGCCCTTGTTGTTCTGTTCCACTGTGTGCTTCAGTGAGCTTTCGAGTTTAAACAATGGACTAAAGAGCAAACACTGGTTTCAAGAAGGCCAGAGTCTTTTGGGTAGTGTGCTTCAGCTGACACACGAAAGGAAATATATGTGACTTCACGGTTACAGTTGTTTCCTACTTTGTTTCTTGGTAATTCACTGTGAAACTCAGAAAATACTGTGTTTTCAAAGAGGACTGGCCTGTACTTTCTATTGGCTAAAGGATCATTCTTTGAAACAGGAGAGAACATGAACATTTCTAGCAATTATAACAGAAGTTAGAGCTTTCTCCTCTCTCTCCTTGTGGTGATTGCGTTCATTGTGTGAGATAGTGACCGGTTACAATGCCATAAGGCAGAAGCAGAGAAAGCGGTAACTGGACATATCTTGTTTCCGTGAAGGCTAAAGCATACACTACTGGAAGTACAGATGTAGCTCTTTGAACTGAAGATACTAGGTGCTATCTAGTTTCTCATGAATGCCTTTCAAAGAGTTCCTGTTTCCCTTATTGGTGACTCACAAAAACTGTGTTCCCAAAGAGGCCAGCAACGGTTCTCAACCAGACAGAAGCAATGTACGTTGAACATTCCAACCAACACACACATATTCTCAAACGATTTCAACAGATGGAATTATGAGCTTGCTGTGCCCTTGTTGTTCTGTTCCACTGTGTGCTTCAGTGAGCTTTCGAGTTTAAACAATGGACTAAAGAGCAAACACTGGTTTCAAGAAGGCCAGAGTCTTTTGGGTAGTGTGCTTCAGCTGACACACGAAAGGAAATATATGTGACTTCACGGTTACAGTTGTTTCCTACTTTGTTTCTTGGTAATTCACTGTGAAACTCAGAAAATACTGTGTTTTCAAAGAGGACTGGCCTGTACTTTCTATTGGCTAAAGGATCATTCTTAGAAACAGGAGAGAACATGAACATTTCTAGCAATTATAACAGAAGTTAGAGCTTTCTCCTCTCTCTCCTTGTGGTGATTGCGTTCATTTTGTGAGATAGTGACCGGTTACAATGCCATAAGGCAGAAGCAGAGAAAGCGGTAACTGGACATATCTTGTTTCCGTGAAGGCTAAAGCATACACTACTGGAAGTACAGATGTAGCTCTTTGAACTGAAGATTCTAGGTGCTATCTAGTTTCTCATGAATGCCTTTCAAAGAGTTCCTGTTTCCCTTATTGGTGACTCACAAAAACTGTGTTCCCAAAGAGGCCAGCAACGGTTCTCAACCAGACAGAAGCAATGTACGTTGAACATTCCAACCAACATACACATATTCTCAAACGATTTCAACAGATGGAATTATGAGCTTGCTGTGCCCTTGTTGTTCTGTTCCACTGTGTGCTTCAGTGAGCTTTCGAGTTTAAACAATGGACTAAAGAGCAAACACTGGTTTCAAGAAGGCCAGAGTCTTTTGGGTAGTGTGCTTCAGCTGACACACGAAAGGAAATATATGTGACTTCACGGTTACAGTTGTTTCCTACTTTGTTTCTTGGTAACTCACTGTGAAACTCAGAAAATTCTGTGCTTTCAAAGAGGACTGGCCTGTACTTTCTATTGGCTAAAGGATCATTCTTTGAAACAGGAGAGAACATGAACATTTCTAGCAATTATAACAGAAGTTAGAGCTTTCTCCTCTCTCTCCTTGTGGTGATTGCGTTCATTGTGTGAGATAGTGACCGGTTACAATGCCATAAGGCAGAAGCAGAGAAAGGGGTAACTGGACATATCTTGTTTCCGTGAAGGCTAAAGCATACACTACTGGAAGTACAGATGTAGCTCTTTGAACTGAAGATTCTAGGTGCTATCTAGTTTCTCATGAATGCCTTTCAAAGAGTTCCTGTTTCCCTTATTGGTGACTCACAAAAACTGTGTTCCCAAAGAGGCCAGCAACGGTTCTCAACCAGACAGAAGCAATGTACGTTGAACATTCCAACCAACACACACATATTCTCAAACGATTTCAACAGATGGAATTATGAGCTTGCTGTGCCCTTGTTGTTCTGTTCCACTGTGTGCTTCAGTGAGCTTTCGAGTTTAAACAATGGACTAAAGAGCAAACACTGGTTTCAAGAAGGCCAGAGTCTTTTGGGTAGTGTGCTTCAGCTGACACACGAAAGGAAATATATGTGACTTCACGGTTACAGTTGTTTCCTACTTTGTTTCTTGGTAATTCACTGTGAAACTCAGAAAATACTGTGTTTTCAAAGAGGACTGGCCTGTACTTTCTATTGGCTAAAGGATCATTCTTTGAAACAGGAGAGAACATGAACATTTCTAGCAATTATAACAGAAGTTAGAGCTTTCTCCTCTCTCTCCTTGTGGTGATTGCGTTCATTGTGTGAGATAGTGACCGGTTCCAATGCCATAAGGCAGAAGCAGAGAAAGCGGTAACTGGACATATCTTGTTTCCGTGAAGGCTAAAGCATACACTACTGGAAGTACAGATGTAGCTCTTTGAACTGAAGATACTAGGTGCTATCTAGTTTCTCATGAATGCCTTTCAAAGAGTTCCTGTTTCCCTTATTGGTGACTCACAAAAACTGTGTTCCCAAAGAGGCCAGCAACGGTTCTCAACCAGACAGAAGCAATGTACGTTGAACATTCCAACCAACATACACATATTCTCAAACGATTTCAACAGATGGAATTATGAGCTTGCTGTGCCCTTGTTGTTCTGTTCCACTGTGTGCTTCAGTGAGCTTTCGAGTTTAAACAATGGACTAAAGAGCAAACACTGGTTTCAAGAAGGCCAGAGTCTTTTGGGTAGTGTGCTTCAGCTGACACACGAAAGGAAATATATGTGACTTCACGGTTACAGTTGTTTCCTACTTTGTTTCTTGGTAATTCACTGTGAAACTCAGAAAATACTGTGTTTTCAAAGAGGACTGGCCTGTACTTTCTATTGGCTAAAGGATCATTCTTAGAAACAGGAGAGAACATGAACATTTCTAGCAATTATAACAGAAGTTAGAGCTTTCTCCTCTCTCTCCTTGTGGTGATTGCGTTCATTTTGTGAGATAGTGACCGGTTACAATGCCATAAGGCAGAAGCAGAGAAAGCGGTAACTGGACATATCTTGTTTCCGTGAAGGCTAAAGCATACACTACTGGAAGTACAGATGTAGCTCTTTGAACTGAAGATTCTAGGTGCTATCTAGTTTCTCATGAATGCCTTTCAAAGAGTTCCTGTTTCCCTTATTGGTGACTCACAAAAACTGTGTTCCCAAAGAGGCCGGCAACGGTTCTCAACCAGACAGAAGCAATGTACGTTGAACATTCCAACCAACACACACATATTCTCAAACGATTTCAACAGATGGAATTATGAGCTTGCTGTGCCCTTGTTGTTCTGTTCCACTGTGTGCTTCAGTGAACTTTCGAGTTTAAACAATGGACTAAAGAGCAAACACTGGTTTCAAGAAGGCCAGAGTCTTTTGGGTAGTGTGCTTCAGCTGACACACGAAAGGAAATATATGTGACTTCACGGTTACAGTTGTTTCCTACTTTGTTTCTTGGTAATTCACTGTGAAACTCAGAAAATACTGTGTTTTCAAAGAGGACTGGCCTGTACTTTCTATTGGCTAAAGGATCATTCTTTGAAACAGGAGAGAACATGAACATTTCTAGCAATTATAACAGAAGTTAGAGCTTTCTCCTCTCTCTCCTTGTGGTGATTGCGTTCATTGTGTGAGATAGTGACCGGTTCCAATGCCATAAGGCAGAAGCAGAGAAAGCGGTAACTGGACATATCTTGTTTCCGTGAAGGCTAAAGCATACACTACTGGAAGTACAGATGTAGCTCTTTGAACTGAAGATACTAGGTGCTATCTAGTTTCTCATGAATGCCTTTCAAAGAGTTCCTGTTTCCCTTATTGGTGACTCACAAAAACTGTGTTCCCAAAGAGGCCAGCAACGGTTCTCAACCAGACAGAAGCAATGTACGTTGAACATTCCAACCAACATACACATATTCTCAAACGATTTCAACAGATGGAATTATGAGCTTGCTGTGCCCTTGTTGTTCTGTTCCACTGTGTGCTTCAGTGAGCTTTCGAGTTTAAACAATGGACTAAAGAGCAAACACTGGTTTCAAGAAGGCCAGAGTCTTTTGGGTAGTGTGCTTCAGCTGACACACGAAAGGAAGTATATGTGACTTCACGGTTACAGTTGTTTCCTACTTTGTTTCTTGGTAATTCACTGTGAAACTCAGAAAATACTGTGTTTTCGAAGAGGACTGGCCTGTACTTTCTATTGGCTAAAGGATCATTCTTTGAAACAGGAGAGAACATGAATATTTCTAGCAATTATAACAGAGGTTAGAGCTTTCTCCTCTCTCTCCTTGTGGTGATTGCGTTCATTGTGTGAGATAGTGACCGGTTACAATGCCATAAGGCAGAAGCAGAGAAAGCGGTAACTGGACATATCTTGTTTCCGTGAAGGCGAAAGCATACACTACTGGAAGTACAGATGTAGCTCTTTGAACTGAAGATACTAGGTGCTATCTAGTTTCTCATGAATGCCTTTCAAAGAGTTCCTGTTTCCCTTATTGGTGACTCACAAAAACTGTGTTCCCAAAGAGGCCAGCAACGGTTCTCAACCAGACAGAAGCAATGTACGTTGAACATTCCAACCAACATACACATATTCTCAAACGATTTCAACAGATGGAATTATGAGCTTGCTGTGCCCTTGTTGTTCTGTTCCACTGTGTGCTTCAGTGAGCTTTCGAGTTTAAACAATGGACTAAAGAGCAAACACTGGTTTCAAGAAGGCCAGAGTCTTTTGGGTAGTGTGCTTCAGCTGACACACGAAAGGAAATATATGTGACTTCACGGTTACAGTTGTTTCCTACTTTGTTTCTTGGTAATTCACTGTGAAACTCAGAAAATACTGTGTTTTCAAAGAGGACTGGCCTGTACTTTCTATTGGCTAAAGGATCATTCTTTGAAACAGGAGAGAACATGAACATTTCTAGCAATTATAACAGAAGTTAGAGCTTTCTCCTCTCTCTCCTTGTGGTGATTGCGTTCATTGTGTGAGATAGTGACCGGTTACAATGCCATAAGGCAGAAGCAGAGAAAGCGGTAACTGGACATATCTTGTTTCCGTGAAGGCTAAAGCATACACTACTGGAAGTACAGATGTAGCTCTTTGAACTGAAGATACTAGGTGCTATCTAGTTTCTCATGAATGCCTTTCAAAGAGTTCCTGTTTCCCTTATTGGTGACTCACAAAAACTGTGTTCCCAAAGAGGCCAGCAACGGTTCTCAACCAGACAGAAGCAATGTACGTTGAACATTCCAACCAACATACACATATTCTCAAACGATTTCAACAGATGGAATTATGAGCTTGCTGTGCCCTTGTTGTTCTGTTCCACTGTGTGCTTCAGTGAGCTTTCGAGTTTAAACAATGGACTAAAGAGCAAACACTGGTTTCAAGAAGGCCAGAGTCTTTTGGGTAGTGTGCTTCAGCTGACACACGAAAGGAAATATATGTGACTTCACGGTTACAGTTGTTTCCTACTTTGTTTCTTGGTAATTCACTGTGAAACTCAGAAAATACTGTGTTTTCAAAGAGGACTGGCCTGTACTTTCTATTGGCTAAAGGATCATTCTTAGAAACAGGAGAGAACATGAACATTTCTAGCAATTATAACAGAAGTTAGAGCTTTCTCCTCTCTCTCCTTGTGGTGATTGCGTTCATTTTGTGAGATAGTGACCGGTTACAATGCCATAAGGCAGAAGCAGAGAAAGCGGTAACTGGACATATCTTGTTTCCGTGAAGGCTAAAGCATACACTACTGGAAGTACAGATGTAGCTCTTTGAACTGAAGATTCTAGGTGCTATCTAGTTTCTCATGAATGCCTTTCAAAGAGTTCCTGTTTCCCTTATTGGTGACTCACAAAAACTGTGTTCCCAAAGAGGCCAGCAACGGTTCTCAACCAGACAGAAGCAATGTACGTTGAACATTCCAACCAACATACACATATTCTCAAACGATTTCAACAGATGGAATTATGAGCTTGCTGTGCCCTTGTTGTTCTGTTCCACTGTGTGCTTCAGTGAGCTTTCGAGTTTAAACAATGGACTAAAGAGCAAACACTGGTTTCAAGAAGGCCAGAGTCTTTTGGGTAGTGTGCTTCAGCTGACACACGAAAGGAAATATATGTGACTTCACGGTTACAGTTGTTTCCTACTTTGTTTCTTGGTAATTCACTGTGAAACTCAGAAAATACTGTGTTTTCAAAGAGGACTGGCCTGTACTTTCTATTGGCTAAAGGATCATTCTTAGAAACAGGAGAGAACATGAACATTTCTAGCAATTATAACAGAAGTTAGAGCTTTCTCCTCTCTCTCCTTGTGGTGATTGCGTTCATTTTGTGAGATAGTGACCGGTTACAATGCCATAAGGCAGAAGCAGAGAAAGCGGTAACTGGACATATCTTGTTTCCGTGAAGGCTAAAGCATACACTACTGGAAGTACAGATGTAGCTCTTTGAACTGAAGATTCTAGGTGCTATCTAGTTTCTCATGAATGCCTTTCAAAGAGTTCCTGTTTCCCTTATTGGTGACTCACAAAAACTGTGTTCCCAAAGAGGCCAGCAACGGTTCTCAACCAGACAGAAGCAATGTACGTTGAACATTCCAACCAACATACACATATTCTCAAACGATTTCAACAGATGGAATTATGAGCTTGCTGTGCCCTTGTTGTTCTGTTCCACTGTGTGCTTCAGTGAGCTTTCGAGTTTAAACAATGGACTAAAGAGCAAACACTGGTTTCAAGAAGGCCAGAGTCTTTTGGGTAGTGTGCTTCAGCTGACACACGAAAGGAAATATATGTGACTTCACGGTTACAGTTGTTTCCTACTTTGTTTCTTGGTAATTCACTGTGAAACTCAGAAAATACTGTGTTTTCAAAGAGGACTGGCCTGTACTTTCTATTGGCTAAAGGATCATTCTTAGAAACAGGAGAGAACATGAACATTTCTAGCAATTATAACAGAAGTTAGAGCTTTCTCCTCTCTCTCCTTGTGGTGATTGCGTTCATTTTGTGAGATAGTGACCGGTTACAATGCCATAAGGCAGAAGCAGAGAAAGCGGTAACTGGACATATCTTGTTTCCGTGAAGGCTAAAGCATACACTACTGGAAGTACAGATGTAGCTCTTTGAACTGAAGATTCTAGGTGCTATCTAGTTTCTCATGAATGCCTTTCAAAGAGTTCCTGTTTCCCTTATTGGTGACTCACAAAAACTGTGTTCCCAAAGAGGCCAGCAACGGTTCTCAACCAGACAGAAGCAATGTACGTTGAACATTCCAACCAACACACACATATTCTCAAACGATTTCAACAGATGGAATTATGAGCTTGCTGTGCCCTTGTTGTTCTGTTCCACTGTGTGCTTCAGTGAACTTTCGAGTTTAAACAATGGACTAAAGAGCAAACACTGGTTTCAAGAAGGCCAGAGTCTTTTGGGTAGTGTGCTTCAGCTGACACACGAAAGGAAATATATGTGACTTCACGGTTACAGTTGTTTCCTACTTTGTTTCTTGGTAATTCACTGTGAAACTCAGAAAATTCTGTGTTTTCAAAGAGGACTGGCCTGTACTTTCTATTGGCTAAAGGATCATTCTTTGAAACAGGAGAGAACATGAACATTTCTAGCAATTATAACAGAAGTTAGAGCTTTCTCCTCTCTCTCCTTGTGGTGATTGCGTTCATTGTGTGAGATAGTGACCGGTTACAATGCCATAAGGCAGAAGCAGAGAAAGGGGTAACTGGACATATCTTGTTTCCGTGAAGGCTAAAGCATACACTACTGGAAGTACAGATGTAGCTCTTTGAACTGAAGATTCTAGGTGCTATCTAGTTTCTCATGAATGCCTTTCAAAGAGTTCCTGTTTCCCTTATTGGTGACTCACAAAAACTGTGTTCCCAAAGAGGCCAGCAACGGTTCTCAACCAGACAGAAGCAATGTACGTTGAACATTCCAACCAACACACACATATTCTCAAACGATTTCAACAGATGGAATTATGAGCTTGCTGTGCCCTTGTTGTTCTGTTCCACTGTGTGCTTCAGTGAGCTTTCGAGTTTAAACAATGGACTAAAGAGCAAACACTGGTTTCAAGAAGGCCAGAGTCTTTTGGGTAGTGTGCTTCAGCTGACACACGAAAGGAAATATATGTGACTTCACGGTTACAGTTGTTTCCTACTTTGTTTCTTGGTAATTCACTGTGAAACTCAGAAAATACTGTGTTTTCAAAGAGGACTGGCCTGTACTTTCTATTGGCTAAAGGATCATTCTTTGAAACAGGAGAGAACATGAACATTTCTAGCAATTATAACAGAAGTTAGAGCTTTCTCCTCTCTCTCCTTGTGGTGATTGCGTTCATTGTGTGAGATAGTGACCGGTTCCAATGCCATAAGGCAGAAGCAGAGAAAGCGGTAACTGGACATATCTTGTTTCCGTGAAGGCTAAAGCATACACTACTGGAAGTACAGATGTAGCTCTTTGAACTGAAGATACTAGGTGCTATCTAGTTTCTCATGAATGCCTTTCAAAGAGTTCCTGTTTCCCTTATTGGTGACTCACAAAAACTGTGTTCCCAAAGAGGCCAGCAACGGTTCTCAACCAGACAGAAGCAATGTACGTTGAACATTCCAACCAACATACACATATTCTCAAACGATTTCAACAGATGGAATTATGAGCTTGCTGTGCCCTTGTTGTTCTGTTCCACTGTGTGCTTCAGTGAGCTTTCGAGTTTAAACAATGGACTAAAGAGCAAACACTGGTTTCAAGAAGGCCAGAGTCTTTTGGGTAGTGTGCTTCAGCTGACACACGAAAGGAAATATATGTGACTTCACGGTTACAGTTGTTTCCTACTTTGTTTCTTGGTAATTCACTGTGAAACTCAGAAAATACTGTGTTTTCAAAGAGGACTGGCCTGTACTTTCTATTGGCTAAAGGATCATTCTTTGAAACAGGAGAGAACATGAATATTTCTAGCAATTATAACAGAGGTTAGAGCTTTCTCCTCTCTCTCCTTGTGGTGATTGCGTTCATTGTGTGAGATAGTGACCGGTTACAATGCCATAAGGCAGAAGCAGAGAAAGCGGTAACTGGACATATCTTGTTTCCGTGAAGGCGAAAGCATACACTACTGGAAGTACAGATGTAGCTCTTTGAACTGAAGATACTAGGTGCTATCTAGTTTCTCATGAATGCCTTTCAAAGAGTTCCTGTTTCCCTTATTGGTGACTCACAAAAACTGTGTTCCCAAAGAGGCCAGCAACGGTTCTCAACCAGACAGAAGCAATGTACGTTGAACATTCCAACCAACACACACATATTCTCAAACGATTTCAACAGATGGAATTATGAGCTTGCTGTGCCCTTGTTGTTCTGTTCCACTGTGTGCTTCAGTGAGCTTTCGAGTTTAAACAATGGACTAAAGAGCAAACACTGGTTTCAAGAAGGCCAGAGTCTTTTGGGTAGTGTGCTTCAGCTGACACACGAAAGGAAATATATGTGACTTCACGGTTACAGTTGTTTCCTACTTTGTTTCTTGGTAATTCACTGTGAAACTCAGAAAATACTGTGTTTTCAAAGAGGACTGGCCTGTACTTTCTATTGGCTAAAGGATCATTCTTTGAAACAGGAGAGAACATGAACATTTCTAGCAATTATAACAGAAGTTAGAGCTTTCTCCTCTCTCTCCTTGTGGTGATTGCGTTCATTGTGTGAGATAGTGACCGGTTACAATGCCATAAGGCAGAAGCAGAGAAAGCGGTAACTGGACATATCTTGTTTCCGTGAAGGCTAAAGCATACACTACTGGAAGTACAGATGTAGCTCTTTGAACTGAAGATACTAGGTGCTATCTAGTTTCTCATGAATGCCTTTCAAAGAGTTCCTGTTTCCCTTATTGGTGACTCACAAAAACTGTGTTCCCAAAGAGGCCAGCAACGGTTCTCAACCAGACAGAAGCAATGTACGTTGAACATTCCAACCAACATACACATATTCTCAAACGATTTCAACAGATGGAATTATGAGCTTGCTGTGCCCTTGTTGTTCTGTTCCACTGTGTGCTTCAGTGAGCTTTCGAGTTTAAACAATGGACTAAAGAGCAAACACTGGTTTCAAGAAGGACAGAGTCTTTTGGGTAGTGTGCTTCAGCTGACACACGAAAGGAAATATATGTGACTTCACGGTTACAGTTGTTTCCTACTTTGTTTCTTGGTAATTCACTGTGAAACTCAGAAAATACTGTGTTTTCAAAGAGGACTGGCCTGTACTTTCTATTGGCTAAAGGATCATTCTTTGAAACAGGAGAGAACATGAATATTTCTAGCAATTATAACAGAGGTTAGAGCTTTCTCCTCTCTCTCCTTGTGGTGATTGCGTTCATTGTGTGAGATAGTGACCGGTTACAATGCCATAAGGCAGAAGCAGAGAAAGCGGTAACTGGACATATCTTGTTTCCGTGAAGGCTAAAGCATACACTACTGGAAGTACAGATGTAGCTCTTTGAACTGAAGATACTAGGTGCTATCTAGTTTCTCATGAATGCCTTTCAAAGAGTTCCTGTTTCCCTTATTGGTGACTCACAAAAACTGTGTTCCCAAAGAGGCCAGCAACGGTTCTCAACCAGACAGAAGCAATGTACGTTGAACATTCCAACCAACATACACATATTCTCAAACGATTTCAACAGATGGAATTATGAGCTTGCTGTGCCCTTGTTGTTCTGTTCCACTGTGTGCTTCAGTGAGCTTTCGAGTTTAAACAATGGACTAAAGAGCAAACACTGGTTTCAAGAAGGCCAGAGTCTTTTGGGTAGTGTGCTTCAGCTGACACACGAAAGGAAATATATGTGACTTCACGGTTACAGTTGTTTCCTACTTTGTTTCTTGGTAATTCACTGTGAAACTCAGAAAATACTGTGTTTTCAAAGAGGACTGGCCTGTACTTTCTATTGGCTAAAGGATCATTCTTTGAAACAGGAGAGAACATGAACATTTCTAGCAATTATAACAGAAGTTAGAGCTTTCTCCTCTCTCTCCTTGTGGTGATTGCGTTCATTGTGTGAGATAGTGACCGGTTACAATGCCATAAGGCAGAAGCAGAGAAAGGGGTAACTGGACATATCTTGTTTCCGTGAAGGCTAAAGCATACACTACTGGAAGTACAGATGTAGCTCTTTGAACTGAAGATACTAAGTGCTATCTAGTTTCTCATGAATGCCTTTCAAAGAGTTCCTGTTTCCCTTATTGGTGACTCACAAAAACTGTGTTCCGAAAGAGGCCAGCAACGGTTCTCAACCAGACAGAAGCAATGTACGTTGAACATTCCAACCAACACACACATATTCTCAATCGATTTCAACAGATGGAATTATGAACTTGCTGTGCCCTTGTTGTTCTGTTCCACTGTGTGCTTCAGTGAGCTTTCGAGTTTAAACAATGGACTAAAGAGCAAACACTGGTTTCAAGAAGGACAGAGTCTTTTGGGTAGTGTGCTTCAGCTGACACACGAAAGGAAATATATGTGACTTCACGGTTACAGTTGTTTCCTACTTTGTTTCTTGGTAATTCACTGTGAAACTCAGAAAATACTGTGTTTTCAAAGAGGACTGGCCTGTACTTTCTATTGGCTAAAGGATCATTCTTTGAAACAGGAGAGAACATGAATATTTCTAGCAATTATAACAGAGGTTAGAGCTTTCTCCTCTCTCTCCTTGTGGTGATTGCGTTCATTGTGTGAGATAGTGACCGGTTACAATGCCATAAGGCAGAAGCAGAGAAAGCGGTAACTGGACATATCTTGTTTCCGTGAAGGCGAAAGCATACACTACTGGAAGTACAGATGTAGCTCTTTGAACTGAAGATACTAGGTGCTATCTAGTTTCTCATGAATGCCTTTCAAAGAGTTCCTGTTTCCCTTATTGGTGACTCACAAAAACTGTGTTCCCAAAGAGGCCAGCAACGGTTCTCAACCAGACAGAAGCAATGTACGTTGAACATTCCAACCAACATACACATATTCTCAAACGATTTCAACAGATGGAATTATGAGCTTGCTGTGCCCTTGTTGTTCTGTTCCACTGTGTGCTTCAGTGAGCTTTCGAGTTTAAACAATGGACTAAAGAGCAAACACTGGTTTCAAGAAGGCCAGAGTCTTTTGGGTAGTGTGCTTCAGCTGACACACGAAAGGAAATATATGTGACTTCACGGTTACAGTTGTTTCCTACTTTGTTTCTTGGTAATTCACTGTGAAACTCAGAAAATACTGTGTTTTCAAAGAGGACTGGCCTGTACTTTCTATTGGCTAAAGGATCATTCTTTGAAACAGGAGAGAACATGAACATTTCTAGCAATTATAACAGAAGTTAGAGCTTTCTCCTCTCTCTCCTTGTGGTGATTGCGTTCATTGTGTGAGATAGTGACCGGTTACAATGCCATAAGGCAGAAGCAGAGAAAGCGGTAACTGGACATATCTTGTTTCCGTGAAGGCTAAAGCATACACTACTGGAAGTACAGATGTAGCTCTTTGAACTGAAGATACTAGGTGCTATCTAGTTTCTCATGAATGCCTTTCAAAGAGTTCCTGTTTCCCTTATTGGTGACTCACAAAAACTGTGTTCCCAAAGAGGCCAGCAACGGTTCTCAACCAGACAGAAGCAATGTACGTTGAACATTCCAACCAACATACACATATTCTCAAACGATTTCAACAGATGGAATTATGAGCTTGCTGTGCCCTTGTTGTTCTGTTCCACTGTGTGCTTCAGTGAGCTTTCGAGTTTAAACAATGGACTAAAGAGCAAACACTGGTTTCAAGAAGGACAGAGTCTTTTGGGTAGTGTGCTTCAGCTGACACACGAAAGGAAATATATGTGACTTCACGGTTACAGTTGTTTCCTACTTTGTTTCTTGGTAATTCACTGTGAAACTCAGAAAATACTGTGTTTTCAAAGAGGACTGGCCTGTACTTTCTATTGGCTAAAGGATCATTCTTTGAAACAGGAGAGAACATGAATATTTCTAGCAATTATAACAGAGGTTAGAGCTTTCTCCTCTCTCTCCTTGTGGTGATTGCGTTCATTGTGTGAGATAGTGACCGGTTACAATGCCATAAGGCAGAAGCAGAGAAAGCGGTAACTGGACATATCTTGTTTCCGTGAAGGCTAAAGCATACACTACTGGAAGTACAGATGTAGCTCTTTGAACTGAAGATACTAGGTGCTATCTAGTTTCTCATGAATGCCTTTCAAAGAGTTCCTGTTTCCCTTATTGGTGACTCACAAAAACTGTGTTCCCAAAGAGGCCAGCAACGGTTCTCAACCAGACAGAAGCAATGTACGTTGAACATTCCAACCAACATACACATATTCTCAAACGATTTCAACAGATGGAATTATGAGCTTGCTGTGCCCTTGTTGTTCTGTTCCACTGTGTGCTTCAGTGAGCTTTCGAGTTTAAACAATGGACTAAAGAGCAAACACTGGTTTCAAGAAGGCCAGAGTCTTTTGGGTAGTGTGCTTCAGCTGACACACGAAAGGAAATATATGTGACTTCACGGTTACAGTTGTTTCCTACTTTGTTTCTTGGTAATTCACTGTGAAACTCAGAAAATACTGTGTTTTCAAAGAGGACTGGCCTGTACTTTCTATTGGCTAAAGGATCATTCTTTGAAACAGGAGAGAACATGAACATTTCTAGCAATTATAACAGAAGTTAGAGCTTTCTCCTCTCTCTCCTTGTGGTGATTGCGTTCATTGTGTGAGATAGTGACCGGTTACAATGCCATAAGGCAGAAGCAGAGAAAGGGGTAACTGGACATATCTTGTTTCCGTGAAGGCTAAAGCATACACTACTGGAAGTACAGATGTAGCTCTTTGAACTGAAGATACTAAGTGCTATCTAGTTTCTCATGAATGCCTTTCAAAGAGTTCCTGTTTCCCTTATTGGTGACTCACAAAAACTGTGTTCCGAAAGAGGCCAGCAACGGTTCTCAACCAGACAGAAGCAATGTACGTTGAACATTCCAACCAACACACACATATTCTCAATCGATTTCAACAGATGGAATTATGAACTTGCTGTGCCCTTGTTGTTCTGTTCCACTGTGTGCTTCAGTGAGCTTTCGAGTTTAAACAATGGACTAAAGAGCAAACACTGGTTTCAAGAAGGACAGAGTCTTTTGGGTAGTGTGCTTCAGCTGACACACGAAAGGAAATATATGTGACTTCACGGTTACAGTTGTTTCCTACTTTGTTTCTTGGTAATTCACTGTGAAACTCAGAAAATACTGTGTTTTCAAAGAGGACTGGCCTGTACTTTCTATTGGCTAAAGGATCATTCTTTGAAACAGGAGAGAACATGAATATTTCTAGCAATTATAACAGAGGTTAGAGCTTTCTCCTCTCTCTCCTTGTGGTGATTGCGTTCATTGTGTGAGATAGTGACCGGTTACAATGCCATAAGGCAGAAGCAGAGAAAGCGGTAACTGGACATATCTTGTTTCCGTGAAGGCTAAAGCATACACTACTGGAAGTACAGATGTAGCTCTTTGAACTGAAGATACTAGGTGCTATCTAGTTTCTCATGAATGCCTTTCAAAGAGTTCCTGTTTCCCTTATTGGTGACTCACAAAAACTGTGTTCCCAAAGAGGCCAGCAACGGTTCTCAACCAGACAGAAGCAATGTACGTTGAACATTCCAACCAACATACACATATTCTCAAACGATTTCAACAGATGGAATTATGAGCTTGCTGGGCCCTTGTTGTTCTGTTCCACTGTGTGCTTCAGTGAGCTTTCGAGTTTAAACAATGGACTAAAGAGCAAACACTGGTTTCAAGAAGGCCAGAGTCTTTTGGGTAGTGTGCTTCAGCTGACACACGAAAGGAAATATATGTGACTTCACGGTTACAGTTGTTTCCTACTTTGTTTCTTGGTAATTCACTGTGAAACTCAGAAAATACTGTGTTTTCAAAGAGGACTGGCCTGTACTTTCTATTGGCTAAAGGATCATTCTTTGAAACAGGAGAGAACATGAACATTTCTAGCAATTATAACAGAAGTTAGAGCTTTCTCCTCTCTCTCCTTGTGGTGATTGCGTTCATTGTGTGAGATAGTGACCGGTTACAATGCCATAAGGCAGAAGCAGAGAAAGCGGTAACTGGACATATCTTGTTTCCGTGAAGGCTAAAGCATACACTACTGGAAGTACAGATGTAGCTCTTTGAACTGACGATACTAGGTGCTATCTAGTTTCTCATGAATGCCTTTCAAAGAGTTCCTGTTTCCCTTATTGGTGACTCACAAAAACTGTGTTCCCAAAGAGGCCAGCAACGGTTCTCAACCAGACAGAAGCAATGTACGTTGAACATTCCAACCAACATACACATATTCTCAAACGATTTCAACAGATGGAATTATGAGCTTGCTGTGCCCTTGTTGTTCTGTTCCACTGTGTGCTTCAGTGAGCTTTCGAGTTTAAACAATGGACTAAAGAGCAAACACTGGTTTCAAGAAGGCCAGAGTCTTTTGGGTAGTGTGCTTCAGCTGACACACGAAAGGAAATATATGTGACTTCACGGTTACAGTTGTTTCCTACTTTGTTTCTTGGTAATTCACTGTGAAACTCAGAAAATACTGTGTTTTCAAAGAGGACTGGCCTGTACTTTCTATTGGCTAAAGGATCATTCTTTGAAACAGGAGAGAACATGAATATTTCTAGCAATTATAACAGAGGTTAGAGCTTTCTCCTCTCTCTCCTTGTGGTGATTGCGTTCATTGTGTGAGATAGTGACCGGTTACAATGCCATAAGGCAGAAGCAGAGAAAGCGGTAACTGGACATATCTTGTTTCCGTGAAGGCTAAAGCATACACTACTGGAAGTACAGATGTAGCTCTTTGAACTGAAGATACTAGGTGCTATCTAGTTTCTCATGAATGCCTTTCAAAGAGTTCCTGTTTCCCTTATTGGTGACTCACAAAAACTGTGTTCCCAAAGAGGCCAGCAACGGTTCTCAACCAGACAGAAGCAATGTACGTTGAACATTCCAACCAACATACACATATTCTCAAACGATTTCAACAGATGGAATTATGAGCTTGCTGTGCCCTTGTTGTTCTGTTCCACTGTGTGCTTCAGTGAGCTTTCGAGTTTAAACAATGGACTAAAGAGCAAACACTGGTTTCAAGAAGGCCAGAGTCTTTTGGGTAGTGTGCTTCAGCTGACACACGAAAGGAAATATATGTGACTTCACGGTTACAGTTGTTTCCTACTTTGTTTCTTGGTAATTCACTGTGAAACTCAGAAAATACTGTGTTTTCAAAGAGGACTGGCCTGTACTTTCTATTGGCTAAAGGATCATTCTTTGAAACAGGAGAGAACATGAATATTTCTAGCAATTATAACAGAGGTTAGAGCTTTCTCCTCTCTCTCCTTGTGGTGATTGCGTTCATTGTGTGAGATAGTGACCGGTTACAATGCCATAAGGCAGAAGCAGAGAAAGCGGTAACTGGACATATCTTGTTTCCGTGAAGGCTAAAGCATACACTACTGGAAGTACAGATGTAGCTCTTTGAACTGAAGATACTAGGTGCTATCTAGTTTCTCATGAATGCCTTTCAAAGAGTTCCTGTTTCCCTTATTGGTGACTCACAAAAACTGTGTTCCCAAAGAGGCCAGCAACGGTTCTCAACCAGACAGAAGCAATGTACGTTGAACATTCCAACCAACATACACATATTCTCAAACGATTTCAACAGATGGAATTATGAGCTTGCTGTGCCCTTGTTGTTCTGTTCCACTGTGTGCTTCAGTGAGCTTTCGAGTTTAAACAATGGACTAAAGAGCAAACACTGGTTTCAAGAAGGCCAGAGTCTTTTGGGTAGTGTGCTTCAGCTGACACACGAAAGGAAATATATGTGACTTCACGGTTACAGTTGTTTCCTACTTTGTTTCTTGGTAATTCACTGTGAAACTCAGAAAATACTGTGTTTTCAAAGAGGACTGGCCTGTACTTTCTATTGGCTAAAGGATCATTCTTAGAAACAGGAGAGAACATGAACATTTCTAGCAATTATAACAGAAGTTAGAGCTTTCTCCTCTCTCTCCTTGTGGTGATTGCGTTCATTTTGTGAGATAGTGACCGGTTACAATGCCATAAGGCAGAAGCAGAGAAAGCGGTAACTGGACATATCTTGTTTCCGTGAAGGCTAAAGCATACACTACTGGAAGTACAGATGTAGCTCTTTGAACTGAAGATTCTAGGTGCTATCTAGTTTCTCATGAATGCCTTTCAAAGAGTTCCTGTTTCCCTTATTGGTGACTCACAAAAACTGTGTTCCCAAAGAGGCCAGCAACGGTTCTCAACCAGACAGAAGCAATGTACGTTGAACATTCCAACCAACATACACATATTCTCAAACGATTTCAACAGATGGAATTATGAGCTTGCTGTGCCCTTGTTGTTCTGTTCCACTGTGTGCTTCAGTGAGCTTTCGAGTTTAAACAATGGACTAAAGAGCAAACACTGGTTTCAAGAAGGCCAGAGTCTTTTGGGTAGTGTGCTTCAGCTGACACACGAAAGGAAATATATGTGACTTCACGGTTACAGTTGTTTCCTACTTTGTTTCTTGGTAATTCACTGTGAAACTCAGAAAATACTGTGTTTTCAAAGAGGACTGGCCTGTACTTTCTATTGGCTAAAGGATCATTCTTAGAAACAGGAGAGAACATGAACATTTCTAGCAATTATAACAGAAGTTAGAGCTTTCTCCTCTCTCTCCTTGTGGTGATTGCGTTCATTTTGTGAGATAGTGACCGGTTACAATGCCATAAGGCAGAAGCAGAGAAAGCGGTAACTGGACATATCTTGTTTCCGTGAAGGCTAAAGCATACACTACTGGAAGTACAGATGTAGCTCTTTGAACTGAAGATTCTAGGTGCTATCTAGTTTCTCATGAATGCCTTTCAAAGAGTTCCTGTTTCCCTTATTGGTGACTCACAAAAACTGTGTTCCCAAAGAGGCCAGCAACGGTTCTCAACCAGACAGAAGCAATGTACGTTGAACATTCCAACCAACATACACATATTCTCAAACGATTTCAACAGATGGAATTATGAGCTTGCTGTGCCCTTGTTGTTCTGTTCCACTGTGTGCTTCAGTGAGCTTTCGAGTTTAAACAATGGACTAAAGAGCAAACACTGGTTTCAAGAAGGCCAGAGTCTTTTGGGTAGTGTGCTTCAGCTGACACACGAAAGGAAATATATGTGACTTCACGGTTACAGTTGTTTCCTACTTTGTTTCTTGGTAATTCACTGTGAAACTCAGAAAATACTGTGTTTTCAAAGAGGACTGGCCTGTACTTTCTATTGGCTAAAGGATCATTCTTAGAAACAGGAGAGAACATGAACATTTCTAGCAATTATAACAGAAGTTAGAGCTTTCTCCTCTCTCTCCTTGTGGTGATTGCGTTCATTTTGTGAGATAGTGACCGGTTACAATGCCATAAGGCAGAAGCAGAGAAAGCGGTAACTGGACATATCTTGTTTCCGTGAAGGCTAAAGCATACACTACTGGAAGTACAGATGTAGCTCTTTGAACTGAAGATTCTAGGTGCTATCTAGTTTCTCATGAATGCCTTTCAAAGAGTTCCTGTTTCCCTTATTGGTGACTCACAAAAACTGTGTTCCCAAAGAGGCCAGCAACGGTTCTCAACCAGACAGAAGCAATGTACGTTGAACATTCCAACCAACACACACATATTCTCAAACGATTTCAACAGATGGAATTATGAGCTTGCTGTGCCCTTGTTGTTCTGTTCCACTGTGTGCTTCAGTGAACTTTCGAGTTTAAACAATGGACTAAAGAGCAAACACTGGTTTCAAGAAGGCCAGAGTCTTTTGGGTAGTGTGCTTCAGCTGACACACGAAAGGAAATATATGTGACTTCACGGTTACAGTTGTTTCCTACTTTGTTTCTTGGTAATTCACTGTGAAACTCAGAAAATTCTGTGTTTTCAAAGAGGACTGGCCTGTACTTTCTATTGGCTAAAGGATCATTCTTTGAAACAGGAGAGAACATGAACATTTCTAGCAATTATAACAGAAGTTAGAGCTTTCTCCTCTCTCTCCTTGTGGTGATTGCGTTCATTGTGTGAGATAGTGACCGGTTACAATGCCATAAGGCAGAAGCAGAGAAAGGGGTAACTGGACATATCTTGTTTCCGTGAAGGCTAAAGCATACACTACTGGAAGTACAGATGTAGCTCTTTGAACTGAAGATTCTAGGTGCTATCTAGTTTCTCATGAATGCCTTTCAAAGAGTTCCTGTTTCCCTTATTGGTGACTCACAAAAACTGTGTTCCCAAAGAGGCCAGCAACGGTTCTCAACCAGACAGAAGCAATGTACGTTGAACATTCCAACCAACACACACATATTCTCAAACGATTTCAACAGATGGAATTATGAGCTTGCTGTGCCCTTGTTGTTCTGTTCCACTGTGTGCTTCAGTGAGCTTTCGAGTTTAAACAATGGACTAAAGAGCAAACACTGGTTTCAAGAAGGCCAGAGTCTTTTGGGTAGTGTGCTTCAGCTGACACACGAAAGGAAATATATGTGACTTCACGGTTACAGTTGTTTCCTACTTTGTTTCTTGGTAATTCACTGTGAAACTCAGAAAATACTGTGTTTTCAAAGAGGACTGGCCTGTACTTTCTATTGGCTAAAGGATCATTCTTTGAAACAGGAGAGAACATGAACATTTCTAGCAATTATAACAGAAGTTAGAGCTTTCTCCTCTCTCTCCTTGTGGTGATTGCGTTCATTGTGTGAGATAGTGACCGGTTCCAATGCCATAAGGCAGAAGCAGAGAAAGCGGTAACTGGACATATCTTGTTTCCGTGAAGGCTAAAGCATACACTACTGGAAGTACAGATGTAGCTCTTTGAACTGAAGATACTAGGTGCTATCTAGTTTCTCATGAATGCCTTTCAAAGAGTTCCTGTTTCCCTTATTGGTGACTCACAAAAACTGTGTTCCCAAAGAGGCCAGCAACGGTTCTCAACCAGACAGAAGCAATGTACGTTGAACATTCCAACCAACATACACATATTCTCAAACGATTTCAACAGATGGAATTATGAGCTTGCTGTGCCCTTGTTGTTCTGTTCCACTGTGTGCTTCAGTGAGCTTTCGAGTTTAAACAATGGACTAAAGAGCAAACACTGGTTTCAAGAAGGCCAGAGTCTTTTGGGTAGTGTGCTTCAGCTGACACACGAAAGGAAATATATGTGACTTCACGGTTACAGTTGTTTCCTACTTTGTTTCTTGGTAATTCACTGTGAAACTCAGAAAATACTGTGTTTTCAAAGAGGACTGGCCTGTACTTTCTATTGGCTAAAGGATCATTCTTTGAAACAGGAGAGAACATGAATATTTCTAGCAATTATAACAGAGGTTAGAGCTTTCTCCTCTCTCTCCTTGTGGTGATTGCGTTCATTGTGTGAGATAGTGACCGGTTACAATGCCATAAGGCAGAAGCAGAGAAAGCGGTAACTGGACATATCTTGTTTCCGTGAAGGCGAAAGCATACACTACTGGAAGTACAGATGTAGCTCTTTGAACTGAAGATACTAGGTGCTATCTAGTTTCTCATGAATGCCTTTCAAAGAGTTCCTGTTTCCCTTATTGGTGACTCACAAAAACTGTGTTCCCAAAGAGGCCAGCAACGGTTCTCAACCAGACAGAAGCAATGTACGTTGAACATTCCAACCAACATACACATATTCTCAAACGATTTCAACAGATGGAATTATGAGCTTGCTGTGCCCTTGTTGTTCTGTTCCACTGTGTGCTTCAGTGAGCTTTCGAGTTTAAACAATGGACTAAAGAGCAAACACTGGTTTCAAGAAGGCCAGAGTCTTTTGGGTAGTGTGCTTCAGCTGACACACGAAAGGAAATATATGTGACTTCACGGTTACAGTTGTTTCCTACTTTGTTTCTTGGTAATTCACTGTGAAACTCAGAAAATACTGTGTTTTCAAAGAGGACTGGCCTGTACTTTCTATTGGCTAAAGGATCATTCTTTGAAACAGGAGAGAACATGAACATTTCTAGCAATTATAACAGAAGTTAGAGCTTTCTCCTCTCTCTCCTTGTGGTGATTGCGTTCATTGTGTGAGATAGTGACCGGTTCCAATGCCATAAGGCAGAAGCAGAGAAAGCGGTAACTGGACATATCTTGTTTCCGTGAAGGCTAAAGCATACACTACTGGAAGTACAGATGTAGCTCTTTGAACTGAAGATACTAGGTGCTATCTAGTTTCTCATGAATGCCTTTCAAAGAGTTCCTGTTTCCCTTATTGGTGACTCACAAAAACTGTGTTCCCAAAGAGGCCAGCAACGGTTCTCAACCAGACAGAAGCAATGTACGTTGAACATTCCAACCAACATACACATATTCTCAAACGATTTCAACAGATGGAATTATGAGCTTGCTGTGCCCTTGTTGTTCTGTTCCACTGTGTGCTTCAGTGAGCTTTCGAGTTTAAACAATGGACTAAAGAGCAAACACTGGTTTCAAGAAGGACAGAGTCTTTTGGGTAGTGTGCTTCAGCTGACACACGAAAGGAAATATATGTGACTTCACGGTTACAGTTGTTTCCTACTTTGTTTCTTGGTAATTCACTGTGAAACTCAGAAAATACTGTGTTTTCAAAGAGGACTGGCCTGTACTTTCTATTGGCTAAAGGATCATTCTTTGAAACAGGAGAGAACATGAATATTTCTAGCAATTATAACAGAGGTTAGAGCTTTCTCCTCTCTCTCCTTGTGGTGATTGCGTTCATTGTGTGAGATAGTGACCGGTTACAATGCCATAAGGCAGAAGCAGAGAAAGCGGTAACTGGACATATCTTGTTTCCGTGAAGGCTAAAGCATACACTACTGGAAGTACAGATGTAGCTCTTTGAACTGAAGATACTAGGTGCTATCTAGTTTCTCATGAATGCCTTTCAAAGAGTTCCTGTTTCCCTTATTGGTGACTCACAAAAACTGTGTTCCCAAAGAGGCCAGCAACGGTTCTCAACCAGACAGAAGCAATGTACGTTGAACATTCCAACCAACATACACATATTCTCAAACGATTTCAACAGATGGAATTATGAGCTTGCTGTGCCCTTGTTGTTCTGTTCCACTGTGTGCTTCAGTGAGCTTTCGAGTTTAAACAATGGACTAAAGAGCAAACACTGGTTTCAAGAAGGCCAGAGTCTTTTGGGTAGTGTGCTTCAGCTGACACACGAAAGGAAATATATGTGACTTCACGGTTACAGTTGTTTCCTACTTTGTTTCTTGGTAATTCACTGTGAAACTCAGAAAATACTGTGTTTTCAAAGAGGACTGGCCTGTACTTTCTATTGGCTAAAGGATCATTCTTTGAAACAGGAGAGAACATGAACATTTCTAGCAATTATAACAGAAGTTAGAGCTTTCTCCTCTCTCTCCTTGTGGTGATTGCGTTCATTGTGTGAGATAGTGACCGGTTACAATGCCATAAGGCAGAAGCAGAGAAAGGGGTAACTGGACATATCTTGTTTCCGTGAAGGCTAAAGCATACACTACTGGAAGTACAGATGTAGCTCTTTGAACTGAAGATACTAAGTGCTATCTAGTTTCTCATGAATGCCTTTCAAAGAGTTCCTGTTTCCCTTATTGGTGACTCACAAAAACTGTGTTCCGAAAGAGGCCAGCAACGGTTCTCAACCAGACAGAAGCAATGTACGTTGAACATTCCAACCAACACACACATATTCTCAATCGATTTCAACAGATGGAATTATGAACTTGCTGTGCCCTTGTTGTTCTGTTCCACTGTGTGCTTCAGTGAGCTTTCGAGTTTAAACAATGGACTAAAGAGCAAACACTGGTTTCAAGAAGGACAGAGTCTTTTGGGTAGTGTGCTTCAGCTGACACACGAAAGGAAATATATGTGACTTCACGGTTACAGTTGTTTCCTACTTTGTTTCTTGGTAATTCACTGTGAAACTCAGAAAATACTGTGTTTTCAAAGAGGACTGGCCTGTACTTTCTATTGGCTAAAGGATCATTCTTTGAAACAGGAGAGAACATGAATATTTCTAGCAATTATAACAGAGGTTAGAGCTTTCTCCTCTCTCTCCTTGTGGTGATTGCGTTCATTGTGTGAGATAGTGACCGGTTACAATGCCATAAGGCAGAAGCAGAGAAAGCGGTAACTGGACATATCTTGTTTCCGTGAAGGCTAAAGCATACACTACTGGAAGTACAGATGTAGCTCTTTGAACTGAAGATACTAGGTGCTATCTAGTTTCTCATGAATGCCTTTCAAAGAGTTCCTGTTTCCCTTATTGGTGACTCACAAAAACTGTGTTCCCAAAGAGGCCAGCAACGGTTCTCAACCAGACAGAAGCAATGTACGTTGAACATTCCAACCAACATACACATATTCTCAAACGATTTCAACAGATGGAATTATGAGCTTGCTGGGCCCTTGTTGTTCTGTTCCACTGTGTGCTTCAGTGAGCTTTCGAGTTTAAACAATGGACTAAAGAGCAAACACTGGTTTCAAGAAGGCCAGAGTCTTTTGGGTAGTGTGCTTCAGCTGACACACGAAAGGAAATATATGTGACTTCACGGTTACAGTTGTTTCCTACTTTGTTTCTTGGTAATTCACTGTGAAACTCAGAAAATACTGTGTTTTCAAAGAGGACTGGCCTGTACTTTCTATTGGCTAAAGGATCATTCTTTGAAACAGGAGAGAACATGAACATTTCTAGCAATTATAACAGAAGTTAGAGCTTTCTCCTCTCTCTCCTTGTGGTGATTGCGTTCATTGTGTGAGATAGTGACCGGTTACAATGCCATAAGGCAGAAGCAGAGAAAGCGGTAACTGGACATATCTTGTTTCCGTGAAGGCTAAAGCATACACTACTGGAAGTACAGATGTAGCTCTTTGAACTGACGATACTAGGTGCTATCTAGTTTCTCATGAATGCCTTTCAAAGAGTTCCTGTTTCCCTTATTGGTGACTCACAAAAACTGTGTTCCCAAAGAGGCCAGCAACGGTTCTCAACCAGACAGAAGCAATGTACGTTGAACATTCCAACCAACATACACATATTCTCAAACGATTTCAACAGATGGAATTATGAGCTTGCTGTGCCCTTGTTGTTCTGTTCCACTGTGTGCTTCAGTGAGCTTTCGAGTTTAAACAATGGACTAAAGAGCAAACACTGGTTTCAAGAAGGCCAGAGTCTTTTGGGTAGTGTGCTTCAGCTGACACACGAAAGGAAATATATGTGACTTCACGGTTACAGTTGTTTCCTACTTTGTTTCTTGGTAATTCACTGTGAAACTCAGAAAATACTGTGTTTTCAAAGAGGACTGGCCTGTACTTTCTATTGGCTAAAGGATCATTCTTTGAAACAGGAGAGAACATGAATATTTCTAGCAATTATAACAGAGGTTAGAGCTTTCTCCTCTCTCTCCTTGTGGTGATTGCGTTCATTGTGTGAGATAGTGACCGGTTACAATGCCATAAGGCAGAAGCAGAGAAAGCGGTAACTGGACATATCTTGTTTCCGTGAAGGCTAAAGCATACACTACTGGAAGTACAGATGTAGCTCTTTGAACTGAAGATACTAGGTGCTATCTAGTTTCTCATGAATGCCTTTCAAAGAGTTCCTGTTTCCCTTATTGGTGACTCACAAAAACTGTGTTCCCAAAGAGGCCAGCAACGGTTCTCAACCAGACAGAAGCAATGTACGTTGAACATTCCAACCAACATACACATATTCTCAAACGATTTCAACAGATGGAATTATGAGCTTGCTGTGCCCTTGTTGTTCTGTTCCACTGTGTGCTTCAGTGAGCTTTCGAGTTTAAACAATGGACTAAAGAGCAAACACTGGTTTCAAGAAGGCCAGAGTCTTTTGGGTAGTGTGCTTCAGCTGACACACGAAAGGAAATATATGTGACTTCACGGTTACAGTTGTTTCCTACTTTGTTTCTTGGTAATTCACTGTGAAACTCAGAAAATACTGTGTTTTCAAAGAGGACTGGCCTGTACTTTCTATTGGCTAAAGGATCATTCTTTGAAACAGGAGAGAACATGAACATTTCTAGCAATTATAACAGAAGTTAGAGCTTTCTCCTCTCTCTCCTTGTGGTGATTGCGTTCATTGTGTGAGATAGTGACCGGTTACAATGCCATAAGGCAGAAGCAGAGAAAGCGGTAACTGGACATATCTTGTTTCCGTGAAGGCTAAAGCATACACTACTGGAAGTACAGATGTAGCTCTTTGAACTGACGATACTAGGTGCTATCTAGTTTCTCATGAATGCCTTTCAAAGAGTTCCTGTTTCCCTTATTGGTGACTCACAAAAACTGTGTTCCCAAAGAGGCCAGCAACGGTTCTCAACCAGACAGAAGCAATGTACGTTGAACATTCCAACCAACATACACATATTCTCAAACGATTTCAACAGATGGAATTATGAGCTTGCTGTGCCCTTGTTGTTCTGTTCCACTGTGTGCTTCAGTGAGCTTTCGAGTTTAAACAATGGACTAAAGAGCAAACACTGGTTTCAAGAAGGCCAGAGTCTTTTGGGTAGTGTGCTTCAGCTGACACACGAAAGGAAATATATGTGACTTCACGGTTACAGTTGTTTCCTACTTTGTTTCTTGGTAATTCACTGTGAAACTCAGAAAATACTGTGTTTTCAAAGAGGACTGGCCTGTACTTTCTATTGGCTAAAGGATCATTCTTTGAAACAGGAGAGAACATGAATATTTCTAGCAATTATAACAGAGGTTAGAGCTTTCTCCTCTCTCTCCTTGTGGTGATTGCGTTCATTGTGTGAGATAGTGACCGGTTCGAATGCCATAAGGCAGAAGCAGAGAAAGCGGTAACTGGACATATCTTGTTTCCGTGAAGGCGAAAGCATACACTACTGGAAGTACAGATGTAGCTCTTTGAACTGAAGATACTAGGTGCTATCTAGTTTCTCATGAATGCCTTTCAAAGAGTTCCTGTTTCCCTTATTGGTGACTCACAAAAACTGTGTTCCCAAAGAGGCCAGCAACGGTTCTCAACCAGACAGAAGCAATGTACGTTGAACATTCCAACCAACATACACATATTCTCAAACGATTTCAACAGATGGAATTATGAGCTTGCTGTGCCCTTGTTGTTCTGTTCCACTGTGTGCTTCAGTGAGCTTTCGAGTTTAAACAATGGACTAAAGAGCAAACACTGGTTTCAAGAAGGCCAGAGTCTTTTGGGTAGTGTGCTTCAGCTGACACACGAAAGGAAATATATGTGACTTCACGGTTACAGTTGTTTCCTACTTTGTTTCTTGGTAATTCACTGTGAAACTCAGAAAATACTGTGTTTTCAAAGAGGACTGGCCTGTACTTTCTATTGGCTAAAGGATCATTCTTTGAAACAGGAGAGAACATGAACATTTCTAGCAATTATAACAGAAGTTAGAGCTTTCTCCTCTCTCTCCTTGTGGTGATTGCGTTCATTGTGTGAGATAGTGACCGGTTCCAATGCCATAAGGCAGAAGCAGAGAAAGCGGTAACTGGACATATCTTGTTTCCGTGAAGGCTAAAGCATACACTACTGGAAGTAAAGATGTAGCTCTTTGAACTGAAGATACTAAGTGCTATCTAGTTTCTCATGAATGCCTTTCAAAGAGTTCCTGTTTCCCTTATTGGTGACTCACAAAAACTGTGTTCCGAAAGAGGCCAGCAACGGTTCTCAACCAGACAGAAGCAATGTACGTTGAACATTCCAACCAACATACACATATTCTCAATCGATTTCAACAGATGGAATTATGAACTTGCTGTGCCCTTGTTGTTCTGTTCCACTGTGTGCTTCAGTGAGCTTTCGAGTTTAAACAATGGACTAAAGAGCAAACACTGGTTTCAAGAAGGCCAGAGTCTTTTGGGTAGTGTGCTTCAGCTGACACACGAAAGGAAATATATGTGACTTCACGGTTACAGTTGTTTCCTACTTTGTTTCTTGGTAATTCACTGTGAAACTCAGAAAATACTGTGTTTTCAAAGAGGACTGGCCTGTACTTTCTATTGGCTAAAGGATCATTCTTTGAAACAGGAGAGAACATGAACATTTCTAGCAATTATAACAGAAGTTAGAGCTTTCTCCTCTCTCTCCTTGTGGTGATTGCGTTCATTGTGTGAGATAGTGACCGGTTCCAATGCCATAAGGCAGAAGCAGAGAAAGCGGTAACTGGACATATCTTGTTTCCGTGAAGGCTAAAGCATACACTACTGGAAGTACAGATGTAGCTCTTTGAACTGAAGATACTAGGTGCTATCTAGTTTCTCATGAATGCCTTTCAAAGAGTTCCTGTTTCCCTTATTGGTGACTCACAAAAACTGTGTTCCCAAAGAGGCCAGCAACGGTTCTCAACCAGACAGAAGCAATGTACGTTGAACATTCCAACCAACATACACATATTCTCAAACGATTTCAACAGATGGAATTATGAGCTTGCTGTGCCCTTGTTGTTCTGTTCCACTGTGTGCTTCAGTGAGCTTTCGAGTTTAAACAATGGACTAAAGAGCAAACACTGGTTTCAAGAAGGCCAGAGTCTTTTGGGTAGTGTGCTTCAGCTGACACACGAAAGGAAATATATGTGACTTCACGGTTACAGTTGTTTCCTACTTTGTTTCTTGGTAATTCACTGTGAAACTCAGAAAATACTGTGTTTTCAAAGAGGACTGGCCTGTACTTTCTATTGGCTAAAGGATCATTCTTTGAAACAGGAGAGAACATGAACATTTCTAGCAATTATAACAGAAGTTAGAGCTTTCTCCTCTCTCTCCTTGTGGTGATTGCGTTCATTGTGTGAGATAGTGACCGGTTACAATGCCATAAGGCAGAAGCAGAGAAAGCGGTAACTGGACATATCTTGTTTCCGTGAAGGCTAAAGCATACACTACTGGAAGTACAGATGTAGCTCTTTGAACTGAAGATACTAGGTGCTATCTAGTTTCTCATGAATGCCTTTCAAAGAGTTCCTGTTTCCCTTATTGGTGACTCACAAAAACTGTGTTCCCAAAGAGGCCAGCAACGGTTCTCAACCAGACAGAAGCAATGTACGTTGAACATTCCAACCAACACACACATATTCTCAAACGATTTCAACAGATGGAATTATGAACTTGCTGTGCCCTTGTTGTTCTGTTCCACTGTGTGCTTCAGTGAGCTTTCGAGTTTAAACAATGGACTAAAGAGCAAACACTGGTTTCAAGAAGGCCAGAGTCTTTTGGGTAGTGTGCTTCAGCTGACACACGAAAGGAAATATATGTGACTTCACGGTTACAGTTGTTTCCTACTTTGTTTCTTGGTAATTCACTGTGAAACTCAGAAAATACTGTGTTTTCAAAGAGGACTGGCCTGTACTTTCTATTGGCTAAAGGATCATTCTTTGAAACAGGAGAGAACATGAATATTTCTAGCAATTATAACAGAGGTTAGAGCTTTCTCCTCTCTCTCCTTGTGGTGATTGCGTTCATTGTGTGAGATAGTGACCGGTTCCAATGCCATAAGGCAGAAGCAGAGAAAGCGGTAACTGGACATATCTTGTTTCCGTGAAGGCTAAAGCATACACTACTGGAAGTACAGATGTAGCTCTTTGAACTGAAGATACTAGGTGCTATCTAGTTTCTCATGAATGCCTTTCAAAGAGTTCCTGTTTCCCTTATTGGTGACTCACAAAAACTGTGTTCCCAAAGAGGCCAGCAACGGTTCTCAACCAGACAGAAGCAATGTACGTTGAACATTCCAACCAACATACACATATTCTCAAACGATTTCAACAGATGGAATTATGAGCTTGCTGTGCCCTTGTTGTTCTGTTCCACTGTGTGCTTCAGTGAGCTTTCGAGTTTAAACAATGGACTAAAGAGCAAACACTGGTTTCAAGAAGGCCAGAGTCTTTTGGGTAGTGTGCTTCAGCTGACACACGAAAGGAAATATATGTGACTTCACGGTTACAGTTGTTTCCTACTTTGTTTCTTGGTAATTCACTGTGAAACTCAGAAAATACTGTGTTTTCAAAGAGGACTGGCCTGTACTTTCTATTGGCTAAAGGATCATTCTTTGAAACAGGAGAGAACATGAACATTTCTAGCAATTATAACAGAAGTTAGAGCTTTCTCCTCTCTCTCCTTGTGGTGATTGCGTTCATTGTGTGAGATAGTGACCGGTTCCAATGCCATAAGGCAGAAGCAGAGAAAGCGGTAACTGGACATATCTTGTTTCCGTGAAGGCTAAAGCATACACTACTGGAAGTAAAGATGTAGCTCTTTGAACTGAAGATACTAAGTGCTATCTAGTTTCTCATGAATGCCTTTCAAAGAGTTTCTGTTTCCCTTATTGGTGACTCACAAAAACTGTGTTCCGAAAGAGGCCAGCAACGGTTCTCAACCAGACAGAAGCAATGTACGTTGAACATTCCAACCAACATACACATATTCTCAATCGATTTCAACAGATGGAATTATGAACTTGCTGTGCCCTTGTTGTTCTGTTCCACTGTGTGCTTCAGTGAGCTTTCGAGTTTAAACAATGGACTAAAGAGCAAACACTGGTTTCAAGAAGGCCAGAGTCTTTTGGGTAGTGTGCTTCAGCTGACACACGAAAGGAAATATATGTGACTTCACGGTTACAGTTGTTTCCTACTTTGTTTCTTGGTAATTCACTGTGAAACTCAGAAAATACTGTGTTTTCAAAGAGGACTGGCCTGTACTTTCTATTGGCTAAAGGATCATTCTTTGAAACAGGAGAGAACATGAACATTTCTAGCAATTATAACAGAAGTTAGAGCTTTCTCCTCTCTCTCCTTGTGGTGATTGCGTTCATTGTGTGAGATAGTGACCGGTTCCAATGCCATAAGGCAGAAGCAGAGAAAGCGGTAACTGGACATATCTTGTTTCCGTGAAGGCTAAAGCATACACTACTGGAAGTACAGATGTAGCTCTTTGAACTGAAGATACTAGGTGCTATCTAGTTTCTCATGAATGCCTTTCAAAGAGTTCCTGTTTCCCTTATTGGTGACTCACAAAAACTGTGTTCCCAAAGAGGCCAGCAACGGTTCTCAACCAGACAGAAGCAATGTACGTTGAACATTCCAACCAACATACACATATTCTCAAACGATTTCAACAGATGGAATTATGAGCTTGCTGTGCCCTTGTTGTTCTGTTCCACTGTGTGCTTCAGTGAGCTTTCGAGTTTAAACAATGGACTAAAGAGCAAACACTGGTTTCAAGAAGGCCAGAGTCTTTTGGGTAGTGTGCTTCAGCTGACACACGAAAGGAAATATATGTGACTTCACGGTTACAGTTGTTTCCTACTTTGTTTCTTGGTAATTCACTGTGAAACTCAGAAAATACTGTGTTTTCAAAGAGGACTGGCCTGTACTTTCTATTGGCTAAAGGATCATTCTTTGAAACAGGAGAGAACATGAACATTTCTAGCAATTATAACAGAAGTTAGAGCTTTCTCCTCTCTCTCCTTGTGGTGATTGCGTTCATTGTGTGAGATAGTGACCGGTTCCAATGCCATAAGGCAGAAGCAGAGAAAGCGGTAACTGGACATATCTTGTTTCCGTGAAGGCTAAAGCATACACTACTGGAAGTACAGATGTAGCTCTTTGAACTGAAGATACTAGGTGCTATCTAGTTTCTCATGAATGCCTTTCAAAGAGTTCCTGTTTCCCTTATTGGTGACTCACAAAAACTGTGTTCCCAAAGAGGCCAGCAACGGTTCTCAACCAGACAGAAGCAATGTACGTTGAACATTCCAACCAACATACACATATTCTCAAACGATTTCAACAGATGGAATTATGAGCTTGCTGTGCCCTTGTTGTTCTGTTCCACTGTGTGCTTCAGTGAGCTTTCGAGTTTAAACAATGGACTAAAGAGCAAACACTGGTTTCAAGAAGGCCAGAGTCTTTTGGGTAGTGTGCTTCAGCTGACACACGAAAGGAAATATATGTGACTTCACGGTTACAGTTGTTTCCTACTTTGTTTCTTGGTAATTCACTGTGAAACTCAGAAAATACTGTGTTTTCAAAGAGGACTGGCCTGTACTTTCTATTGGCTAAAGGATCATTCTTTGAAACAGGAGAGAACATGAACATTTCTAGCAATTATAACAGAAGTTAGAGCTTTCTCCTCTCTCTCCTTGTGGTGATTGCGTTCATTGTGTGAGATAGTGACCGGTTCCAATGCCATAAGGCAGAAGCAGAGAAAGCGGTAACTGGACATATCTTGTTTCCGTGAAGGCTAAAGCATACACTACTGGAAGTACAGATGTAGCTCTTTGAACTGAAGATACTAGGTGCTATCTAGTTTCTCATGAATGCCTTTCAAAGAGTTCCTGTTTCCCTTATTGGTGACTCACAAAAACTGTGTTCCCAAAGAGGCCAGCAACGGTTCTCAACCAGAAAGAAGCAATGTACGTTGAACATTCCAACCAACATACTCATATTCTCAAACGATTTCAACAGATGGAATTATGAGCTTGCTGTGCCCTTGTTGTTCTGTTCCACTGTGTGCTTCAGTGAGCTTTCGAGTTTAAACAATGGACTAAAGAGCAAACACTGGTTTCAAGAAGGCCAGAGTCTTTTGGGTAGTGTGCTTCAGCTGACACACGAAAGGAAATATATGTGACTTCACGGTTACAGTTGTTTCCTACTTTGTTTCTTGGTAATTCACTGTGAAACTCAGAAAATACTGTGTTTTCAAAGAGGACTGGCCTGTACTTTCTATTGGCTAAAGGATCATTCTTTGAAACAGGAGAGAACATGAACATTTCTAGCAATTATAACAGAAGTTAGAGCTTTCTCCTCTCTCTCCTTGTGGTGATTGCGTTCATTGTGTGAGATAGTGACCGGTTCCAATGCCATAAGGCAGAAGCAGAGAAAGCGGTAACTGGACATATCTTGTTTCCGTGAAGGCTAAAGCATACACTACTGGAAGTACAGATGTAGCTCTTTGAACTGAAGATACTAGGTGCTATCTAGTTTCTCATGAATGCCTTTCAAAGAGTTCCTGTTTCCCTTATTGGTGACTCACAAAAACTGTGTTCCCAAAGAGGCCAGCAACGGTTCTCAACCAGACAGAAGCAATGTACGTTGAACATTCCAACCAACATACACATATTCTCAAACGATTTCAACAGATGGAATTATGAGCTTGCTGTGCCCTTGTTGTTCTGTTCCACTGTGTGCTTCAGTGAGCTTTCGAGTTTAAACAATGGACTAAAGAGCAAACACTGGTTTCAAGAAGGCCAGAGTCTTTTGGGTAGTGTGCTTCAGCTGACACACGAAAGGAAATATATGTGACTTCACGGTTACAGTTGTTTCCTACTTTGTTTCTTGGTAATTCACTGTGAAACTCAGAAAATACTGTGTTTTCAAAGAGGACTGGCCTGTACTTTCTATTGGCTAAAGGATCATTCTTTGAAACAGGAGAGAACATGAACATTTCTAGCAATTATAACAGAAGTTAGAGCTTTCTCCTCTCTCTCCTTGTGGTGATTGCGTTCATTGTGTGAGATAGTGACCGGTTCCAATGCCATAAGGCAGAAGCAGAGAAAGCGGTAACTGGACATATCTTGTTTCCGTGAAGGCTAAAGCATACACTACTGGAAGTACAGATGTAGCTCTTTGAACTGAAGATACTAGGTGCTATCTAGTTTCTCATGAATGCCTTTCAAAGAGTTCCTGTTTCCCTTATTGGTGACTCACAAAAACTGTGTTCCCAAAGAGGCCAGCAACGGTTCTCAACCAGACAGAAGCAATGTACGTTGAACATTCCAACCAACATACACATATTCTCAAACGATTTCAACAGATGGAATTATGAGCTTGCTGTGCCCTTGTTGTTCTGTTCCACTGTGTGCTTCAGTGAGCTTTCGAGTTTAAACAATGGACTAAAGAGCAAACACTGGTTTCAAGAAGGACAGAGTCTTTTGGGTAGTGTGCTTCAGCTGACACACGAAAGGAAATATATGTGACTTCACGGTTACAGTTGTTTCCTACTTTGTTTCTTGGTAATTCACTGTGAAACTCAGAAAATACTGTGTTTTCAAAGAGGACTGGCCTGTACTTTCTATTGGCTAAAGGATCATTCTTTGAAACAGGAGAGAACATGAACATTTCTAGCAATTATAACAGAAGTTAGAGCTTTCTCCTCTCTCTCCTTGTGGTGATTGCGTTCATTGTGTGAGATAGTGACCGGTTCCAATGCCATAAGGCAGAAGCAGAGAAAGCGGTAACTGGACATATCTTGTTTCCGTGAAGGCTAAAGCATACACTACTGGAAGTACAGATGTAGCTCTTTGAACTGAAGATACTAGGTGCTATCTAGTTTCTCATGAATGCCTTTCAAAGAGTTCCTGTTTCCCTTATTGGTGACTCACAAAAACTGTGTTCCCAAAGAGGCCAGCAATGGTTCTCAACCAGACAGAAGCAATGTACGTTGAACATTCCAACCAACATACACATATTCTCAAACGATTTCAACAGATGGAATTATGAGCTTGCTGTGCCCTTGTTGTTCTGTTCCACTGTGTGCTTCAGTGAGCTTTCGAGTTTAAACAATGGACTAAAGAGCAAACACTGGTTTCAAGAAGGCCAGAGTCTTTTGGGTAGTGTGCTTCAGCTGACACACGAAAGGAAATATATGTGACTTCACGGTTACAGTTGTTTCCTACTTTGTTTCTTGGTAATTCACTGTGAAACTCAGAAAATACTGTGTTTTCAAAGAGGACTGGCCTGTACTTTCTATTGGCTAAAGGATCATTCTTTGAAACAGGAGAGAACATGAACATTTCTAGCAATTATAACAGAAGTTAGAGCTTTCTCCTCTCTCTCCTTGTGGTGATTGCGTTCATTGTGTGAGATAGTGACCGGTTCCAATGCCATAAGGCAGAAGCAGAGAAAGCGGTAACTGGACATATCTTGTTTCCGTGAAGGCTAAAGCATACACTACTGGAAGTACAGATGTAGCTCTTTGAACTGAAGATACTAGGTGCTATCTAGTTTCTCATGAATGCCTTTCAAAGAGTTCCTGTTTCCCTTATTGGTGACTCACAAAAACTGTGTTCCCAAAGAGGCCAGCAACGGTTCTCAACCAGAAAGAAGCAATGTACGTTGAACATTCCAACCAACATACTCATATTCTCAAACGATTTCAACAGATGGAATTATGAGCTTGCTGTGCCCTTGTTGTTCTGTTCCACTGTGTGCTTCAGTGAGCTTTCGAGTTTAAACAATGGACTAAAGAGCAAACACTGGTTTCAAGAAGGCCAGAGTCTTTTGGGTAGTGTGCTTCAGCTGACACACGAAAGGAAATATATGTGACTTCACGGTTACAGTTGTTTCCTACTTTGTTTCTTGGTAATTCACTGTGAAACTCAGAAAATACTGTGTTTTCAAAGAGGACTGGCCTGTACTTTCTATTGGCTAAAGGATCATTCTTTGAAACAGGAGAGAACATGAACATTTCTAGCAATTATAACAGAAGTTAGAGCTTTCTCCTCTCTCTCCTTGTGGTGATTGCGTTCATTGTGTGAGATAGTGACCGGTTCCAATGCCATAAGGCAGAAGCAGAGAAAGCGGTAACTGGACATATCTTGTTTCCGTGAAGGCTAAAGCATACACTACTGGAAGTACAGATGTAGCTCTTTGAACTGAAGATACTAGGTGCTATCTAGTTTCTCATGAATGCCTTTCAAAGAGTTCCTGTTTCCCTTATTGGTGACTCACAAAAACTGTGTTCCCAAAGAGGCCAGCAACGGTTCTCAACCAGACAGAAGCAATGTACGTTGAACATTCCAACCAACATACACATATTCTCAAACGATTTCAACAGATGGAATTATGAGCTTGCTGTGCCCTTGTTGTTCTGTTCCACTGTGTGCTTCAGTGAGCTTTCGAGTTTAAACAATGGACTAAAGAGCAAACACTGGTTTCAAGAAGGCCAGAGTCTTTTGGGTAGTGTGCTTCAGCTGACACACGAAAGGAAATATATGTGACTTCACGGTTACAGTTGTTTCCTACTTTGTTTCTTGGTAATTCACTGTGAAACTCAGAAAATACTGTGTTTTCAAAGAGGACTGGCCTGTACTTTCTATTGGCTAAAGGATCATTCTTTGAAACAGGAGAGAACATGAACATTTCTAGCAATTATAACAGAAGTTAGAGCTTTCTCCTCTCTCTCCTTGTGGTGATTGCGTTCATTGTGTGAGATAGTGACCGGTTCCAATGCCATAAGGCAGAAGCAGAGAAAGCGGTAACTGGACATATCTTGTTTCCGTGAAGGCTAAAGCATACACTACTGGAAGTACAGATGTAGCTCTTTGAACTGAAGATACTAGGTGCTATCTAGTTTCTCATGAATGCCTTTCAAAGAGTTCCTGTTTCCCTTATTGGTGACTCACAAAAACTGTGTTCCCAAAGAGGCCAGCAACGGTTCTCAACCAGAAAGAAGCAATGTACGTTGAACATTCCAACCAACATACTCATATTCTCAAACGATTTCAACAGATGGAATTATGAGCTTGCTGTGCCCTTGTTGTTCTGTTCCACTGTGTGCTTCAGTGAGCTTTCGAGTTTAAACAATGGACTAAAGAGCAAACACTGGTTTCAAGAAGGCCAGAGTCTTTTGGGTAGTGTGCTTCAGCTGACACACGAAAGGAAATATATGTGACTTCACGGTTACAGTTGTTTCCTACTTTGTTTCTTGGTAATTCACTGTGAAACTCAGAAAATACTGTGTTTTCAAAGAGGACTGGCCTGTACTTTCTATTGGCTAAAGGATCATTCTTTGAAACAGGAGAGAACATGAACATTTCTAGCAATTATAACAGAAGTTAGAGCTTTCTCCTCTCTCTCCTTGTGGTGATTGCGTTCATTGTGTGAGATAGTGACCGGTTCCAATGCCATAAGGCAGAAGCAGAGAAAGCGGTAACTGGACATATCTTGTTTCCGTGAAGGCTAAAGCATACACTACTGGAAGTACAGATGTAGCTCTTTGAACTGAAGATACTAGGTGCTATCTAGTTTCTCATGAATGCCTTTCAAAGAGTTCCTGTTTCCCTTATTGGTGACTCAAAAAAACTGTGTTCCCAAAGAGGCCAGCAACGGTTCTCAACCAGACAGAAGCAATGTACGTTGAACATTCCAACCAACATACTCATATTCTCAAACGATTTCAACAGATGGAATTATGAGCTTGCTGTGCCCTTGTTGTTCTGTTCCACTGTGTGCTTCAGTGAGCTTTCGAGTTTAAACAATGGACTAAAGAGCAAACACTGGTTTCAAGAAGGCCAGAGTCTTTTGGGTAGTGTGCTTCAGCTGACACACGAAAGGAAATATATGTGACTTCACGGTTACAGTTGTTTCCTACTTTGTTTCTTGGTAATTCACTGTGAAACTCAGAAAATACTGTGTTTTCAAAGAGGACTGGCCTGTACTTTCTATTGGCTAAAGGATCATTCTTTGAAACAGGAGAGAACATGAACATTTCTAGCAATTATAACAGAAGTTAGAGCTTTCTCCTCTCTCTCCTTGTGGTGATTGCGTTCATTGTGTGAGATAGTGACCGGTTCCAATGCCATAAGGCAGAAGCAGAGAAAGCGGTAACTGGACATATCTTGTTTCCGTGAAGGCTAAAGCATACACTACTGGAAGTACAGATGTAGCTCTTTGAACTGAAGATACTAGGTGCTATCTAGTTTCTCATGAATGCCTTTCAAAGAGTTCCTGTTTCCCTTATTGGTGACTCACAAAAACTGTGTTCCCAAAGAGGCCAGCAACGGTTCTCAACCAGACAGAAGCAATGTACGTTGAACATTCCAACCAACATACACATATTCTCAAACGATTTCAACAGATGGAATTATGAGCTTGCTGTGCCCTTGTTGTTCTGTTCCACTGTGTGCTTCAGTGAGCTTTCGAGTTTAAACAATGGACTAAAGAGCAAACACTGGTTTCAAGAAGGCCAGAGTCTTTTGGGTAGTGTGCTTCAGCTGACACACGAAAGGAAATATATGTGACTTCACGGTTACAGTTGTTTCCTACTTTGTTTCTTGGTAATTCACTGTGAAACTCAGAAAATACTGTGTTTTCAAAGAGGACTGGCCTGTACTTTCTATTGGCTAAAGGATCATTCTTTGAAACAGGAGAGAACATGAACATTTCTAGCAATTATAACAGAAGTTAGAGCTTTCTCCTCTCTCTCCTTGTGGTGATTGCGTTCATTGTGTGAGATAGTGACCGGTTCCAATGCCATAAGGCAGAAGCAGAGAAAGCGGTAACTGGACATATCTTGTTTCCGTGAAGGCTAAAGCATACACTACTGGAAGTACAGATGTAGCTCTTTGAACTGAAGATACTAGGTGCTATCTAGTTTCTCATGAATGCCTTTCAAAGAGTTCCTGTTTCCCTTATTGGTGACTCACAAAAACTGTGTTCCCAAAGAGGCCAGCAACGGTTCTCAACCAGACAGAAGCAATGTACGTTGAACATTCCAACCAACATACTCATATTCTCAAACGATTTCAACAGATGGAATTATGAGCTTGCTGTGCCCTTGTTGTTCTGTTCCACTGTGTGCTTCAGTGAGCTTTCGAGTTTAAACAATGGACTAAAGAGCAAACACTGGTTTCAAGAAGGCCAGAGTCTTTTGGGTAGTGTGCTTCAGCTGACACACGAAAGGAAATATATGTGACTTCACGGTTACAGTTGTTTCCTACTTTGTTTCTTGGTAATTCACTGTGAAACTCAGAAAATACTGTGTTTTCAAAGAGGACTGGCCTGTACTTTCTATTGGCTAAAGGATCATTCTTTGAAACAGGAGAGAACATGAACATTTCTAGCAATTATAACAGAAGTTAGAGCTTTCTCCTCTCTCTCCTTGTGGTGATTGCGTTCATTGTGTGAGATAGTGACCGGTTCCAATGCCATAAGGCAGAAGCAGAGAAACCGGTAACTGGACATATCTTGTTTCCGTGAAGGCTAAAGCATACACTACTGGAAGTACAGATGTAGCTCTTTGAACTGAAGATACTAGGTGCTATCTAGTTTCTCATGAATGCCTTTCAAAGAGTTCCTGTTTCCCTTATTGGTGACTCACAAAAACTGTGTTCCCAAAGAGGCCAGCAACGGTTCTCAACCAGACAGAAGCAATGTACGTTGAACATTCCAACCAACATACACATATTCTCAAACGATTTCAACAGATGGAATTATGAGCTTGCTGTGCCCTTGTTGTTCTGTTCCACTGTGTGCTTCAGTGAGCTTTCGAGTTTAAACAATGGACTAAAGAGCAAACACTGGTTTCAAGAAGGCCAGAGTCTTTTGGGTAGTGTGCTTCAGCTGACACACGAAAGGAAATATATGTGACTTCACGGTTACAGTTGTTTCCTACTTTGTTTCTTGGTAATTCACTGTGAAACTCAGAAAATACTGTGTTTTCAAAGAGGACTGGCCTGTACTTTCTATTGGCTAAAGGATCATTCTTTGAAACAGGAGAGAACATGAACATTTCTAGCAATTATAACAGAAGTTAGAGCTTTCTCCTCTCTCTCCTTGTGGTGATTGCGTTCATTGTGTGAGATAGTGACCGGTTCCAATGCCATAAGGCAGAAGCAGAGAAAGCGGTAACTGGACATATCTTGTTTCCGTGAAGGCTAAAGCATACACTACTGGAAGTACAGATGTAGCTCTTTGAACTGAAGATACTAGGTGCTATCTAGTTTCTCATGAATGCCTTTCAAAGAGTTCCTGTTTCCCTTATTGGTGACTCACAAAAACTGTGTTCCCAAAGAGGCCAGCAACGGTTCTCAACCAGACAGAAGCAATGTACGTTGAACATTCCAACCAACATACTCATATTCTCAAACGATTTCAACAGATGGAATTATGAGCTTGCTGTGCCCTTGTTGTTCTGTTCCACTGTGTGCTTCAGTGAGCTTTCGAGTTTAAACAATGGACTAAAGAGCAAACACTGGTTTCAAGAAGGCCAGAGTCTTTTGGGTAGTGTGCTTCAGCTGACACACGAAAGGAAATATATGTGACTTCACGGTTACAGTTGTTTCCTACTTTGTTTCTTGGTAATTCACTGTGAAACTCAGAAAATACTGTGTTTTCAAAGAGGACTGGCCTGTACTTTCTATTGGCTAAAGGATCATTCTTTGAAACAGGAGAGAACATGAACATTTCTAGCAATTATAACAGAAGTTAGAGCTTTCTCCTCTCTCTCCTTGTGGTGATTGCGTTCATTGTGTGAGATAGTGACCGGTTCCAATGCCATAAGGCAGAAGCAGAGAAAGCGGTAACTGGACATATCTTGTTTCCGTGAAGGCTAAAGCATACACTACTGGAAGTACAGATGTAGCTCTTTGAACTGAAGATACTAGGTGCTATCTAGTTTCTCATGAATGCCTTTCAAAGAGTTCCTGTTTCCCTTATTGGTGACTCACAAAAACTGTGTTCCCAAAGAGGCCAGCAACGGTTCTCAACCAGACAGAAGCAATGTACGTTGAACATTCCAACCAACACACACATATTCTCAAACGATTTCAACAGATGGAATTATGAGCTTGCTGTGCCCTTGTTGTTCTGTTCCACTGTGTGCTTCAGTGAGCTTTCGAGTTTAAACAATGGACTAAAGAGCAAACACTGGTTTCAAGAAGGCCAGAGTCTTTTGGGTAGTGTGCTTCAGCTGACACACGAAAGGAAATATATGTGACTTCACGGTTACAGTTGTTTCCTACTTTGTTTCTTGGTAATTCACTGTGAAACTCAGAAAATACTGTGTTTTCAAAGAGGACTGGCCTGTACTTTCTATTGGCTAAAGGATCATTCTTTGAAACAGGAGAGAACATGAACATTTCTAGCAATTATAACAGAAGTTAGAGCTTTCTCCTCTCTCTCCTTGTGGTGATTGCGTTCATTGTGTGAGATAGTGACCGGTTCCAATGCCATAAGGCAGAAGCAGAGAAAGCGGTAACTGGACATATCTTGTTTCCGTGAAGGCTAAAGCATACACTACTGGAAGTACAGATGTAGCTCTTTGAACTGAAGATACTAGGTGCTATCTAGTTTCTCATGAATGCCTTTCAAAGAGTTCCTGTTTCCCTTATTGGTGACTCACAAAAACTGTGTTCCCAAAGAGGCCAGCAACGGTTCTCAACCAGACAGAAGCAATGTACGTTGAACATTCCAACCAACATACACATATTCTCAAACGATTTCAACAGATGGAATTATGAGCTTGCTGTGCCCTTGTTGTTCTGTTCCACTGTGTGCTTCAGTGAGCTTTCGAGTTTAAACAATGGACTAAAGAGCAAACACTGGTTTCAAGAAGGCCAGAGTCTTTTGGGTAGTGTGCTTCAGCTGACACACGAAAGGAAATATATGTGACTTCACGGTTACAGTTGTTTCCTACTTTGTTTCTTGGTAATTCACTGTGAAACTCAGAAAATACTGTGTTTTCAAAGAGGACTGGCCTGTACTTTCTATTGGCTAAAGGATCATTCTTTGAAACAGGAGAGAACATGAACATTTCTAGCAATTATAACAGAAGTTAGAGCTTTCTCCTCTCTCTCCTTGTGGTGATTGCGTTCATTGTGTGAGATAGTGACCGGTTCCAATGCCATAAGGCAGAAGCAGAGAAAGCGGTAACTGGACATATCTTGTTTCCGTGAAGGCTAAAGCATACACTACTGGAAGTACAGATGTAGCTCTTTGAACTGAAGATACTAGGTGCTATCTAGTTTCTCATGAATGCCTTTCAAAGAGTTCCTGTTTCCCTTATTGGTGACTCACAAAAACTGTGTTCCCAAAGAGGCCAGCAACGGTTCTCAACCAGACAGAAGCAATGTACGTTGAACATTCCAACCAACATACTCATATTCTCAAACGATTTCAACAGATGGAATTATGAGCTTGCTGTGCCCTTGTTGTTCTGTTCCACTGTGTGCTTCAGTGAGCTTTCGAGTTTAAACAATGGACTAAAGAGCAAACACTGGTTTCAAGAAGGCCAGAGTCTTTTGGGTAGTGTGCTTCAGCTGACACACGAAAGGAAATATATGTGACTTCACGGTTACAGTTGTTTCCTACTTTGTTTCTTGGTAATTCACTGTGAAACTCAGAAAATACTGTGTTTTCAAAGAGGACTGGCCTGTACTTTCTATTGGCTAAAGGATCATTCTTTGAAACAGGAGAGAACATGAACATTTCTAGCAATTATAACAGAAGTTAGAGCTTTCTCCTCTCTCTCCTTGTGGTGATTGCGTTCATTGTGTGAGATAGTGACCGGTTCCAATGCCATAAGGCAGAAGCAGAGAAAGCGGTAACTGGACATATCTTGTTTCCGTGAAGGCTAAAGCATACACTACTGGAAGTACAGATGTAGCTCTTTGAACTGAAGATACTAGGTGCTATCTAGTTTCTCATGAATGCCTTTCAAAGAGTTCCTGTTTCCCTTATTGGTGACTCACAAAAACTGTGTTCCCAAAGAGGCCAGCAACGGTTCTCAACCAGACAGAAGCAATGTACGTTGAACATTCCAACCAACATACACATATTCTCAAACGATTTCAACAGATGGAATTATGAGCTTGCTGTGCCCTTGTTGTTCTGTTCCACTGTGTGCTTCAGTGAGCTTTCGAGTTTAAACAATGGACTAAAGAGCAAACACTGGTTTCAAGAAGGCCAGAGTCTTTTGGGTAGTGTGCTTCAGCTGACACACGAAAGGAAATATATGTGACTTCACGGTTACAGTTGTTTCCTACTTTGTTTCTTGGTAATTCACTGTGAAACTCAGAAAATACTGTGTTTTCAAAGAGGACTGGCCTGTACTTTCTATTGGCTAAAGGATCATTCTTTGAAACAGGAGAGAACATGAACATTTCTAGCAATTATAACAGAAGTTAGAGCTTTCTCCTCTCTCTCCTTGTGGTGATTGCGTTCATTGTGTGAGATAGTGACCGGTTCCAATGCCATAAGGCAGAAGCAGAGAAAGCGGTAACTGGACATATCTTGTTTCCGTGAAGGCTAAAGCATACACTACTGGAAGTACAGATGTAGCTCTTTGAACTGAAGATACTAGGTGCTATCTAGTTTCTCATGAATGCCTTTCAAAGAGTTCCTGTTTCCCTTATTGGTGACTCACAAAAACTGTGTTCCCAAAGAGGCCAGCAACGGTTCTCAACCAGACAGAAGCAATGTACGTTGAACATTCCAACCAACATACTCATATTCTCAAACGATTTCAACAGATGGAATTATGAGCTTGCTGTGCCCTTGTTGTTCTGTTCCACTGTGTGCTTCAGTGAGCTTTCGAGTTTAAACAATGGACTAAAGAGCAAACACTGGTTTCAAGAAGGCCAGAGTCTTTTGGGTAGTGTGCTTCAGCTGACACACGAAAGGAAATATATGTGACTTCACGGTTACAGTTGTTTCCTACTTTGTTTCTTGGTAATTCACTGTGAAACTCAGAAAATACTGTGTTTTCAAAGAGGACTGGCCTGTACTTTCTATTGGCTAAAGGATCATTCTTTGAAACAGGAGAGAACATGAACATTTCTAGCAATTATAACAGAAGTTAGAACTTTCTCCTCTCTCTCCTTGTGGTGATTGCGTTCATTGTGTGAGATAGTGACCGGTTCCAATGCCATAAGGCAGAAGCAGAGAAAGCGGTAACTGGACATATCTTGTTTCCGTGAAGGCTAAAGCATACACTACTGGAAGTACAGATGTAGCTCTTTGAACTGAAGATACTAGGTGCTATCTAGTTTCTCATGAATGCCTTTCAAAGAGTTCCTGTTTCCCTTATTGGTGACTCACAAAAACTGTGTTCCCAAAGAGGCCAGCAACGGTTCTCAACCAGACAGAAGCAATGTACGTTGAACATTCCAACCAACATACACATATTCTCAAACGATTTCAACAGATGGAATTATGAGCTTGCTGTGCCCTTGTTGTTCTGTTCCACTGTGTGCTTCAGTGAGCTTTCGAGTTTAAACAATGGACTAAAGAGCAAACACTGGTTTCAAGAAGGCCAGAGTCTTTTGGGTAGTGTGCTTCAGCTGACACACGAAAGGAAATATATGTGACTTCACGGTTACAGTTGTTTCCTACTTTGTTTCTTGGTAATTCACTGTGAAACTCAGAAAATACTGTGTTTTCAAAGAGGACTGGCCTGTACTTTCTATTGGCTAAAGGATCATTCTTTGAAACAGGAGAGAACATGAATATTTCTAGCAATTATAACAGAGGTTAGAGCTTTCTCCTCTCTCTCCTTGTGGTGATTGCGTTCATTGTGTGAGATAGTGACCGGTTACAATGCCATAAGGCAGAAGCAGAGAAAGCGGTAACTGGACATATCTTGTTTCCGTGAAGGCTAAAGCATACACTACTGGAAGTACAGATGTAGCTCTTTGAACTGAAGATACTAGGTGCTATCTAGTTTCTCATGAATGCCTTTCAAAGAGTTCCTGTTTCCCTTATTGGTGACTCACAAAAACTGTGTTCCGAAAGAGGCCAGCAACGGTTCTCAACCAGACAGAAGCAATGTACGTTGAACATTCCAACCAACATACACATATTCTCAAACGATTTCAACAGATGGAATTATGAGCTTGCTGTGCCCTTGTTGTTCTGTTCCACTGTGTGCTTCAGTGAGCTTTCGAGTTTAAACAATGGACTAAAGAGCAAACACTGGTTTCAAGAAGGCCAGAGTCTTTTGGGTAGTGTGCTTCAGCTGACACACGAAAGGAAATATATGTGACTTCACGGTTACAGTTGTTTCCTACTTTGTTTCTTGGTAATTCACTGTGAAACTCAGAAAATACTGTGTTTTCAAAGAGGACTGGCCTGTACTTTCTATTGGCTAAAGGATCATTCTTTGAAACAGGAGAGAACATGAACATTTCTAGCAATTATAACAGAAGTTAGAGCTTTCTCCTCTCTCTCCTTGTGGTGATTGCGTTCATTGTGTGAGATAGTGACCGGTTCCAATGCCATAAGGCAGAAGCAGAGAAAGCGGTAACTGGACATATCTTGTTTCCGTGAAGGCTAAAGCATACACTACTGGAAGTACAGATGTAGCTCTTTGAACTGAAGATACTAGGTGCTATCTAGTTTCTCATGAATGCCTTTCAAAGAGTTCCTGTTTCCCTTATTGGTGACTCACAAAAACTGTGTTCCCAAAGAGGCCAGCAACGGTTCTCAACCAGACAGAAGCAATGTACGTTGAACATTCCAACCAACACACACATATTCTCAAACGATTTCAACAGATGGAATTATGAGCTTGCTGTGCCCTTGTTGTTCTGTTCCACTGTGTGCTTCAGTGAGCTTTCGAGTTTAAACAATGGACTAAAGAGCAAACACTGGTTTCAAGAAGGCCAGAGTCTTTTGGGTAGTGTGCTTCAGCTGACACACGAAAGGAAATATATGTGACTTCACGGTTACAGTTGTTTCCTACTTTGTTTCTTGGTAATTCACTGTGAAACTCAGAAAATACTGTGTTTTCAAAGAGGACTGGCCTGTACTTTCTATTGGCTAAAGGATCATTCTTTGAAACAGGAGAGAACATGAATATTTCTAGCAATTATAACAGAGGTTAGAGCTTTCTCCTCTCTCTCCTTGTGGTGATTGCGTTCATTGTGTGAGATAGTGACCGGTTACAATGCCATAAGGCAGAAGCAGAGAAAGCGGTAACTGGACATATCTTGTTTCCGTGAAGGCTAAAGCATACACTACTGGAAGTACAGATGTAGCTCTTTGAACTGAAGATACTAGGTGCTATCTAGTTTCTCATGAATGCCTTTCAAAGAGTTCCTGTTTCCCTTATTGGTGACTCACAAAAACTGTGTTCCCAAAGAGGCCAGCAACGGTTCTCAACCAGACAGAAGCAATGTACGTTGAACATTCCAACCAACATACACATATTCTCAAACGATTTCAACAGATGGAATTATGAGCTTGCTGTGCCCTTGTTGTTCTGTTCCACTGTGTGCTTCAGTGAGCTTTCGAGTTTAAACAATGGACTAAAGAGCAAACACTGGTTTCAAGAAGGCCAGAGTCTTTTGGGTAGTGTGCTTCAGCTGACACACGAAAGGAAATATATGTGACTTCACGGTTACAGTTGTTTCCTACTTTGTTTCTTGGTAATTCACTGTGAAACTCAGAAAATACTGTGTTTTCAAAGAGGACTGGCCTGTACTTTCTATTGGCTAAAGGATCATTCTTTGAAACAGGAGAGAACATGAACATTTCTAGCAATTATAACAGAAGTTAGAGCTTTCTCCTCTCTCTCCTTGTGGTGATTGCGTTCATTGTGTGAGATAGTGACCGGTTACAATGCCATAAGGCAGAAGCAGAGAAAGCGGTAACTGGACATATCTTGTTTCCGTGAAGGCTAAAGCATACACTACTGGAAGTACAGATGTAGCTCTTTGAACTGAAGATACTAGGTGCTATCTAGTTTCTCATGAATGCCTTTCAAAGAGTTCCTGTTTCCCTTATTGGTGACTCACAAAAACTGTGTTCCCAAAGAGGCCAGCAACGGTTCTCAACCAGACAGAAGCAATGTACGTTGAACATTCCAACCAACACACACATATTCTCAAACGATTTCAACAGATGGAATTATGAGCTTGCTGTGCCCTTGTTGTTCTGTTCCACTGTGTGCTTCAGTGAGCTTTCGAGTTTAAACAATGGACTAAAGAGCAAACACTGGTTTCAAGAAGGCCAGAGTCTTTTGGGTAGTGTGCTTCAGCTGACACACGAAAGGAAATATATGTGACTTCACGGTTACAGTTGTTTCCTACTTTGTTTCTTGGTAATTCACTGTGAAACTCAGAAAATACTGTGTTTTCAAAGAGGACTGGCCTGTACTTTCTATTGGCTAAAGGATCATTCTTTGAAACAGGAGAGAACATGAACATTTCTAGCAATTATAACAGAAGTTAGAGCTTTCTCCTCTCTCTCCTTGTGGTGATTGCGTTCATTGTGTGAGATAGTGACCGGTTACAATGCCATAAGGCAGAAGCAGAGAAAGCGGTAACTGGACATATCTTGTTTCCGTGAAGGCTAAAGCATACACTACTGGAAGTACAGATGTAGCTCTTTGAACTGAAGATACTAGGTGCTATCTAGTTTCTCATGAATGCCTTTCAAAGAGTTCCTGTTTCCCTTATTGGTGACTCACAAAAACTGTGTTCCCAAAGAGGCCAGCAACGGTTCTCAACCAGACAGAAGCAATGTACGTTGAACATTCCAACCAACACACACATATTCTCAAACGATTTCAACAGATGGAATTATGAGCTTGCTGTGCCCTTGTTGTTCTGTTCCACTGTGTGCTTCAGTGAGCTTTCGAGTTTAAACAATGGACTAAAGAGCAAACACTGGTTTCAAGAAGGCCAGAGTCTTTTGGGTAGTGTGCTTCAGCTGACACACGAAAGGAAATATATGTGACTTCACGGTTACAGTTGTTTCCTACTTTGTTTCTTGGTAATTCACTGTGAAACTCAGAAAATACTGTGTTTTCAAAGAGGACTGGCCTGTACTTTCTATTGGCTAAAGGATCATTCTTTGAAACAGGAGAGAACATGAACATTTCTAGCAATTATAACAGAAGTTAGAGCTTTCTCCTCTCTCTCCTTGTGGTGATTGCGTTCATTGTGTGAGATAGTGACCGGTTCCAATGCCATAAGGCAGAAGCAGAGAAAGCGGTAACTGGACATATCTTGTTTCCGTGAAGGCTAAAGCATACACTACTGGAAGTACAGATGTAGCTCTTTGAACTGAAGATACTAGGTGCTATCTAGTTTCTCATGAATGCCTTTCAAAGAGTTCCTGTTTCCCTTATTGGTGACTCACAAAAACTGTGTTCCCAAAGAGGCCAGCAACGGTTCTCAACCAGACAGAAGCAATGTACGTTGAACATTCCAACCAACATACTCATATTCTCAAACGATTTCAACAGATGGAATTATGAGCTTGCTGTGCCCTTGTTGTTCTGTTCCACTGTGTGCTTCAGTGAGCTTTCGAGTTTAAACAATGGACTAAAGAGCAAACACTGGTTTCAAGAAGGCCAGAGTCTTTTGGGTAGTGTGCTTCAGCTGACACACGAAAGGAAATATATGTGACTTCACGGTTACAGTTGTTTCCTACTTTGTTTCTTGGTAATTCACTGTGAAACTCAGAAAATACTGTGTTTTCAAAGAGGACTGGCCTGTACTTTCTATTGGCTAAAGGATCATTCTTTGAAACAGGAGAGAACATGAACATTTCTAGCAATTATAACAGAAGTTAGAGCTTTCTCCTCTCTCTCCTTGTGGTGATTGCGTTCATTGTGTGAGATAGTGACCGGTTCCAATGCCATAAGGCAGAAGCAGAGAAAGCGGTAACTGGACATATCTTGTTTCCGTGAAGGCTAAAGCATACACTACTGGAAGTACAGATGTAGCTCTTTGAACTGAAGATACTAGGTGCTATCTAGTTTCTCATGAATGCCTTTCAAAGAGTTCCTGTTTCCCTTATTGGTGACTCACAAAAACTGTGTTCCCAAAGAGGCCAGCAACGGTTCTCAACCAGACAGAAGCAATGTACGTTGAACATTCCAACCAACATACACATATTCTCAAACGATTTCAACAGATGGAATTATGAGCTTGCTGTGCCCTTGTTGTTCTGTTCCACTGTGTGCTTCAGTGAGCTTTCGAGTTTAAACAATGGACTAAAGAGCAAACACTGGTTTCAAGAAGGCCAGAGTCTTTTGGGTAGTGTGCTTCAGCTGACACACGAAAGGAAATATATGTGACTTCACGGTTACAGTTGTTTCCTACTTTGTTTCTTGGTAATTCACTGTGAAACTCAGAAAATACTGTGTTTTCAAAGAGGACTGGCCTGTACTTTCTATTGGCTAAAGGATCATTCTTTGAAACAGGAGAGAACATGAACATTTCTAGCAATTATAACAGAAGTTAGAGCTTTCTCCTCTCTCTCCTTGTGGTGATTGCGTTCATTGTGTGAGATAGTGACCGGTTCCAATGCCATAAGGCAGAAGCAGAGAAAGCGGTAACTGGACATATCTTGTTTCCGTGAAGGCTAAAGCATACACTACTGGAAGTACAGATGTAGCTCTTTGAACTGAAGATACTAGGTGCTATCTAGTTTCTCATGAATGCCTTTCAAAGAGTTCCTGTTTCCCTTATTGGTGACTCACAAAAACTGTGTTCCCAAAGAGGCCAGCAACGGTTCTCAACCAGACAGAAGCAATGTACGTTGAACATTCCAACCAACATACTCATATTCTCAAACGATTTCAACAGATGGAATTATGAGCTTGCTGTGCCCTTGTTGTTCTGTTCCACTGTGTGCTTCAGTGAGCTTTCGAGTTTAAACAATGGACTAAAGAGCAAACACTGGTTTCAAGAAGGCCAGAGTCTTTTGGGTAGTGTGCTTCAGCTGACACACGAAAGGAAATATATGTGACTTCACGGTTACAGTTGTTTCCTACTTTGTTTCTTGGTAATTCACTGTGAAACTCAGAAAATACTGTGTTTTCAAAGAGGACTGGCCTGTACTTTCTATTGGCTAAAGGATCATTCTTTGAAACAGGAGAGAACATGAACATTTCTAGCAATTATAACAGAAGTTAGAGCTTTCTCCTCTCTCTCCTTGTGGTGATTGCGTTCATTGTGTGAGATAGTGACCGGTTCCAATGCCATAAGGCAGAAGCAGAGAAAGCGGTAACTGGACATATCTTGTTTCCGTGAAGGCTAAAGCATACACTACTGGAAGTACAGATGTAGCTCTTTGAACTGAAGATACTAGGTGCTATCTACTTTCTCATGAATGCCTTTCAAAGAGTTCCTGTTTCCCTTATTGGTGACTCACAAAAACTGTGTTCCCAAAGAGGCCAGCAACGGTTCTCAACCAGACAGAAGCAATGTACGTTGAACATTCCAACCAACATACTCATATTCTCAAACGATTTCAACAGATGGAATTATGAGCTTGCTGTGCCCTTGTTGTTCTGTTCCACTGTGTGCTTCAGTGAGCTTTCGAGTTTAAACAATGGACTAAAGAGCAAACACTGGTTTCAAGAAGGCCAGAGTCTTTTGGGTAGTGTGCTTCAGCTGACACACGAAAGGAAATATATGTGACTTCACGGTTACAGTTGTTTCCTACTTTGTTTCTTGGTAATTCACTGTGAAACTCAGAAAATACTGTGTTTTCAAAGAGGACTGGCCTGTACTTTCTATTGGCTAAAGGATCATTCTTTGAAACAGGAGAGAACATGAACATTTCTAGCAATTATAACAGAAGTTAGAGCTTTCTCCTCTCTCTCCTTGTGGTGATTGCGTTCATTGTGTGAGATAGTGACCGGTTCCAATGCCATAAGGCAGAAGCAGAGAAAGCGGTAACTGGACATATCTTGTTTCCGTGAAGGCTAAAGCATACACTACTGGAAGTACAGATGTAGCTCTTTGAACTGAAGATACTAGGTGCTATCTAGTTTCTCATGAATGCCTTTCAAAGAGTTCCTGTTTCCCTTATTGGTGACTCACAAAAACTGTGTTCCCAAAGAGGCCAGCAACGGTTCTCAACCAGACAGAAGCAATGTACGTTGAACATTCCAACCAACATACACATATTCTCAAACGATTTCAACAGATGGAATTATGAGCTTGCTGTGCCCTTGTTGTTCTGTTCCACTGTGTGCTTCAGTGAGCTTTCGAGTTTAAACAATGGACTAAAGAGCAAACACTGGTTTCAAGAAGGCCAGAGTCTTTTGGGTAGTGTGCTTCAGCTGACACACGAAAAGAAATATATGTGACTTCACGGTTACAGTTGTTTCCTACTTTGTTTCTTGGTAATTCACTGTGAAACTCAGAAAATACTGTGTTTTCAAAGAGGACTGGCCTGTACTTTCTATTGGCTAAAGGATCATTCTTTGAAACAGGAGAGAACATGAACATTTCTAGCAATTATAACAGAAGTTAGAGCTTTCTCCTCTCTCTCCTTGTGGTGATTGCGTTCATTGTGTGAGATAGTGACCGGTTCCAATGCCATAAGGCAGAAGCAGAGAAAGCGGTAACTGGACATATCTTGTTTCCGTGAAGGCTAAAGCATACACTACTGGAAGTACAGATGTAGCTCTTTGAACTGAAGATACTAGGTGCTATCTAGTTTCTCATGAATGCCTTTCAAAGAGTTCCTGTTTCCCTTATTGGTGACTCACAAAAACTGTGTTCCCAAAGAGGCCAGCAACGGTTCTCAACCAGACAGAAGCAATGTACGTTGAACATTCCAACCAACATACTCATATTCTCAAACGATTTCAACAGATGGAATTATGAGCTTGCTGTGCCCTTGTTGTTCTGTTCCACTGTGTGCTTCAGTGAGCTTTCGAGTTTAAACAATGGACTAAAGAGCAAACACTGGTTTCAAGAAGGCCAGAGTCTTTTGGGTAGTGTGCTTCAGCTGACACACGAAAGGAAATATATGTGACTTCACGGTTACAGTTGTTTCCTACTTTGTTTCTTGGTAATTCACTGTGAAACTCAGAAAATACTGTGTTTTCAAAGAGGACTGGCCTGTACTTTCTATTGGCTAAAGGATCATTCTTTGAAACAGGAGAGAACATGAACATTTCTAGCAATTATAACAGAAGTTAGAGCTTTCTCCTCTCTCTCCTTGTGGTGATTGCGTTCATTGTGTGAGATAGTGACCGGTTCCAATGCCATAAGGCAGAAGCAGAGAAAGCGGTAACTGGACATATCTTGTTTCCGTGAAGGCTAAAGCATACACTACTGGAAGTACAGATGTAGCTCTTTGAACTGAAGATACTAGGTGCTATCTAGTTTCTCATGAATGCCTTTCAAAGAGTTCCTGTTTCCCTTATTGGTGACTCACAAAAACTGTGTTCCCAAAGAGGCCAGCAACGGTTCTCAACCAGACAGAAGCAATGTACGTTGAACATTCCAACCAACATACACATATTCTCAAACTATTTCAACAGATGGAATTATGAGCTTGCTGTGCCCTTGTTGTTCTGTTCCACTGTGTGCTTCAGTGAGCTTTCGAGTTTAAACAATGGACTAAAGAGCAAACACTGGTTCAAGAAGGCCAGAGTCTTTTGGGTAATGTGCTTCAGCTGACACACGAAAGGAAATATATGTGACTTCACGGTTACAGTTGTTTCCTACTTTGTTTCTTGGTAATTCACTGTGAAACTCAGAAAATACTGTGTTTTCAAAGAGGACTGGCCTGTACTTTCTATTGGCTAAAGGATCATTCTTTGAAACAGGAGAGAACATGAACATTTCTAGCAATTATAACAGAAGTTAGAGCTTTCTCCTCTCTCTCCTTGTGGTGATTGCGTTCATTGTGTGAGATAGTGACCGGTTCCAATGCCATAAGGCAGAAGCAGAAAAAGCGGTAACTGTACATATCTTGTTTCCGTGAAGGCTAAAGCATACACTACTGGAAGTACAGATGTAGCTCTTTGAACTGAAGATACTAGGTGCTATCTAGTTTCTCATGAATGCCTTTCAAAGAGTTCCTGTTTCCCTTATTGGTGACTCACAAAAACTGTGTTCCGAAAGAGGCCAGCAACGGTTCTCAACCAGAGAGAAGCAATGTATGTTGAACATTCCAACCGACATACACATATTCTCAAACGATTTCAACAGATGGAATTATGAGCTTGCTGTGCCCTTGTTGTTCTGTTCCACTGTGTGCTTCAGTGAGCTTTCGAGTTTAAACAATGGACTAAAGAGCAAACACTGGTTTCAAGAAGGCCAGAGTCTTTTGGGTAGTGTGCTTCAGCTGACACACGAAAGGAAATATATGTGACTTGACGGTTACAGTTGTTTCCTACTTTGTTTCTTGGTAACTCACTGTGAAACTCAGAAAATACTGTGTTTTCAAAGAGGACTGGCCTGTACTTTCTATTGGCTAAAGGAACATTCTTTGAAACAGGAGAGAACATGAACATTTCTAGCAATTATAACAGAAGTTAGAGCTTTCTCCTCTCTCTCCTTGTGGTGATTGCGTTCATTGTGTGAGATAGTGACCGGTTACAATGCCATAAGGCAGAAGCAGAGAAAGTGGTAACTGGACATATCTTGTTTCCGTGAAGGCTAAAGCATACACTACTGGAAGTACAGATGTAGCTCTTTGAACTGAAGATACTAGGTGCTATCTAGTTTCTCATGAATGCCTTTCAAAGAGTTCCTGTTTCCCTTATTGGTGACTCACAAAAACTGTGTTCCCAAAGAGGCAAGCAACGGCTCTCAACCAGACAGAAGCAATGTACGTTGAACATTCCAACCAACATACACATATTCTCAAACGATTTCAACAGATGGAATTATGAGCTTGCTGTGCCCTTGTTGTTCTGTTCCACTGTGTGCTTCAGTGAGCTTTCGAGTTTAAACAATGGACTAAAGAGCAAACACTGGTTTCAAGAAGGCCAGAGTCTTTTGGGTAGTGTGCTTCAGCTGACACACGAAAGGAAATATATGTGACTTCACGGTTACAGTTGTTTCCTACTTTGTTTCTTGGTAATTCACTGTGAAACTCAGAAAATACTGTGTTTTCAAAGAGGACTGGCCTGTACTTTCTATTGGCTAAAAGATCATTCTTTGAAACAGGAGAGAACATGAACATTTCTAGCAATTATAACAGAAGTTAGAGCTTTCTCCTCTCTCTCCTTGTGGTGATTGCGTTCATTGTGTGAGATAGTGACCGGTTCCAATGCCATAAGGCAGAAGCAGAAAAAGCGGTAACTGTACATATCTTGTTTCCGTGAAGGCTAAAGCATACACTACTGGAAGTACAGATGTAGCTCTTTGAACTGAAGATACTAGGTGCTATCTAGTTTCTCATGAATGCCTTTCAAAGAGTTCCTGTTTCCCTTATTGGTGACTCACAAAAACTGTGTTCCGAAAGAGGCCAGCAACGGTTCTCAACCAGAGAGAAGCAATGTATGTTGAACATTCCAACCAACATACACATATTCTCAAACGATTTCAACAGATGGAATTATGAGCTTGCTGTGCCCTTGTTGTTCTGTTCCACTGTGTGCTTCAGTGAGCTTTCGAGTTTAAACAATGGACTAAAGAGCAAACACTGGTTTCAAGAAGGCCAGAGTCTTTTGGGTAGTGTGCTTCAGCTGACACACGAAAGGAAATATATGTGACTTGACGGTTACAGTTGTTTCCTACTTTGTTTCTTGGTAACTCACTGTGAAACTCAGAAAATACTGTGTTTTCAAAGAGGACTGGCCTGTACTTTCTATTGGCTAAAGGATCATTCTTTGAAACAGGAGAGAACATGAACATTTCTAGCAATTATAACAGAAGTTAGAGCTTTCTCCTCTCTCTCCTTGTGGTGATTGCGTTCATTGTGTGAGATAGTGACCGGTTACAATGCCATAAGGCAGAAGCAGAGAAAGTGGTAACTGGACATATCTTGTTTCCGTGAAGGCTAAAGCATACACTACTGGAAGTACAGATGTAGCTCTTTGAACTGAAGATACTAGGTGCTATCTAGTTTCTCATGAATGCCTTTCAAAGAGTTCCTGTTTCCCTTATTGGTGACTCACAAAAACTGTGTTCCGAAAGAGGCCAGCAACGGTTCTCAACCAGACAGAAGCAATGTACGTTGAACATTCCAACCAACATACACATATTCTCAAACGATTTCAACAGATGGAATTATGAGCTTGCTGTGCCCTTGTTGTTCTGTTCCACTGTGTGCTGCAGTGAGCTTTCGAGTTTAAACAATGGACTAAAGAGCAAACACTGGTTTCAAGAAGGCCAGAGTCTTTTGGGTAGTGTGCTTCAGCTGACACACGAAAGGAAATATATGTGACTTCACGGTTACAGTTGTTTCCTACTTTGTTTCTTGGTAATTCACTGTGAAACTCAGAAAATACTGTGTTTTCAAAGAGGACTGGCCTGTACTTTCTATTGGCTAAAGGATCATTCTTTGAAACAGGAGAGAACATGAACATTTCTAGCAATTATAACAGAAGTTAGAGCTTTCTCCTCTCTCTCCTTGTGGTGATTGCGTTCATTGTGTGAGATAGTGACCGGTTCCAATGCCATAAGGCAGAAGCAGAGAAAGCGGTAACTGGACATATCTTGTTTCCGTGAAGGCTAAAGCATACACTACTGGAAGTACAGATGTAGCTCTTTGAACTGAAGATACTAGGTGCTATCTAGTTTCTCATGAATGCCTTTCAAAGAGTTCCTGTTTCCCTTATTGGTGACTCACAAAAACTGTGTTCCCAAAGAGGCAAGCAACGGCTCTCAACCAGACAGAAGCAATGTACGTTGAACATTCCAACCAACATACACATATTCTCAAACGATTTCAACAGATGGAATTATGAGCTTGCTGTGCCCTTGTTGTTCTGTTCCACTGTGTGCTTCAGTGAGCTTTCGAGTTTAAACAATGGACTAAAGAGCAAACACTGGTTTCAAGAAGGCCAGAGTCTTTTGGGTAGTGTGCTTCAGCTGACACACGAAAGGAAATATATGTGACTTCACGGTTACAGTTGTTTCCTACTTTGTTTCTTGGTAATTCACTGTGAAACTCAGAAAATACTGTGTTTTCAAAGAGGACTGGCCTGTACTTTCTATTGGCTAAAAGATCATTCTTTGAAACAGGAGAGAACATGAACATTTCTAGCAATTATAACAGAAGTTAGAGCTTTCTCCTCTCTCTCCTTGTGGTGATTGCGTTCATTGTGTGAGATAGTGACCGGTTACAATGCCATAAGGCAGAAGCAGAGAAAGCGGTAACTGGACATATCTTGTTTCCGTGAAGGCTAAAGCATACACTACTGGAAGTACAGATGTAGCTCTTTGAACTGAAGATACTAGGTGCTATCTAGTTTCTCATGAATGCCTTTCAAAGAGTTCCTGTTTCCCTTATTGGTGACTCACAAAAACTGTGTTCCGAAAGAGGCCAGCAACGGTTCTCAACCAGACAGAAGAAATGTATGTTGAACATTCCAACCAACATACACATATTCTCAAACGATTTCAACAGATGGAATTATGAGCTTGCTGTGCCCTTGTTGTTCTGTTCCACTGTGTGCTTCAGTGAGCTTTCGAGTTTAAACAATGGACTAAAGAGCCAACACTGGTTTCAAGAAGGCCAGAGTCTTTTGGGTAGTGTGCTTCAGCTGACACACGAAAGGAAATATATGTGACTTCACATATTTGCTGACCTTTGACCATGGATCCAGGATGACGTAAAGTCAGGATGACGTGAATCCACGATGGCTAAATCAGTTAACCAAGATGATGCAAACTGGACCATCACTGCCTTATTGGAATGGACTATGCTAGTCTACATGTAGAGAACTTTTCAACCTTCTTCCTTAATTTCTTTGTTCTGTTCCCCTCTCCCACCTTATAAAATCCTCTGCCTCCACTGAGATGTGGAGATGGATTTTGTGATATGAGTCCCCATCTTCCCAGATGTGCTTTGAAACAAGAGTCCTCCATCTTCCAGATGGCTGGCTCCTGAAAATAAACTACTTTTCCTTTACATCAGCACCTGCCTCTCAAGCAGCTAGACCTGCATTTCAGTTATAATTTCACATAGGATATATATATAATATATATATTATATATATAATATATGTATAAATATATACATATAAAAACTCTGGCTGGTTTAGCTCAGTGGATTGAGCGTCGGCCTGCGAGCTAAGTGTCGCTGGTTCGATTTTCCAGTCAGGGTACATCAGAGAAGGAAAACTCTGACTCCAAAAAACCTCCGCTGCCTTGCGGCATACCTCTTCAGGGGAAAGGCTAAGGGAGTAAACCCTGACAGAAAATCCGGAGCCGGAGTCCCTAAGGCGGTTTGACGTTGTAGTCAACACCGGCAACTCCTGCGGCGCACCTGAAGCCAAGCTGTATTGACTCCGTCTTTCCCTTGGACCCTTCAGCTGCGAAGAGAGGGGGGGTCTGCTGAATGGGCAACAGCAGACCCTCCATATCACCCTGCCCAGGCTCTGTAGCTTCAGCTTCACTGGAGAGGACACTCCAGCGTCATCGCAAGATGTCGATTCAACACGGTAGGAGACAGATACCGTGTCACTCCCGAGTTGGACTGCACAGCCATTCTCGGCGGTGCAGATAGACTTTTAAGAAGCTACACCATCGTCTCTCGAGACGGACGGCTGCCGACGACGACGATATACATATAATATTATACATCTGAAAGTAAGTAATGTAATATTGTGTATTGATTTAAATTAATTTTTTAATTTTAAAAAGTAAATAAATTACACTCCTTATTAAAAGACATAGACTGACAGAATGAATTATGTTAAAAGGGAAGTTTATAGCTCATCATCGGCAGCCGTCTGTCTCGAGAGACGATGGCGTAGCTTCTTGAGAGTCTATCTGCACCGCCGAGAATGGCTGTGCAGTCCAACTCGGGAGTGACAATCCCTGCCGCACTTGTTACAGGTGAAGGCAGATGGCTGTTGTTGCTGCTGTTGACGCTGCTTCCGCCTCGATCTTTTCTGGACCGCCTCCTCGTTGCGCGCAGCCTCTGCGCGTGACGTACGTTGCCTGACCGCGAGCCTCCAGGCTAGGTGGTCATCTGCTTGAACTTCCCATGTGTTGAGATTGATGGAACATTGTGTCATATTTTTTGCAGATGTCTTTGAACCGCAGTTTTGGGCGCCCTGTCATCCTCTGGCCTTCTGCTAGCTCGCCGTAGAGGAGGTCTTTGGGAATACGGCCTGCATCCATTCTTTTGACATGGCCGAGCCACCTGAGGCGTCTCTCACTAAGAACTGCATGCAAACTGCTCATGTTGGCTCGCTTCAGCACCTCGGTGTTGGGGACCTTATCCTGCCAGGCGACATGCAGGACGCGTCGCAGGCACCTCATGTGGAAGCTGTTGAGTTTCCTTTCGTGCCTTGCGTAGGTGGTCCACGTCTCGCTGCCATAGAGGAGAGTGCTGAGTACGCAGGCTTGGTAGATGCGCAGTCTGGTTTTCTCAGTGAGGCTGGAATTGTTCCACACTCGCCGGTTCAGTTTGGCCATAACTGTGGCTGCCCTGGCGATTCTCCGGTTGACCTCCAAGTCAACTGACAGAGAGCTCGAGATGGTGGACCCGAGGTAAGTGAAGTCGTTGACAACCTCCAGGGTGTATCCGTCGATGGTGATGCATGGGGGAGTCCCCGTGCCTTGAGCCATAACATTCGTCTTTGTCAGGCTGATGGCTAGTCCGAACTCCTTGCATGCGTGGGAAAGGCAAATGACTAGCTGCTGGAGTCCCTCTTCGGAGTGTGATGTCAAGGCTGCGTCGTCGACGAAGAGCATCTCACGGATGAGCACCTCTTTGACTTTGGTCTTGGCTCGTAGACGGGCCAGGTTGTAGAGCTTGCCATTGGATCTGGTGTGAACGAAGACACCCTCGCTGCAGTCCTGAAAGGCGTATTGGAGGAGCATGGAGAAGAAGATTCCGAACAGCGTAGGCGCGAGGACGCAGCCCTGCTTTACTCCGCTGCTGACTGGGAAGGCCTCAGAGGTTGCGCCATTGTAGGACACCGTGCTGTGCATGTTGTCGTGAAAGGACATGACCACAGCAAGCAGATGTGGTGGACAGCCAATCTTCCGTAGCAAGCTGAAGAGTCCGCTTCGACTGACCAGATCAAACGCCTTCGTGAGGTCGATAAAGGCGAGGTAGAGTGGTTTATGCTGCTCGTGACACTTCTCCTGCAGCTGGCGTAGGGAGAAGATCATGTCCACTGTTGATCGGCCAGCTCTGAAGCCACACTGGGACTCTGGGTAGACGCGGGAAGCAAGGGTCTGCAGGCGGGCAAGAGCGACCCGGGCGAATACTTTGCCAATGACGCTGAGGAGAGAGATGCCCCGGTTGTTGTTGCAGTCGCCGCAGTCTCCTTTGTTCTTGTACATGGTGATAATGTTGGTGTCTCTCATATCCTGAGGGATGTAACCCTCCTTCCAGCAGAGACAGAGTAAATGGTGGAGCGGCTGTAGCAGGACTGGTTTCCCGATCTTTAGGATTTCTGGAGGGATTCTGTTGCTTCCTAGTGCTTTCCCGCAAGCGAGGCGGTCGATGGCTTTGCTGAGCTCTGCCGCAGTAGGTGGGGTGTCTAGCTCCTCCATGACTGGTAGGTCTGGGATGGCGTTAAGAGCAGTGTCTGTTACGGTGTTCCTCGTTGCGTACAGCTCGAGGTAGTGCTCGGTCCACCGCCGCATTTGCTGTTCCTTGTCAGTGATGACCTCACCTATCTTGGACTTAAGGGGGGCGATCTTGGAGGGGATTGGGCCTGTTGCCTTCTTGATACCCTCATACATTCCTTTTAAAGCTATAAAAGCATTAAAAAAGATCTGAAATCAACAACATAGCTTCACACCTCAAGAAAAAAAGACTACATTCAAAACTAGAAAGAGGAGGGTGGGTGCTAAGATGGCCGCAGAGTAGGGACAGTGTTCTCAGCTCGCTCCTGTTAAGGAGACAATCCAGGAGGAACAAATGCGGGGAGGAATGACTGAGTGAGTGTGAATATCTGATAACGTGAATGGGGAGGAGATCGTGGGAGCAGCGTGGAGGGGGGTGGAGGGGTTTATCACAAACTGCAGGCTGAGTCATTGTGAGACTCCGTGCGTTTGCAGTATCAAGCCGGAGAGCTCACTAGCTGAGAGTGAATTCTTGTAGGGAGTTAGGGAGAGGATTTGGCGGAAAAAGCCAGAGGAGGGAGAGAACAGTGAACAATCAGGACTGGGAGAAACTGTGTGATCTGAGTCTAGAGAGAAACATCCTCAGCTGCAACCTCCGACCGAAAGCTCGGCATCCCGGGTGCGCCCAGCACTTGCGCTAGGGTCCTACAGAACAAAGGGACAGTTTTGGGGCTAGGAGAACAGCAGCACAGAAAAGCTTCTGCGGAACTCCGGACCGGGGGAGAACTGTGTTCTTGAAATCAGTGTTTGCTCTTTAGTCGCGCTAGAATCCCACAGAACAAAAGGCGGGTTTGGGGCTAGGAGAGAAATAGGACGTGTACGGTGTGTAAGTAGGGAAGAGAGCGGAGGCGGAGGTTCTGGAGTGGAGACGGTTTTAGGGAAGGGAGAAGGGGCCGCAGGGAAGGGCTGCTGCAGAGCTCCAGACTGTCAGAGAGCCCAGGGGTAGGAGAGTGCTGCGCTGACTGACCACACTAGAATCCTACAGAAAAAAGGGACGGTGCTGTGGGGGGAAGAAAGATAGAGCGCGCAGGCCGACAGACAAGGAAGCCAGCGGAAGCTGTAGCTCGGAATAGAGAAAGTTTTGGGGCAAGGAGAAGAGCCCACGCGGGAAAGCCACTGCAAATCTCCAGACTAGGGGAGAGGCCCTGGGCAGGAAAGGGCCACTGGGCCTGGCACTTTGACCGACTGTGCCAGAGTCCTGCAGAACAAAAGGACGATCTTGAGACAGGGAGAGAGATAGGGTACGCAGGCATAGAGACAGGGAAGAGAGCAGAAGCTGTAGCCTGGGAATAGAGACAGGACTGGAGGCAGGGCGGGGATTTCTGGCAGGCACAGGCTGGACCAACAGAGGGAAGGAGTAGTTGGACAAGCCTGAGGAGGGCTGAGGCTGCCTCAGGAGGGGACAACTAAACGCAGCTCACAGCAGAGCGGTGGTAGGCCCACGAAAAAAAGACTAGCAACACCAGAATCAAGCAGAACCCTCCCACAGCCAGCCAGCCAACCAGAAAAGATTGGAAACTCATGGAATTTTGAATAGGAACGGACTCAGGAAGGAAGCAAGGAAAAACCAAAAAACAAACAAACCAAAAATACCCAGAGACTGTGCATAAAAGTTGAATTGAGTTAAAATCCTCATTCTTTTATCTCTCACTCTCTCTCTAACTACCCCTACCGTCAGTCCCTTCTTATTCTCTCTCCTTTTCTCCCCTCCTCTTCCCTCCCTTCTCTCCCCTTAGCATGTCTCCCCTTCATCCTATTCTCAGTTAATTTTATAATTTTAAGTTCTCTCCCTTTCTCACCCTCTCCTTTCTCTGCGCTACGCACCTTCAACTTTATTAAATTTCTTTCCTATTTTGTCCCCCTTCAGTCTACATTCATTTTTCTTTCATCTCTTGTCCTTGTTTTCCTTCTTTCCCTATACATATTCTCTCTATCTCCCTATTCCACTTTATATTCTAATCTCTTAATATTCAAATTATAATTCTAATCTATCCCCCTCTCCCTTTACTCTCCCATTCTTCCCCTTCTCTTTTTCTACCCCATCCCCCCAATTCTTTCCCTACCTCTTGTATTTCTCTCCTTCATCCTATCTTTTGTCGACTCTTCAATTTCAATCCTCCCCTCCCTAATATCTCCTCTTCCTCCTGATTTCATTCCCTCCTCTGAGCTCTTTTCCTCCCAAATCCTCTTGCTTTCCTATCTCCTATTCCTCTCAATCTATATTCACCTTTTCTCTCTATCTTGCAACTTTATATCATGTTTTAATCTCCTAATCTTTTTTATAATATATAATTTTTTAAAAAAAATTTTAATCCAGTCCCCTCTCTTCTACCTCCCCTTCTTCTTTCGTTCTCTCTCCTACCCTTCTCTTCTCTACTTTCTCTCTCTCTTTCCTCTCTCCCTTCCTGTCTTGCTATTTTCTACTCTGTATTTTTATTCTTAAAAAATTCTCTCTCAATCTATTTCCTACCTTCTAACCACCCCAGCCCTCTCTTTCAATTTCTGGCTGTCTGTCTACCTGGATGTCTGTTGTGTCTACCCTACCTCCCACACTAATCATATAGTATATACCGATTATATAATCCTAATAGTATACACTTCCACTTTCTCACTCCACACTGTAACCCTCCGCTCCTTTTCAAACATACAGTGTAAGTGTTAATTGCTCTCTTACATAACCTTGATCCCAATTGCTAATATTAATAATCTATCAACTTCCAGCTCAAAAATTACCCTTCCTTCATTTAAAACAACTCCTTTCTGTTTCTCCTACGAAATAGAGTCCCAGTATCTCCACAAGTATATTAACACGGGCTCATTTGCAGCCTATAGTGGGATTGTATTTGGGGGAGACATTGGAGGGTGTGGGTTTCTTGCCTGGGTTGTATAATTATGTTTTAGCAGCACCTTTACAAAAGATCTCAAGACAAGGTGGGTAGAGTGACTCTCAATCAACTAACCAGAGAAAAAGATCCACCAAAAAGTAGCTGAAATACAACCAGACAGATTAAAGAAATATCATCAAGGACAACACAGACGGAGATGCAGGAGGGCGGAAGAGTAAGTGGAAGCTACACTAACCCCCTCCCAGGACCAGCCAATGCTGACTCAGCCCCAGTACAGCAGACAGACCATCCCCCTCCAAGTGGTGTCATACTAAGGGGAAATAAAAGCCCTGCCTACAGGAATTAAGTTGCCACACCCACGGTCCGTAAGCCTGACCTCTGATCACAGATTGAGTATAGTAACAACTAAAGAAGAGAGACAAAGGCAGTAGATCCCTGGAAGTCTCCAATAGGCTGCCTATGACCAGTCTGGTACATGATCTGACGCTACCAGAGGCAGATCCAGGAAGAACTGATCATTCTAAGAAGCACTAACAAACAAAAGGAATCACAAAAATGGGGAGACAGAGAAACAACCCCCCATCAAAAGGAAAGGTAGAATCCCCAGAAAGAGTGCTAAATGAAATAGAGGGGAGCAAAATATCAGATACGGAATTTAAAACATGGATTATGGAGAAGCTAAATGAGATCAGCGGAAACTACAAAGAACTCCAGAAAAACTACAGTGAACTCCAGAAGAACTATAAGGAACTTACTGAGAACTATACCAGCATCAAAAAGGACATGGAAGCTATCAATAAGAGCCAGGAGGAAATGAAGAATACGATCTCTGAATTGAAGAACACAGTAGAAGGAATTAAAAGGAGGTTAGAGGAAGCAGAAGATCGGATCAGCGAGCTGGAGGACAACGTACACAAAAACTCCCAGACAATGCAACAAAATGAAAAAAGACTGAACAAGACTGAAGAGGTTCTAAGACAGCTGCAGGACAACATGAAACATAACAATATCCGTATCATTGGAATTCCAGAAGGAGAAGAAGAAGAGCAAGGGATAGAAAACCTCTTTGAAAAACTAATGACAGAAAACTTCCCTCACATGAGGAGAGAAAGAGTCACGCAAATCCAGGAGGCACAGAGGGTCCCAATGAAGATGAACCCCAACAGGCCCACCTCAAGACACATCATAATTAAAATGGCAACATCCAAAGACAAAGAGAGAATCCTAAAAGCAGCAAGAGAGAAACAACTAATAACATACAAGGGAGCTCCAATAAGGCTATCCTCAGATTTCTCAGCAGAAACACTACAAGCCAGAAGGGAATGGCAAAAAAATATTCCAAGCAATCAAAAACAAAGGCCTACAACCAAGAATACTCTACCCAGCACGGCTCTCATTCAAAATGGAAGGCAAAATAAGGAGTTTCTCAGACAAAGGAAGACTAAAAGAATACATCTCCACCAAACCAGCAATGCAAGAGATGCTAAAGGGTCTGCTCTAAGAAGATAAAGAAACAGAGAGAGACAGAGAAGAACACGAGTACAAAGGGGAAAAATGACAATGAATAAGTACATATCAGTAATAACCTTAAACGTAAATAGATTAAACGCTCCAATTAAAAGACATAGGGTAGCTGAATGGATTAGAAAGAATGACCCACATATATGCTGTCTACAAGAGACCCACATTAGAACAAAAGATCTACACAGACTGAAAGTAAAGGGATGGAAAAATGTATTTCAAACAAATGGACATAAAAAAAAGCTGGGGTAGCAATACTTATATCAGACAAAACAGATTTCACAGCAAAGTCCATAAAAAGAGACAAAGAAGGGCATTTCATAATACTTAAGGGAAAAATCCATCAAGAAGATATAACCCTTATAAATATATATGCACCCAACTTAGGAGCACCCAAATATGTAAGGAAAATTTTGAAAGACTCCAAGAAAGATATAGACAGCAACACACTCATCATAGGGGACTTTAACACCACATTGTCAACAATGGACAGATCTTCAAAGCAAAGAAACACCAAAGATATTGAGGCACTGAACAACACTTTAGATCAAATGGACTTAGTCGATATATATAGAAGTTTACACCCCAAAGAAGCAAAATATACATATTTCTCAAGTGCACATGGAACATTTTCAAAGATAGACCACATGGTAGGACACAAAACAAGCCTCAATAAATTCAAGAAAATTGAAATTATATCAAGCATCTTCTCAGATCACAATGCCTTAAAATTGGAAATCAACCTCAAGGAAAAAACTCAAAAACATTCAAACTCATGGAGAATGAATAACATGCTATTAAATAATGAATGGGTTAACAATCACATCAAGGAAGAAATCAAAAAGTTCCTGGAAACCAATCATAATGAACACACAACAGCACAAAATCTATGGGACACAGTAAAAGCAGTCCTGATAGGAAAGTTCATAGCAATATAGGCCTACCTAAAAAGGATAGCAGAATCTCAAATAAAATATCTAACCTGACAGCTACAAGAACTAGGAGAAGAACAACAAACAAAGCCCAAAGCAAGTAGAAGGAAGGAAATTATTGAGATCAGAGCAGAATTATATGACATAGAGATTAAAAAATTTTTCAAAAAATAAATGAAACTAGGAGCTGTTTTTTTAAAAATGCAAACAAAATTGAAAAGGCTTTAGCCATACTCATTGAGAAAACAAAAGGGAAGACCTAAATAAACAAATTCAGAAAAGAAAGAGAAGAAATCATAACTGATACCACAGAAATACAAAGGATTCTAAGACATTACTACAAATAATTGTATGGCAAGAAATTTGACAACCTAGATGAAATTGACAAATTTATAGAATCATATAATCTTCCAAAACTGAACCAGGCCAAAGCAGAAAGCTAGAATAGACTGGTAACAAAAAGTGAAATTGAAGCAGTAATCAAGAAACTCCTGGCACACAAAAATCTTGAACGAGATGGCTAAACAGTCAAATTGTACAAAACATTTAAGGAACAACTAATGCCTACCCTATAAAACTATTCCAGAAATTTCAACAAAACGATAGACTCCCAAACTCTTTCTATGAAGCCAGTATTACCCTAATTCCAAAACCAGGTCAAGATACAACAAAGAAAAAAAAAAAAAACAACAGGCCAATATTGCTGGTTAACATAGTTGCTAAAATCCTCAACAAAGTATTGGCAAACTGGATCCAGCAACACGTTAAAAAGATCATACAAGAGGTAAGATGGCGGAGGAGTGAGGAGAGGTTGCGGTTTTAGGCTCCAGAGATCCGTCTGCAGTTTGGACTAATTGCAGACAGAACATCTCAGTGAGCAGCTGGACACTGGCAGGAGTTGAGCCAAGGCACTGCTGGATTAGAGACAATCCATCTGGGAACAACCTGTTTAGTGAGGATAGCGGAGAAAATGGGGACGAAACGGGATTCCTGACTGGGGCGGCTGCCCGGGCTGCAGCGGGAAGCACACAAAGGATTTTTGGCGACCACAGGCTGCCCCGGAGAGGAGTCAGGCGGAGAGCGGACCTCTGCCCACTAGCAGAGACGGGACTCGACCAAGTGGCATTGGCGCTGAAGGACAGGAGACAGCGTGCTGCCGGGCAAGTGAGAACATGATTTTCCTTTATATTTTATTCTAGTGGACGGTGGAGAGGGGAGGAAAGTTTGGGGGTGGTAGGCCGTTCTGGAGGAGCCCAGGCGCAGAGGCGCGCTCATCCACTCCCCAACCCTACCCTTGGGTCATGGGGGCACACATAGGGAAGTGCTCTCACTCACTGGCCCAGGTGTGCGGGGCCATGAGTCCAGGCGTCCCTCGGACACTCCCCAACGGACATAAGATCAGTGCCCCTATGGGCACAGGGAGGGCCCACTGAACAGGCAGAGAACCGTGCACAGACACCCCTAGACAGTTCCCGTGGGCGCAGGGCCCCAGGCCAGAAAGCAGACCACTGGCGCAGGCTCTGTTTGTGCCCGCCCAGACGGGTGAGGGAAGGCAGGCGGCTGCAGCACGGGAACAGCGGGAGGCGGCAACCCATGGACGCTCACTTTCACTGAGCACAAGTGTCCCTGGCCCTGCGCTAAGAGGCGAGAGACCAACTCCCGGAGCTCGGCACAGCGGGACTGAGGGCATGGGGCGGCGCGCAAACGTGAAAGCACCTCAGCCCGGGGTCAGTGGGCGCCAATCCCGGGGAAAGCTCTCGGGCAGTCTGCGAGTGCAGGGATGCGCGCAGGGGCACCTCGGCGCGAACGCGGAACCACCGCGGTCCAGCAACAACAGGAGCTAATCCCGGGGAAAGCGCTCGGGCAGGGACGCGTGCAGGGACACCTCGGCGTGAACGGGGAACCACCGCGGCCCGGCAGCAATGGGCTCCAACCGCGGGGCAAACTCTCGGGCCGCCCGAGCGCGCAGGGGCTGGCGCGAAAGGGCACCTCAACTGGCTCCAGCAGGCAGCAAGGGAGCGCGCTGTGCCGGCAACCGCGGGCGCGCACCATAGTGACAACCGGGGGCGCACACCAGTCCTACAAAAAACAAGAACCTCTGACCTGCCACACTAGACCAGCTGCGGACCCAGAGAAAGAAGGCAACACACCAAGACTAAAACGGAGTAAAAACATCGCTTTTTTTTTTTTCCAATTTTTTTTCTCCCTTGTTCTTTCTTTCTTCTTATTTCTTTTCTTTCCTTCTTTCTTTATTCTTTTCCTGGGGTTTTTTGGGGGGGTTTTGGGGGGGTATATTTTTTTTTCAATTTTTTTTCTCTCTTCTTTCTTCCTTCTTTATTCTTTCTTTTCTATCTTTCTTTGTTCCTTTCTTTCTTCCCTTTTGGGGTATTTTGGGGGGGGTGGTGGTAATTTTTTTATTTTCTTCTCTTTCTCTCTTTCTTCTTTTCTTTCTTCTATTTTCTTGGGGATTTTTTGGGGGGGTGTTTTTCCTTCTCCTCTTCCAATAATAACAAACTTTATCTCTAACGTGTTGCATATAACCTCTCCTTCTCATCCTTTCTCTTTAATCGTGGTTTATTCATTTGTGTGTCTAGCTTAGCCCCCCTATCACTCTAAATAATATAATATAATTACTATATAAACCCAAATACAATACAATCCCACTTTCTTACTATATTATGTATTTTTCTATCCTTTTCTTATATTTTTATTAACATACAATGTAAATATTACTAACTGGCTTGCACAGTCTCAACTATTATTAATCTATCACCCCCTCTATCAAAAATTATATTTTTCCTCCCTCAAAACAACTCTTATCTATTCTTCTTATAGTATAAAAGCTCAAATCTCTTTACATTTATATTAATACGGGCTAGTTGGCTAACGATAGCAGGATAGAGTGGGGGATACTTTTTGAGGGTGTGGATCTCCTGCCTGGGCTGTGTGTTTATGTCTTTAACAGCATATCCACAAAAGAACTCAAGACAAAGCAGATAGAGTGACTCTCAACCAAGTAGCCAGAAGGAAGATCCTATAAAAGAACATCAGAAATATAACCAAACAGCATAAACAAACGACATAAAGGGTAACTCAAGACCATCAGGCTCAGGATATCAAAGAGACTGCAACACTGAAACTCCCAGACCTTCGATAAAGAATATTACACTACAAAGGAGGGAACTCAAAGCAGACTATCCCCCCCCAAAAAACGAAATAACTAAATAAATGAAAACAAACAAAAAGAATCCAACATGGTAAGACGCAAAAATAACCCCTCAATGAAAAGAAAAGAGGAATCCTCAGAAAGAGAGATAGATGAAATAGACATAGCCCAAATGTCAGACATGGAATTCAAAACAATGGTGGTAAAGAAGCTCAATATACTCGACATCCTTAAAATCAACTATGACAACCTTCAAGGAAGTTACCAGCAACTCCAAGAAAATTACAGGGAACTGGCAGAGAACTACACCAGCATGAAAAAAGACATAGAAATTGTTAACAAGAACCAGGAAGAACTTAAGAATACAATCTCTGAACTGAACAACACAGTAGAATCAGTCAAAAGCAGACTAAACGAAGCAGACGATCGGATTAGTGAGTTAGAAGATAATGTAGAGAAAAACTCCCAGACAATGCAGCAAAATGAAAAACGATAGAAAAAATATGAACAAGATGTAAGGGAATTACAGGATAGCATTAGAAAAAAATAATTTAAGGATCATCGGAATACGAGAGGGAGAAGAAAAGGAACATGGAACTGAAAATCTGATAGGAGAAATAGTGACAGAAAATTTTTCGAACCTGATGAGAGGAAAAGCTATGCAAGTCCAAGAAGCACTGAGAGTTCCAATCAAGAGGAACCCCCAAAAACCCACTCCAAGGCACATCATAGTTAAAATGGCAACATTCCAAGACAAAGAGAGAATCCTAAAAGCAGCAAGAGAAAAGCAGCAAATAACATACAAGGGAGCTCCGATAAGGTTATCAACTGATTTCTCAACAGAAACATTACAAGCCAGAAGGGAATGGTCAAAAATATTTCAAGCAATGAAAAACAAAGGCCTAAAACCAAGAATACTCTACTCAGCAAGGCTTTCATTCAAAATAGAAGGTGAAATAAGGAGTTTCTCAGACAAAGGAAGACTGAAAGAATACATCTCCACCAAACCAGCATTGCAAGAGATGCTAAAGGGACTGTTCTAAGAAAAAAGAAGAAAAAAACAAAAGAGGAGAGGAACAGAGGTACAACGGGAAATGAATAAATACACGTCAACAATAAGCTTAAATGTAAATGGATTAAATGCTCCAATTAAAAGACATAGGGTAACGGAATGGATAAGAAAACAGGACCCACATATTTGCTGTCTACAAGAAACACACCTGAAAACAAAAGATTTACACAGACTGAAAGTAAAGGGATATAAAAAAATATCCCAAGCAAACGGACCGGAAAAAAAAGCCAGGGTAGCAGTTCTCATATCAGACAAAATGGATTTCAAAGCAAGGACAATAAAAAGAGACAAAGAAGGACACTTCATAATACTTAAAGGAACAATCCATCAAGAAGATATGACTTTGATAAACATATATGCACCCAACATAGGAGCACGCAAATACATAAAGCAAATACTAGAAGACCACAAAAAGGATATCAACAACAACACACTCATAGTAGGGGACTTCAACACTCCATTATCAACAATAGACAGACCATTAAAGCAAATAAACAACAAGGATATACAGGCATTGAACAACACACTAAACCACACGGATCTAACTGATATATATAGAACATTTCACCCCAAAGAAGCAAAATATACATTCTTTTCAAGTGCACATGCGACATTTTCAAAGATAGACCACATGATAGGTCACAAAACAAGCCTCAACAAATTCAAGAAAATTGAAATCATATCAAGCATCTTTTCAGATCACAATGCCTTGAAACTAGAAATCAACCTCAGAGAAAAAAATCAAAGACACCCAAACTCATGGAGACTGAATAACATGCTATTAAATAATGAATGAGTTAACAATGACATCAAAGAAGAAATCAAGAAATTTCTAGAAACTAATGATAATGAGCACACAACAACCCAAAACCTGTGGGACACAGCAAAAGCAGTCCTGAGAGGGAAGTTTATAGCAATACAGGCATATCTGAAAAGGCTAGAAGAATCTCAAATAAAAAACCTAACCACAATGCTACAAGAACTAGAACAACAACAACAAACAAAGCCTAGGGCAATAAGAAGAAAGGAAATCATCAAGATCAAAGCAGAATTAAACGACATAGAGACTAAACAAACAATCCAAAAGATCAACAAAACTAGGAGCTGGTTCTTCGAAAAAATCAACAAAATCGACAAGCCTCTAGCCAGTCTAATCAAGAAAAAAAGAGAGAAGACACAAATAAACAAAATCAGAAATGAAAGAGGAGAAATCACGACTGATACCTCAGAAATACAAATGATAGTTAGAAATTACTTCAGACAACTGTATGACAAGAAATTTGACAGTCAAGAAGAAATGGACAAGTTTCTAGAAACATACAACCTTCCAAAACTGAATCAAGAAGAAGTGGAAAGTCTCAACAAACCAATAACAAAAAAGGAAATTGAAACAGTAATCCAAAATCTCCCGGCACACAAAAGCTCTGGACCGGATGGCTTCAAAGGCGAATTCTACAAAACATTCAGGGAAGAACTAACTCCTATCCTCCTCAAACTGTTCCAAAAAATCCAAAGAAGAGGGGAAAATCCCAAACTCTTTCTATGAAGCCAGTATTATCCTAATCCCAAAACCAGGTCAAGACACAACAAAGAAAGAAAACTACAGGCCAATATCACTGATGAACATCCATGCTAAAATCCTCAATAAAATATTGGCAAACAGGATCCAGCAATACATCAAAAAGATCATACATCATGACCAAGTGGGCTTCATTCCAGGGATGCAAGGATGGTTTAATATTCGCAAATTAATAAATATAATACATCACCTAAACAGAATGAAAGACAAAAATCACATGATCATATCAATAGATGCCGAAAAAGCATTTGATAAAGTACAACACCCATTTATGATGAAAACACTCAACAAAATGGGAATAAAGGGAGCATATCTTAACATAATTAAGGCTATATATGAGAATCCTGAGGTCAACATCATACTCAATGGACAAAAACTGAAAGCATTCCCCGTGAACTCAGGAACTAGACAAGGTTGTCCACTCTCTCCACTCCTTTTCAACATAGTGTTGGAAGTCCTAGCCACAGCAATCAGACAAGAAAAAGAAATAAAAGGCATCCAAATTGGGAAAGAGGAAGTAAAACTTTTATTATATGCAGATGACATGATAGTATACCTAGAAAATCCTATAAACTCCACTAAAAGACTACTCGATATAATAAGTGAATTTGGCAAAATCGCAGGGTACAAAATAAATATACAGAAATCAAAGGCATTTCTGTACACCAACAATAAAATAGCAGAGACAGAGACAAAAAAGAAAATACCATTTACTATAGCAACAAGAAAAATAAAGTGCCTAGGAGTAAACTTAACCAAAGAGATAAAAGACCTGTACTCTGAAAATTACGTAACATTGAACAAAGAAATTAAGGAAGAAACAAATAAATGGAAGCAAATACCATGTTCTTGGATGGGAAGAATCAACATCGTCAAAATAGCCATACTACCCAAAGCAATTTTACAACTAAAATACCAATGGCATATTTCACAGACCTAGAACAAATACTCCATAAATTCATATGGAACCAAAAAAGACCCCGAATAGCAAAAGCAACCTTCAGACAGAAGAACACAGCAGGAGGAATCACAACACCAGATATCAAACAATACTACAAAGCCACTGTAATCAAAACAGTATGGTACTGGCATAAGAACACACATATAGATCAGTGGAACAGAATAGAGAGTCCAGAAATAAACCCAGGCCTCTATGGTCAACTAATCTTTGATAAAGGAGGAAGGAACATAAAATGGAGTGAGAAGAGCCTCTTTAACAAATGGTGCTGGGAGAACTGGATAGGGACCTGCAAAAAAATGAAACTAGACCACCAACTTACACCACACACAAGAATAAACTCAAAATGGATCAAAGACTTAAATGTAAGCCGTGACACCATAAAAGTCCTAGAGGAAAACATAGGCAAGAAAATATCAGATATCTCACGTAACAATCTCTTCACGGATACATCTCCTAAAGCAAGAGAAATAAAGGAAAAAATAAATAAATGGGATTACATCAAACTGAAGAGTTTCTGCTCAGCAAAAGAAAACATGAGCAAGATGAAAAGGAAACCAACCATATGGGAAAACATATTTGCCAATGACATCACAGACAGGGGACTGATTTCCAAAATATATAAAGAGCTGATACAAATCAACATCAAGAAAACAAATATCCCAATTAAAAAATGGGCAAGGGACCTGAACAAACACTTCTCTGAAGAGGACATACAGAAGGTCCATAGACACATGAAAAAATGCTCAACCTCATTAGCCATCAGGGAGATGCAAATAAAAACCACAATGAGATACCATTTTACACCAGTCAGAATGGCCATCATCAACAAATCAACAAGCAACAAGTGCTGGCGAGGATGTGGAGAAACGGGAACCCTACTGCACTGTTGGTGGGAATGCAGACTGGTGCAGCCACTATGGAGAACAGTATGGAATTACCTCAAAAGATTAAAAATGGAACTGCCTTTTGAACCAGCGACTCCACTACTAGGATTATACCCGAAGAATCTTGAAACACCAATTCAAAAGAACCTATGCACTCCTATGTTCATTGCAGCACTGTTTACAATAGCTAAGTGCTGGAAACAACCTAAGTGCCCATCTGTAGATGAGTGGATCAAAAAACTGTGGTACATTTACACAATGCAATACTATGTAGCAGAAAGAAAGAAGGAACTCCTGGCATTTGCAACAACATGGATGGAACTAGAGAGAATTATGCTTAGTGAAATAAGCCAAGCAAAGAAAGAAAAATACCATATGATATCACCTAATACAGGAAACTAAAGAACAACACAAACAAAGGAACTAAATAGAACAAAGAGCAGAATAGCAGTCAATAGGGGGGAGGGGAGAGGGAGAGAAGGGGGATAAGTAAGGGAAGGGTTTAATTAAAGAGCCTGTATAGAGGTAAGATGGCGGAGGAGTGAGGAGAGGTTGCGGTTTAGGCTCCGGAGACCCGTCTGCAGTTTGGTCTAATTGCAGACAGAACATCTCAGTGAGCAGCTGGACATTGGCGGGAGTTGAGCCAAGGCACTGCTGGATTAGAGAAAATCCATCTGGGAACAACCTGTTTAGTGAGGATAGCGGAGAAAAAGGGGACGAAATGGGATTCCTGACTGGGGCGGCTGCCTGAGCTGTGGCGGGAAGCACATAAAGGATTTTTGGCGACCACAGGCTACCCCAGAGAGGAGTCAGGCGGAGAGAGGATCTCTGCCCGCTGGCAGAGACGGGACTCGACAAGTGGCATTGGCGCTGAAGGACAAGAGACAGCGTGCTGCCGGGCAAGTGAGAACATAATTCTCCTTTATATTTTTCTCTAGTGGACGGTGGAGACGGGAGGAAAGTTTGGGGGTGGTAGGCCGTTCTGGAGGAGCCCAGGCGCAGAGGCCCGCTCATCCACTCCTCAACCCTACCATTGGGTCGCGGGGGCGCACATAGGGAAGTGCTCTCATTCACTAGCCCAGGTGCGCGGGGCCGTGAGTCCAGGCGTCCCTCGGACACTCCCCAACGGACATAAGATCAGTGCCCCAACGGGCACAGGGAGGGCCCACTGAACACGCAGAGGACTGTGCACAGACACCCCTAGATAGCTCCCGTGGGCGCAGGGCCCCCGGCCGGAAAGCAGACCACTAGCGCAGGCTCTGCTTGTGCCCGCCCAGACGGGTGAGGGAAGGTGGGCAGCTGCAGCACGGGAACAGTGGGAGGCGGCGACCCACGGACGCTCGATTCCACTGAGCACAAGTGTCCCTGGCCCTGCCCTAAGAGGCAAGAGACCAACTCCCGGAGCTCGGCTCAGCGGGACTGAGGGCACGGGGCGGCGCGCGAGCGCAAAAGCACCTCAGCCCGGGGTCAGTGGGCGCCAATCCCGGGGAAAGCTCTCGGGCTGCCCGCGCGGGCAGGGACACCTCGGCACGAACGCAGAACCGCCGCGGCCCAGCGAAGGCAGGAGCCAATCCCGGGGAGAGCGCTCGGGCCGCCCGCGTGGGCAGGGACACCTCGGCTCGAACGGGGAACCGCCGCGGCCCAGCGAAGGCAGGAGCCAATCCCGGGGAAAGCGCTGGGGCCGCCCGCGCGGGCAGGGACACCTCGGCGCGAACTAGGAACCGCCGCGGCCCGGCCGCAGTGGGCTCCAAATGCGGGGCAAACTCTCGGGTCGCCCGAGAGCGCAGGTGCTTGCGCGCAAGGCCACCTCAACTGGCTCCAGCAAGCAGCAAGGGAGCGCGCCGTGCCGGGAACCGCGGGCGCGCACCATAGCGGCAACCGGGGGCGCACACCAGTCCTGCAAAAAACAAGAACCTCTGACCTGCCACACTAGACCAGCTGCGGACCCAGAAAAAGAAGTCAACACACCAAGGCTAAAACGCAGTAAAAACATCGATTTTTTTTTTTCCAAATTTTTTATCCCAAATTTTTTCTCCCTTGTTCTTTCTTTCTTCTTAATTATTTCTTTTCTTTCCTTCTTTCTTTATTCTTTTCCTGGGTTTTTTTGGGGGGGTTTTTGGGGGGTATATATATATATATTTTTTAATTTTTTTTCTCTCTTTTTTCTTTCTTTCTTCTTCTTTCTTTTCTATCTTTCTTTGTTCCTTTCTTTCTTCCCTTTTGGGGTTTTCTTTAGGGGGGATTTTGTGGTAAATTTTTTATTTTCTTCTCTTTCTCTTTTCTTTTCTTTCTTCTATTTTCTTGGGGATTTTTTGGGGGGGTGTTTTTCCTTCACCTCTTCCAATAATAACAAACTTTATCTCTAGCGTGTTGCATATAACCTCTCCTTCTCATTCTTTCTCTTTAATCGTGGTTTATTCGTTTGTGTGTCTAGCTTAGCCCCCCTATCACTCTAAATAATATAATATAATTACTATATAAACCCAAATACAATACAATCCCACTTTCTTACTATACTATGTATTTTTCTATCCTTTTCTTCTATTTTTATTAACATACAATGTACATATTACTAACTGGCTTGCACAGTCTCAACTATTATTAATCTATCAACCCCTCTATCAAAAATTATATTTTTCCTCCCCCAAAACAACTCATATCTATTCTTCTTATAGTATAAAAGCTCAAATCTCTTTACATTTATATTAATACGGGCTAGTTGGCTAACGATAGCAGGATAGAGTGGGGGATACTTTCTGAGGGTGTGGGTCTCCTGCCTGGGCTGTGTGTTTATGTCTTTAACAGCATATCCACAAAAGAACTCAAGACAAAGCAGATAGAGTGACTCTCAACCAAGTAGCCAGAAGGAAGATCCTATCAAAGAACATCTGAAATATAACCAAACAGCATAAACAAACGACATAAAGGGTAACTCAAGACCATCAGGCTCAGGATATCAAAGAGACTGCACTACAGAAACTCCCAGACCTTCGATAAAGAATATTACACCACAAAGGAGGGAAAGCAAAGCAGACTACCCCCCCAAAATAAATAAATAAGTAAATAAATAAATAAATAAATAAATAAATAAATAAAAACAAAAAGAATCCAACATGGTAAGACGCAAAAATAACCCCTCAATGAAAAGAAAAGAGGAATCCTCAGAAAGAGAGATAGACGAAATAGACATAGCCCAAATGTCAGACATGGAATTCAAAACAATGGTGGTAAAGAAGCTCAATATACTCGACATCCTTAAAATCAACTATGACAACCTTCAAGGAAGTTACCAGCAGCTCCAAGAAAATTACAGGGAACTGGCAGAGAACTACACCAGCATAAAAAAAGACATAGAAATTGTTAACAGGAACCAGGAAGAACTTAAGAATACAATCTCTGAACTGAAAAACACAGTAGAATCAGTCAAAAGCAGACTTAACGAAGCAGACGATCGGATTAGTGAGTTAGAAGATAATGTATAGAAAAACTCCCAGACAATACAGCAAAATGAAGAACGATTGAAAAAATATGAACAAGATGTAAGGGAATTACAGTATAGCATTAGGAAAAATAATTTAAGGATCATCGGAATACGAGAGGAAGAAGAAAAGGAACATGGAACTGAAAATCTGATAGGAGAAATAGTGACAGAAAATTTTCCGAACCTGATGAGAGGAAAAGCTATGCAAGTCCAAGAACCACTGACAGTTCCAATCAAGAGGAACCCCCAAACACCCACTCCAAGGCACATCATAGTTAAAATGGCAACATTCCAAGACAAAGAGAGAATCCTAAAAGCAGCAAGAGAAAAGCAGCAAATAACATACAAGGGAGCTCCGATAAGGCTATCAACTGATTTCTCAACAGAAACATTACAAGCCAGAAGGGAATGGTCAAAAATATTTCAAGCAATGAAAAACAAAGGCCTAAAACCAAGAATACTCTACCCAGCAAGGCTCTCATTCAAAATAGAAGGTGAAATAAGGAGTTTCTCAGACAAAGGAAGACTGAAAGAATACATCTCCACCAAACCAGCATTGCAAGAGATGCTAAAGGGACTGTTCTAAGAAAAAAAGAATAAAAAAACAAGAGAGGAGAGGAACAGAGGTACAAAGGGAAATGAATAAATACACGTCAATAATAACCTTAAATGTAAATGGATTAAATGCTCCAATTAAAAGACATAGGGTAACGGAATGGATAAGAAAACAGGACCCACATATTTGCTGTCTACAAGAAACACACCTGAAAACAAAAGATTTACACAGACTGAAAGTAAAGGGATATAAAAAAATATTCCAAGCAAACGGACCGGAAAAAAAAGGCGGGGTAGCAGTTCTCATATCAGACAAAATGGATTTCAAAGCAAGGACAATAAAAAGAGACAAAGAAGGACACTTCATAATACTTAAAGGAACAATCCATCAAGAAGATATGACTTTGATAAACATATATGCACCCAACATAGGAGCACCGAAATACATAAAGCAAATACTAGAAGACCACCAAAAGGATATCAACAACAACACACTCATAGTAGGGGACTTCAACACTCCATTATCAACAATAGACAGATCATCAAAGCAAAGAAACACCCAGGATATACAGGCATTGAACAACACACTAAACCACATGGATCTAACTGATATATATAGAACTTTTCACCCCAAAGAAGCAAAATATACATTCTTTTCAAGTGCACATGCGACATTTTCAAAGATAGACCACATGATAGGTCACAAAACAAGCCTCAACAAATTCAAGAAAATTGAAATCATATCAAGCATCTTTTCAGATCACAATGCCTTGAAACTAGAAATCAACCTCAGAGAAAAAAATCAAAGACACCCAAACTCATGGAGATTGAATAACATGCTATTAAATAATGAATGGGTTAACAATGACATCAAAGAAGAAATCAAGAAATTTCTAGAAACTAATGATAATGAGCACACAACAACCCAAAACCTGTGGGACACAGCAAAAGCAGTCCTGAGAGGGAAGTTTATAGCAATACAGGCATATCTGAAAAGGCTAGAAGAATCTCAAATAAAAAACCTAACCGCAATGCTACAAGAACTAGAGCAACAACAACAAAATAAGCCTAGGGCAAGAAGAAGGAATGAAATCATGAAGATCAGAGCAGAACTAAATGACATAGAGACTAAACAAACAATCCAAAAGATCAACAAAACTAGGAGCTGGTTCTTCGAAAAAATCAACAAAATCGACAAGCCTCTAGCCAGTCTAATCAAGAAAAAAAGAGAGAAGACACAAATAAACAAAATCAGAAATGAAAGAGGAGAAATCACGACTGATACCTCAGAAATACAAATGATAGTTAGAAATTACTTCAGACAACTGTATGACAAGAAATTTGACAATCTAGAAGAAATAGACAAATTTCTAGAAACATACAACCTTCCAAAACTAAATCAAGAAGAAGTGGAAAGTCTCAACAAACCAATAACAAAAAAGGAAATTGAAACAGTAATCCAAAGTCTCCCGGCACACAAAAGCCCTGAACCGGATGGCTTCACAGGCGAATTCTACAAAACATTCAAGGAAGAACTAACTCCTATCCTCCTCAAACTGTTCCAAAAAATCCAAAGAAGAGGGGAAAATCCCAAACTCTTTCTATGAAGCCAGTATTATCCTAATCCCAAAACCAGGTCAAGACACAACAAAGAAAGAAAACTACAGGCCAATATCACTGATGAACATCCATGCTAAAATCCTCAATAAAATATTGGCAAACAGGATCCAGCAATACATCAAAAAGATCATACATCATGATCAAGTGGACTTCATTCCAGGGATGCAAGGATGGTTTAATATTCGCAAATCAATAAATATAATACATCACTTAAACAGAATGAAAGACAAAAATCACATGATCATATCAATAGATGCCGAAAAAGCATTTGATAAAGTACAACACCCATTTATGATGAAAACACTCAGCAAAATGGGAATAAAGGGAGCATATCTTAACATAATTAAGGCTATATATGAGAAGCCTGAGGCCAACATCATACTCAATGGACAAAAACTGAAAGCATTCCCCCTGAACTCAGGAACTAGACAAGGTTGTCCACTCTTTCCACTCCTTTTCAACATAGTGTTGGAAGTCCTAGCCACAGCAATCAGACAAGAAAAAGAAATAAAAGGCATCCAAATTGGGAAAGAGGAAGTGAAACTTTCATTATAGGCAGATGACATGATAGTATACCTAGAAAATCCTATAAACTCCACTAAAAGACTACTCAATATAATAAGTGAATTTGGCAAAATCGCAGGGTACAAAATAAATATACAGAAATCTAAGGCATTTATGTACACCAACAATAAAATAGCAGAGAAAGAGACAAAAGAGAAAATACCATTTACTATAGCAACAAGAAAAATAAAGTACCTAGGAGTAAACTTAACCAAAGAGATAAAAGACCTGTACTCTGAAAATTACATAACATTGAAGAAAGAAATTAAGGAAGAAACAAATAAATGGAAGCAAATACCATGTTCTTGGATGGGAAGAATCAACATCATCAAAATGGCCATACTACCCAAAGCAATTTACATATTCAATGCAATCCCTATTAAAATACCAATGACATATTTCACAGACCTAGAACAAATACTCCATAAATTCATATGGAACCAAAAAAGACCCCGAATAGCAAAAGCAACCTTCAGACAGAAGAACACAGCAGGAGGAATCACAACACCAGATATCAAACAATACTACAAAGCCACTGTAATCAAAACAGTATGGTACTGGCATAAGAACACACATATAGATCAGTGGAACAGAATAGAGAGTCCAGAAATAAACCCAGGCCTCTATGGTCAACTAATCTTTGATAAAGGAGGAAGGAACATAAAATGGAGTGAGAGGAGCCTCTTTAACAAATGGTGCTGGGAGAACTGGATAGGGACCTGCAAAAAAATGAAACTAGACCACCAACTTACACCACACACAAGAATAAACTCAAAATGGATCAAAGACTTAAATGTAAGCCGTGACACCATAAAAGTCCTAGAGGAAAACATAGGCAAGAAAATATCAGATATCTCACGTAACAATTTCTTCACGGATACATCTCCTAAAGCAAGAGAAATAAAGGAAAAAATAAATAAATGGGGTTACATCAAACTGAAGAGTTTCTGCTCAGCAAAAGAAAACATCAGCAAGATGAAAAGGAAACCAACCATATGGGAAAACATATTTGTCAATGACATCACAGACAGGGGACTGATTTCCAAAATATATAAAGAGCTGATACGAATCAACATCAAGAAAACAAACAACCCAATTAAAAAATGGGCAAGGGACCTGAACAAACACTTCTCCGAAGAGGACATACAGAAGGTCCATAGACACATGAAAAAATGCTCAACATCATTAGCCATCAGGGAGATGCAAATAAAAACCACAATGAGATACCATTTTACACCTGTCAGAGTGGCCATCATCAACAAATCAACAAGCAACAAGTGCTGGCGAGGATGTGGAGAAACGGGAACCCTACTGCACTGTTTGTGGGAATGCAGACTGGTGCAGCCACTATGGAGAACAGTATGGAATTACCTCAAAAGATTAAAAATGGAACTGCCTTTTGAACCAGCGACTCCACTACTAGGATTATACCCGAAGAATCTTGAAACACCAATTCAAAAGAACCTATGCACTCCTATGTTCATTGCAGCACTGTTTACAATAGCTAAGTGCTGGAAACAACCTAAGTGCCCATCTGTAGATGAGTGGATCAAAAAACTGTGGTACATTTACACAATGGAATACTATGTAGCAGAAAGAAAGAAGGAACTCCTGGCATTTGCAACAACATGAAATAAGCCAAGCAAAGAAAGAAAAATACCATATGATATCACCTAATACAGGAAACTAAAGAACAACACAAACAAAGGAACTAAATAGAACAAAGAGCAGAATAGCAGTCAATAGGGGGGAGGGGAGAGGGAGAGAAGGGGGATAAGTAAGGGAAGGGTTTAATTAAAGAGCCTGTATGAAAGACTCATGGACATGGACAACGGGGAGGGATATGATTGTGGGAGAGGGGGTGGGTTAGGTGGGGGAGAGTAATTGGGGGAAAAGGGGACAACTGTAATTGAAAAACCAAAATAAAAAAATTAAAAAAAAAAATAAATAAAGAGCCTGTATGAAAGACTCATGGACATGGACAACGGGGCGGGATATGGTTGCGGTTGAGGGGGTGGGGTAGAGAAATTAGGGGAAAGGGGACAACTGTAATTGAAAAACCAAAATAAAAAAAAAAAAAAAATATGATAGAAAATGAAAAAAAAAAAAAAGAAGATCGTACATGGTGATCAAGTGGGATTCATTCAGGGATGAAATGAAAGTGTAATATTCGCAAATCAATAAAGGTAATACACTGCCTAAACAAAATAAAGATAAAAATCACATGATCATATCAATAGATGCTAAAAAAGCATTTGATGAAGTACAACACCCATTTATGCTGAAAACACTCAGCAAAATGGGAATAGAAGGAGCATACCTCAACATAATAACGGCCATATATGAGAAACCTGAAGCCAACATCATACTCAATGGGCAAAAACTTAGAGCATTCCCCCTGCGATCAGGAACTAGACAAGGCTGTCCACTCTCTCCACTCCTATTCAACATATTGTTGGAAGTCCTAGCCACAGCAATCAGACAAGAAAGAGAAATAAAAGGCATCCAAATTGGAAAAGAGGAAGTAAAACTGTCATTATTTACAGATGACATCACAGTGTACATAGAAAATTCTATAGACTCCACCAGAAAATTACTGGACATAAGTGAATCTGGCAAAATGGCAGAGTACAAAGTAAATATGCAGATATCGAAGAAATTTCTGTACAACAACAATAAAGTATTAGAGATAGAAACTAGAAAAAAAATCCCATTTACTATAGTAACAAGAAAAATAAAGTACCTAGACCCAGGAAGATGGCGGAGGAGGGAGGGGAGGCCGCACTCTCAGGCTCCTGAGACCCATCTATACCTTGTACTAATTGCAGACAGAACATCTCAGTGAGCAGCTGGACACTGGCAAGAGTTCAGCCTTGGCACTGCTGGATTAGAGAAAAACCATCTGGGAACAACCTGTTTAGTGAGGATAGTGGAAGAAAAAGGGACAAAACGGGATTCCTGACTGGGGTGGCTGCCCCGAGCTGTGGCTGAAAGGACACAAAGGCTTTTTGGTGACCACAGACTTCCCCAGAGGGAAGTCAGGAAGAAAGTGGATCTCTGCCTGCTGGCAGAGATGGGACTCAACCAGGTGGCAATGGCGCTAGAAGATGGGAGACAGCGTGCTGCTGAGCAAGTGAAATCGTAATTTGTCGTTTGTATTTTTCTCTTGTGAACTGCAGAGTGGGGGGGAAAGTTTGGGGGTGATAGGACATTCTTGAGGAGCGCAGGCGCAGAGGCGCACTAATCCACTCCCCAACCCTCCCCTTGGGTCATGGGGGCGTGCATAGGAAGTGCCCTCATTCACTGGCCCAGGTGCACAGGGCCGCAAGTCCAGGTGCCCCTTGGACACATCCCAACAGACATAAGGTCAGTGCCCCAACAGGCACAGGGAAGGCCCTCTGGATACACAGAAGACTGTGCACATTCACCCCTGGCCAGCTCCAGTGAGCGCCAGGCCCGAGTGCCAGGCCGGAGCGCAAAGCATTTGCTCAGGCTCTGCTCATGCCTGCCCAGGTGGGTGCAGGAACGATGGGTGGCTGCAGCGCCGGGACAGCAGGCAGCAGCCACTCACAGACACTCACTTCTACTGAGCACAAGTGTTCGGGTCCCACCCTAAGAGGCAAGAGACCAACTCCTGGAGTGCTGCGCGGCATGCTTGAGGCTAGCTCCCCGGCCGCCTTGGGCTAGTACGGGCACACGAGCGCAAAAACACCTCGCCGACATCAATAGGCACCAATCGCTCACTTCCACTGTGCACGAGTGTCTGGGGCCCAGCACTGGCAGTCGAGAGACCAACTCCCGGAGCACAGTGCGGCCGGCCTGAGGCTAGCTCCCCGGCCACCTTGGGAAACTCCTAGAGCGCTGTGTGGTAGGCCTGAGGCAAGCTCTCGGGCCGCCTTACTAGCTCACAGGCATGCCTGCAAGGACACCTTGGCTAGCTCCAACAGGCACTGAAGGAACGTGCTGTGCAGGAGCCCACTGCTGCAAGGAACAGGAACCTCTGACCCACCTCATTAGACCAGCTGTGGATACGGAGAAACAAGACAACACACAAAGGCTGAACTGACATCTCCATAAAAGAATTCAAGATAAAGTGGATAGAGTGACTCTCAATCAACTAGCCAGAAGGAAGATCCTAACAAAAAGCATCTGAAACATAACAAGACAGAATAAACAAATGACATAAAAGGTACCCCAAGAACATCAGGCTCAGGAGATCAAAGAGACTGCACCACTGAAACCCCCAGATCTACCATAAAGAATCTCATACTACAAAGGTGGGAAGGCAAAGCAGACAAATCCAAACAACAAAAAAAAAAACAAGAAGAATCCAACATGCTAAGACGCAGAAACAACCTCTCAATGAAAAGAAAAGAGGAATCCCCAGAAAGAGAGGTAGATGTAACAGACATAGCCCAAATGTCAGATATGGAATTCAAAACAATGGTGGTGAAGAAGCTCAATATAATCAATAACCTTAAAAACAACTATGACAGCCTCCAAGGAAGTTACCAACAGCTCCAAGGAAATTACAGAGAACTTACGGAGAACTACACCAGCATAAAAAAAGACATAGAAACTATCAACAAGAACCAGGAAGAAATGAAGAATGCAATCTCTGAACTGAAAAACACAGTAGAATCAGTCAAAAGCAGACTAAACGAAGCAGAGGATTGTATTAGAGTGTTAGAAGATTATGTAGAAAAAAATCTCAGATGATAGAGCAAAATGAAAAAAGATTAAAAAAGTATGAAGAAGAGGTAAGGGAGTTACAGGATAGCATGAGGAAGAACAATATAAGAGTAATCGGAATTAAAGAGGGATCAGAAGAACGGTCGGCAGCCGTCCGTCTCGAGAGACGATGGTGTAGCTTCTTAAGAGTCTATCTGCACCGCCGAGAATGGCTGTGCAGTCCGACTCGGGAGTGACACGGTATCTGTCTCCTCCCGTGTTAAATCGACATCTTGCGATGACGCTGGAGTGTCCTCTCCAGTGAAGCTGAAGCTACAGAGCCTGGGCAGGGTGATATGGAGGGTCTGCTGTTGCCCATGCAGCAGACTCCCCCTCTCTTCGCAGCTGAAGGGTCCAAGGGAAAGACGGAGTCAATACAGCTTGGCTTCAGGTGCGCCGCAGGAGTTGCCGGTGTTGACTACAACGTCAAACCGCCTTAGGGACTCCGGCTCCGGATTTTCTGTCAGGGTTTACTCCCTTAGCCTTTCCCCTGAAGAGGTATGCCGCAAGGCAGCGGAGGTTTTTTGGAGTCAGAGTTTTCCTTCTCTGATGTGCCCTGACTGGAAGATCGAACCAGCGACACTTAGCTCGCAGGCCGACGCTCAATCCACTGAGTCAAACCAGCCAAGAAAGGATCAGAAGAACAAGGGATAGAAAAACTGATAGGAGAAATAGGAACAGAAAATTTTCCGAACCTGATGAGAGAAAAAGTTATGCAAGTCCAGGAAGCACAGAGAGTTCCAATAAAGAGGAACCCCCAAAAACCCACTCCAAGGCACATTATAGTTAAAATGGCAACATTCCAAGACAAAGAGAGAATCCTAAAAGCAGCAAGAGAAAAACAGCAAATAACTTACAAGGGAGCTCCAATAAGGCTATCGACCGATTTCTCAACAGAAACACTACAAACCAGAAGGGAATGGTCAAAAATATTTCAAGCAATGAAAAACAGATGCCTACAACAAAGAATACTCTACCCAGCAAGGCTCTCATTCAAAATAGAAGGTGAAATAAGGAGTTTCTCAGACAAAGGAAGACTGAAAGAATACATCTTTAGCAACCCAGCATTGCAAGAGATGCTAAAGGGAATATTCTAAGAAAAAGGAAGAGAAAAAACAAAAAAAGAGTAGAGGAACACAGGTACAAAGGGAAATGAATAAATACATGTCAATAATAACCTTAAATGTTAATGGATTAAATGCTCCAATTAAAAGACATAGGGTAATGGAATGGATAAGAAAACAGGACCCACATATTTGCTGTCTACAAGAAACACACCTCAAAACAAAAGATTTACATAGACTGAAAGTAAAGGGATATAAAAAAATATTCCAAACAAACGACCTGAAAAAAAAGCTGGGGTAGCAGTCCTCATATCAGACAAAACGGATTTCAAAGCAAGGGCAATAAAGAGACAAAGAAGACATTTCATAATACTTAAAGGAACAATCCATCAAGAAGATATAACACTGATAAACATATATGCACCCAACATAGGAGCACCCAAATATATAAAGCAAATATTAGAAGGCCAAAGAAAGATATTAACAACAACACACTCATAGTAGGGGACTTCAACAGTCCATTATCAACTATAGGTAGATCATCCAAGCAAAGAAACAACAAAGATATATACAGGCATTGAACAACACTCTAGATCAAATGGATTTAGTCCCTATATATAGAACTTTTCACCCCCAAAAAGCTAAATATACATTTTTTTCAAAGGCACACGGGACATTTTCAAAGATAGACCACATAATAGGACACAAAACAAGCCTCAACAAATTCAAGAACATTGAAATCATATCAAGCATCTTTTCAGACCACAATGCCTTGAAACTGAAAATCAACCTCAGGTTAAAAAATCAAAGACACCAAAACTCATGGAAAGTGAATAACACGCTATTAAATAACGAATGGGTTAACAATGACATCAAAGAAAAAAATCAAGAAATTTCTAGAAACTAATGACAATGAACACACAACAGCCCAAAACCTATGGGACACAGCAAAAGCAGTCCTAAGAGGGAAGTTCATAGCAATACAGGCATATCTCAAAAGGCTAGAAGAATCTCAAATAAAGAACCTAACCATAAAGCTACAAGAACTAGAACAGCAACAACAAACAAAGCCTAGGGCAAAAAATAGAAAGGAAATCATCAAGATCAAAGCAGAATTAAACGACATAGAAATGAAACGAACAATCCAAAACATCAACAAAACTAGGAGCTGGTTCTTTGAAAAAATAAACAAAAATTGACAAGCCTCTAGCCAGGCTCATCAAGGAAAAAAGAGAGAAGAAGAAAATAAACAAAATCAGAAATGAAAGAGGAGACATTATGACTGATACCTTAGAAATACAAACAATTGTAAGAAATTACTACAAAACATTGTATGGCAAGAAATTTGACAATCTAGAAGAAATGGACAGATTTCTAGAAACATACAACCTTCCAAAACTGAATCAAGAAGAAGTAGAAAGTCTCAACAGACCAATAACAAATAAGGAAATTGAAACAGTAATCCAAAATCTCCCTGCACACAAAAGCCCTGGACCGGATGGCTTCACAGGCGAATTTTACAAAACATTTAGGGAAGAACTAACTTCTACCATCCTCAAACTATTCCAAAAAATCCAAAAAGAGGGAAAAATCCCAAACTCTTTCTATGAAGCCAGTATTACCCTAATCCCCAAACCAGGTCAAGACACAACAAAGAAAGAAAACTACAGGCCAATATCACTGATGAACATAGATGCTAAAATCCTCAACAAAGTATTGGCAAACTGGATCCAGCAACACGTTAAAAAGATCACACATGGTGATCAGGTGGGATTCATTCCAGGGATGCAAGGATGGTTTAATATTCACAAATCAATAAATATAATACATCACCTACACAAAATGAAAGACAAAAATCACATGATCATTTCAATAGATGCAGAAAAAGCATTTGATAAAGTATAACACCCATTTATGATGAAAACACTCAGCAAAATGGGAATAGAGGGAGCATACCTTAACATAATTAAGGCTATATATCAGAAGCCTGAAGCCAACATCATACTCAATGGACAAAAACTGAAAGCATTCCCCCTGAAATCGGGCACTAGACAAGGCTGTCCACTCTCTCCACTCCTGTTCAGCGCAGTGTTGGAAGTTCTAGCCACCGCAATCAGACAAGAAAAAGAAATAAAAGGCATCCAAATTGGGAAAGAAGAAGTAAAGCTATCACTATTTGCAGATGACTTGATAGTATACCTCAAAAACCCTATAAACTCCACTAAAAGATTACTTGATATAATAAGTGAATTTGGCAAAATCGCAGGGTACAAAATAAATATACAGAAATCTAAGGCATTTCTGTACACCAACAATAAAATAGAGACAGAGGCAAAAAAGAAAATACCATTTACTATAGCAACAAGAAAATTAAAATACCTAGGAATAAACTTAACCAACGAGATAAAAGACCTGTACACTGAAAATTACGCGACAATGAAGAAAGAAATTAAGGAAGATACAAATAAATGGAAGCAAATACCATGTTCTTGGATTCGAAGAATCAACATCATCAGAATGGCAATACTACCCAAAGCAATTTACAGATTCAATGCAATACCTATTAAGATAACAATGACATATCTCACTGACCTAGAACAAATACTCCAAAAATTCATATGGAACCAAAAGGGACCCTGAATAGAAAAGCAATCTTGAAACAGAAGAACACAGCAGGAGGAATCACGATACCAGACATCAAACAATACTACAAAGCCACTGTAATCAAAACAGTCTGGTACTGGCATAAGAACAGACATATAGATCAGTGGAACAGAAGAGAGAGTCCAGAAATAAACCCAGGCCTCTATGGTCAACTAATCTTTGATAAAGGAGGAAGGAACATAAAATGGAGTGAGAAGAGCCTCTTTAACAAATGGTGCTGGGAGAACTGGATAGGGACCTGCAAAAAAATGAAACTAGACCACCAACTTACACCACACACCAGAATAAACTCAAGATGGATCAAAGACTTAAATGTAAGCCGTGACACCATAAAAGTCCTAGAGGAAAACATAGGCAAGAAAATATCAGATATCTCACGTAACAATTTCTTCACGGATACATCTCCTAAAGCAAGAGAAATAAAGGAAAAAATAAACAAATGGGATTACATCAAACTAAAGACTTTCTGCTCAGCAAAAGAAAACATCAGCAAGATGAAAAGGAAACCAACCATATGGGAAAACATATTTGTCAATGACATCACAGACAGGGGACTGATTTCCAAAATATATAAAGAGCTGATACGACTCAACATCAAGAAAACAAACAACTCAATTAAAAAATGGGCAAAGGACCTGAACAAACACTTCTCCGAAGAGGACATACAGAAGGTCCATAGACACATGAAAAAATGCTCAACATCATTAGCCATCAGGGAGATGCAAATAAAAACCACAATGAGATACCACCTAACACCAGTCAGAATGGCCATCATCAACAAATCTACAAACAACAAGTGCTGGCGAGGATGTGGAGAAACGGGAACCCTAGTGCATTGTTGGTGGGAATGCAGACTGGTGCAGCCACTATGGAAAACAGTATGGAATTACCTACAAGGATTAAAAATGGAACTGACTTTTGAACCAGCGACTCCACTACTAGGATTATACCCGAAGAATCTTAAAACACCAATTCAAAAGAACTTATGCACCCCTATGTTCATTGCAGCACTGTTCACAATTGCTAAGTGCTGGAAACAACCTAAGTGCCCGTCTGTAGTTGAGTGGATTAAAAAACTGTGGTACATTTACACAATGGAATACTATGTAGCAGAAAGGAAGAAGGAACTCCTGGCATTTGCAACAACATGGATGGAACTAGAGAGAATTTTGCTGAGTGAAATAAGCCAGGCAAAGAAAGCAAAATACCATATGATATCACCTAATGCAGGAAACTAAAGAACAACACAAACAAAAGAACAAAATAGAACAAAGAACAAAGAGTCAATAGGAGGGAGAGGTGAGGTAGAGAAGGGGGATAAGTAAGGGAAGGGTTTAGTCAAAGAACATATGAATGACTCATGGACATGGACAACGGGGAGGGATATGATTGCGGGAGAGGGGGTGGGTTTGGTGGGGAAGAGAAATTGGGAGAAAAGGGGACAATGTAATTGAAAAACCAAAAAAAAAAAAAAAAATTAAAAACAAAAACAAAAACCAGATAGGCCCTTCTACCATGATGGTAATGTGGAGGCACTCCAACTTGTTGGAAATAAAAGTCCTCATCATGAAAATCTTCATGAATACATGGCATGGCAGATTCCTGCAGTAAAGTCAAGTAAGTGGCACCAGTTACAGTACTTGCAAAAAAGAAAGGGCCAATTAATCCATGCCGGGATAAGTCTCACCATACCATCAGTCCTGTCTTTGCACTTCTACCATGTTTTTGTACTTCCAGTAGCACTTCAAAATAAATTTTCTTTGTTTTTTTTTTTTTAATTTTTTAATGTTTTTTATTGATTATATTGTTACAACAGTTCCAATTTTCTCCCCCTTGTTCCCCTCCCCCCAGCACCCCCCTCCCCCAGCAATCCCCCCCAAGTCCATAACCCTGGTTCGTAAAAATTAACTATCCACCCCCTCTCAAATATTAGGACCCTTTGTAATCTTGTAAAGGACAATGGGCGAAGGTCTCAAGCTCCTCTAGCTGCTTCAAGCTGGACATGGCCGTCGTCCTACCTACCCTTGGGTCCAGAAAACCCTAATAAGAGTGGGGGGTGTGGAGGGGAGGGTGGCCTTCCCACATGGGGAAGGATCGTGCAGACTCCAGGTCAGTTGGCTGCCTCCGGTCAACGGCGTGCTTGGTTCAACAGGCTGGTGTCCTTGTTGTGTTCTGAGGGCAACAGATTTGGCGAAAAGGGTTAAAAGACATCATTCAATCCATAACTACTAGATGACAAAAGGCAGGGATTAATTTTTCAATGTTCCATATTAGGGAAAAAAAAAAGTTTCTTTGTAAGAAGGTGTGCTAGGCACATCTCGCCTGTCCAAAACCCTTTTGCCCACTATACTTAGTTTGGACTGAGGTAAATAGTTTAGGTTTTTCCCCCTCTCAGACCTCTGGGCCTTTTCTGTCCAAGCCATTAGGATAGAAAAGAGAAACCCGTTTTAAAGTGAAGCCCACAGACCACCCCATTCTTCCCCAACCCAGCCATTTAGTTCAGCCAAACCGTTGAGTCTCGGGAGGCAGCGCTGCAGAGAGGATTAAGTGAGGCTTATGCGTACAGATAATCACTCAGGTAATGCGATCATAGGCTTATGTCCTTTGAAAACAAAAAACACGTGTTAATTTATGTAACATAACCCGCAAACAAGTCTCTAAATCTGGAGAAGAAACTTTTAAGACGGTTAGTTGCCCTGTTTTATACTCTACTACTGATCATTGTGATTTTCCTTGAATAATAATTTTTCTCCCTAAGGTTACCCTCCTTGTCTTTAAAGGGACTACATTAAGTCCATTTTTAATTTATCCTGTTCATTTGCATAAACACAACAAGAGCAGCAAATGATCACTTATGATCTTTAGTTCTGCTTTGCTGGAACTTACCCAAGGAATATTTGGGGTGACCTTCAGTCTGTTCTTCAGGGCACAGAAGCTGTGCCACATATCTGGCATTCATCCTTGCCTGTACACACCTGTTTTTTCCAAGTCTTTCTGGTCTTTCCTTGTGCCTTAAGGTCCCTTCTAGCCATCTTTCAGGAAAACAACCTTCGTTCTTTCCCTGGAAAGATTGCTGTGGACCGCACAACCAACCATGGTACCAGGCCTTTTATCTCACGGGCTTTTATTACCTTTGAAAGTCATTCCCAGTTCCTCAGGGCTTTCTGGTAACAATCTGAGCCCAAGTATGTTTCCTTTAGGCTTGACATTCCAGTCAAAGACTTGGTAAAAAAAAAAAAAAAAAAAAGAACCTCTGTTGACAACTGGTCTTATTAGTTCTATGCAAAGGAACTTATGTCATTATTTACTTGTTTAGAATGCCAAACTCTGGAGGGATCAATTAGGGAGAAAAATATACAACGTGAAGGAAAATCTTTGTCCTAATATTCACTGAACTGGCATTTCCATTCTTCATATATTCATTTTTCCCCCACTAAAAAATTTTGGTTTGTTTTTCCATTACAGTTGTCTCACTTTTTTAGCCCTCTTGTTTCCCTGCACCCTGTCCCTCCCCTCCCCCACATTTAGTCCCCACTCAGTTGCACCTGTCTGTGGGTTATTCATATATATATATATTTTTTAACTTGACCCATCCCCTTACACCTTTCTTTTCATCCCCCCCGCCCCCCTTGTTACTGTTAGTCTACTTCTTGTTTACATACCTCTGGTTCAATTTTGCTCATTTGTTTGTGTTGTTCATTAGTTTCCTGTAATAGGTGATAGCATAAGGTATTTTTCTTTTGTTGCCTGGCTTATTTCACTAAGCATAATTTTCTCTAGTTCCATCCATGTTGTTGTAAATGGTAGAAGTTCCTTCTTTCTCTCTGCTACATAGAATTCCATTGTGTAAATGTACCACAGTTTTTTGATCCACTCATCTACAGATGGGCATTTAGGTTGTTTCCAGCACTTGGCTATTGTAAATAGTGCTGCTATGAACATTGGAGTGCATAGGTTCTTTTGAATTGGTGTTTCGGGATTTTTTGGATATAATCCTAGCAATGGAATTGCTGGTTCAAAAGGCAGTTCCATTTTTAGTTTTTTAAGGAAATTCCAAACTGTTTTCCACAGTGGCTGCACCAATCTGCATTCCCACCACCAATGCACCAGGGTTCCTGTTTCTCCGCATCCTCTCCAGCACAAGTTGTTTGTTGATTTGTTGATGATTACCATTTTGACTGGTGTGAGGTGGTATCTCATTGTGGTTTTAATTTGCATCTCTCTGATGGCTAGTGATGTTGAGCATCCTTTCATATGTCTATGGGCCCTCTGTATGTCTTCTTTGGAGAAGTGTTTGTTCAGGTCCTTTGCCCATTTTTTAATTGGGTTGTCTGTCTTGTTGGTGTTGAGTCGTATGAGTTCTTTATATATTTTGGAGATCAATCCCTTGTCTGAGATGTCATTGGCGAATATATTTTCCCATATGGTTGGTTTCCTTTGCATCTTGCTGATGTTTTCTTTAGCTGAGCAGAAACTTTTTAGTTTGATGTAGTCCCATTTGTTTATTCTTTCCTTTATTTCCCTTGCCTTAGGAGATATATCCGTGAAAATGTTGCTACGTGGGATATCTGAAATTTTCCTGCCTATTTTTTCCTCTAGGACTTCTATGGTGTCACGGCTTACATTTAAGTCTTTGATCCATTTTGAGTTTATTCTGGTGTATGGTGTGAGCTGGTGGTCTAGTTTCATTTTTTTGCATGTCCCTGTCCAGTTCTCCCAACACCATTTGTTGAAGAGGCTCTTTTCATTCCATTTGATGTTCTTTCCCCCTTTGTCAAATATTAGTTGACCATATGAACCTGGGCTTATTTCTGGGCTCTCTATTCTGTTCCATTGATCTATATGTCTGTTTTTATGCCAGTACCAGACTGTTTTGATTACCGTGGCCTTGTAGTATAGTTTGATATCGGGTATTGTGATTCCTCCTACTGTGTTCTGCCTCAAAATTGTTGTGGCGATTCGGGCTCTTTTTTGGTTCCATATAAATTTTTGAAGTATTTGTTCTAGGTCTGTGAGATATGTTGCTGGTATTTTAATAGGGATTGCATTGAATCTATAAATTGCTTTGGGTAGTATGGACATTTTAATGATGTTGATTCTTCCCATCCATGAGCATGGTATATGCTTCCATTTATTTGTATCTTCTTTAATTTCTTTCTTCAGTGTTATGTAGTTTTCTGTGTACAGGTCTTTTACCTCTTTGGTTAAGTTTATTCCTAGGTATTTTATTTTTCTTGTTGCTATGGTAAATGGGATTTTTCTTTCAGTTTCTATCTCTGAGTTTTTATTGTTGGTGTATAAAAATGCCTTCGATTTCTTAATATTGACTTTGTATCCTGCTATTTTGCCGAATTCACTTATTAGATTGAGTAGTTTTTTTGTGGAGTCTAAAGGATTTTCTATGTACACTATCATGTCATCTGCAAATAATGACAGTTTTACTTCCTCTTTTCCAATTTGGATGCCTTTTATTTCTCTTTCTTGTCTGATTGCTGTGGCTAGAACTTCCAAGACTTTGTTGAATAGGAGTGGAGAGAGCGGACATCCTTGTCTTGTTCCTGATTTCAGGGGGAATGCTCTCAGTTTTTGCCCATTGAGTATGATGTTGGCTTCAGGTTTCTCATATATGGCCTTTATTATGTTGAGGTATGCTCCCTCTATTCCCATTTTGCTCAGAGTTTTTATCATAAATGGGTGTTGTACTTTATCAAATGCTTTTTCCGCATCTATTGATATGATCATGTGGTTTTTGTCTTTCATTTTGTTTATGTGGTGTATCACGTTTATTGATTTGCGAATATTAAACCATCCTTGCATCCCTGGGATGAATCCTACTTGATCGTGGTGTATGATCTTTCTAATGTGTTGCTGGATCCGGTTTGCCAATATTTTGTTGAGGATTTTAGCATCTATGTTCATCAGCGATATTGGTCTGTAGTTTTCTTTCTTTGTTGTGTCTTGACCTGGTTTTGGAATTAGGGTTATACTGGCTTCATAGAACGAGTTTGGGAGTCTTCCCTCTTCTTGTATCTTTTGGAATAGTCTGAGGAGGATAGGAGTTAGTTCTTTCCTAAATGTTTTGTAGAATTCACTTGTGAAGCCATCTGGTCCTGGGCTTTTGTGTGCTGGGAGTTTTTTGATTACTGCTTCAATTTCACTAGCTGTTATTGGTCTATTCAGACTTTCTGCTTCTTCTTGATTCAGTTTGGGCAGACTATAGTTTTCCAGGAATCTGTCCATTTCCTCTAGGTTGTCAAATTTCTTGCCATACAGTTGTTCGTAATAATTTCTTATAATTCTTTGTATTTCTGTGGTATCAGTTGTGATTTCTCCTCTTTCATTTCTGATTTTATTTATTTGGGTTCTCTCTCTTTTTTTCTTGATGAGCCTGGCTAAAGGCTTGTCAATTTTGTTTATCTTTTCAAAGAACCAGCTCCTACTCTTGTTGATCTTTTGAATTGTTACTTTAGACTCTATGTCATTTAATTCTGCTCTGATCTTGATGATTTCCTTCCTTCTACTTGATCTGGGTTTTGCTTGTTGTTCTTCCTCTAGTTCTTGTAGCTGTAGGGTTAAATTTTTTATTAGAGATTCTTCTAGCTTTCTTAGGTAGGCTTGTATTGCTATGAACTTTCCTCTTAAGACTGCTTTCGCTGTATCCCATAGGTTTTGGGTTGTTGTGTGTTCATTATCATTGGTTTCCAGGAACTTTTTGATTTCTTCCTTGATGTGATTGTTAACCCATTCATTATTTAATAGCATGTTATTCATTCTCCATGAGTTTGAATGTTTTTGAGTTTTTTCCTTGAGGTTGATTTCCAGTTTTAAGGCATTGTGATCTGAGAAGATGCTTGATATAATTTCAATTTTCTTGAATTTATTGAGGCTTGTTTTGTGTCCTACCATGTGGTCTATCTTTGAAAATGTTCCATGTGCACTTGAGAAATATGTATATTTTGCTTCTTTGGGGTGTAAACTTCTATATATATCGACTAAGTCCATTTGATCTAAAGTGTTGTTCAGTACCTCAATATCTTTGGTGTTTCTTTGCTTTGAAGATCTGTCCATTGTTGACAATGGGGTGTTAAAGTCCCCTACGATGAGTGTGTTGCTGCCTATATCTTTCTTGGAGTCTTTCAAAATTTTCCTTACATATTTGGGTGCTCCTAAGTTGGGTGCATATATATTTATAAGGGTTATATCTTCTTGATGGATTTTTCCCTTAAGTATTATGAAATGCCCTTCTTTGTCTCTTTTTATGGACTTTGCTGTGAAATCTGTTTTGTCTGATATAAGTATTGCTACCCCGGCTTTTTTTTCATGTCCATTTGCTTGGAATACATTTTTCCATCCCTTTACTTTCAGTCTGTGTAGATCTTTTGTTCTAAGGTGGGTCTCTTGTAGACAGCATATATGTGGGTCATTCTTTCTAATCCATTCAGCTACCTTATGTCTTTTAATTGGAGCGTTTAATCCATTTACGTTTAAGGTTATTACTGATAAGTACTTATTCATTGTCATTTTCCCCCTTTGTACTCGTGTTCTTCTCTGTTTCTCTCTGTTTCTTTATCTTTTTAGAGCAGACCCTTTAGCATCTCTTGCATTGCTGGTTTGGTGGAGATGTATTCTTTTAGTCTTCCTTTGTCTGAGAAACTCCTTATTTCGCCTCCCATTTTGAATGAGAGCCTTGCTGGGTAGAGTATTCTTGGCTGTAGGTCTTTGTTTTTCATTGCTTGGAATATTTTTTGCCATTCCCTTCTGGCTTGTAGTGTTTCTGCTGAGAAATCTGAGGATAGCCTTATTGGAGCTCCCTTGTATGTTATTAGTTGTTTCCCTCTTGCTGTTTTTAGGATTCTCTCTTTGTCTTTGGATGTTGCCATTTTAATTATGATGTGTCTTGAGGTGGGCCTGTTGGGGTTCATCTTCATTGGGACCCTCTGTGCCTCCTGGATTTGCGTGACTCTTTCTCTCCTCATGTGAGGGAAGTTTTCTGTCATTAGTTTTTCAAAGAGGTTTTCTATCCCTTGCTCTTCTTCTTCTCCTTCTGGAATTCCAATGATACGGATATTGTTATGTTTCATGTTGTCCTGCAGCTGTCTTAGAACCTCTTCAGTCTTGTTCAGTCTTTTTTCATTTTGTTGCATTGTCTGGGAGTTTTTGTGTACGTTGTCCTCCAGCTCGCTGATCCGATCTTCTGCTTCCTCTAGCCTGCTTTTAATTCCTTCTACTGTGTTCTTCAATTCAGAGATCGTATTCTTCATTTCCTCCTGGCTCTTATTGATAGCTTCCATGTCCTTTTTGATGCTGGTATAATTCTCAGTAAGTTCCTTATAGTTCTTCTGGAGTTCACTGTAGTTTTTCTGGAGTTCTTTGTAGTTTCCGCTGAGCTCATTTAGCTTCTCCATAATCCATGTTTTAAATTCTGTATCTGATATATTGCTCCCCTCTATTTCATTTAGCACTCTTTCTGGGGATTCTACCTTTCCTTTTGATGGGGGGTTGTTTCTTTGTCTCCCCATTTTTGTGATTCCTTTTGTTTGTTGGTGCTTCTTAGAATGATCAGTTCTTCCTGGATCTGCCTCTGGTAGCGTCAGATCATGTACCAGACTGGCCCTAGGCAGCCTGTTGGAGACTTCCAGGGATCTACTGCCTTTGTCTCTCTTCTTTAGTTGTTACTATACTCAATCTGTGATCAGCCAATCAGGCTTAAGGACCGTGGGTGTGGCAACTTAATTCCTGTAGGCAGGGCTTTTATTTCCCCTTAGTATGACACCACTTGGAGGGGGATGGTCTGTCTGCTCTACTGGGGCTGAGTCAGCACTGGCTGGTCCTGGGACGGGGTTAGTGTAGCTTCCACTTACTCCTCCGCCCTCCTGGATCTCCGTCTGTGTTGTCCTTGATGATATTTCTTTAATCTGTCTGGTTGTATTTCAGCTACTTTTTGGTGGATCTTTTTCTCTGGTTAGTTGATTGAGAGTCACTCTGCCCACCTTGTCTTGAGATCTTTTGTGAAGGTGCTGCTAAAACATAATTACACAACCCAGGCAAGAAACCCACACCCTCCAATGTCTCCCCCAAATACAATCCCACTATAGGCTGCAAATGAGCCCGTGTTAATATACTTGTGGAGATACTGAGACTCTTATTTCGTAGGAGAAACAGAAAGGAGTTGTTTTAAATGAAGGAAGGGTAATTTTTGAGCTGGAAGTTGATAGAGTATTAATATTAGCAATTGGGATCAAGGTTATGTAAGAGAGCAATTAACACTTACACTGTCTGTTTGAAAAGGAGGGGAGGGTTACAGTGTGGAGAGAGAAAGTGGAAGTGTATAGTATTAGGATTATATAATCGGTATATACTATATGATTAGCGTGGGAGGTAGGGTAGACACAACAGACATCCAGGTAGACAGACAGCCAGAGATTGAAAGAGAGGGCTGGGAGGTTAGAAGGTAGGAAATAGATTGAGAGAGAATTTTTTAAGGATAAAAATACAGAGTAGAAAATAGCAAGACAGGAAGGGAGAGAGGAAAGAGAGAGAGAAAGTAGAGAAGAGAAGGGTAGGAGAGAGAACAAAAGAAGAAGGGGAGGTAGAAGAGAGGGGACTGGATTAAAATTCTTTTTTAAATTATATGTTATAAAAAAGATTAGGAGATTAAAACATGATATAAAGTTGCAAGATAGAGAGAAAAGGTGAATATAGATTGAGAGGAATAGGAGATAGGAAAGCAAGAGGATTTGGGAGGAAAAGAGCTCAGAGGAGGGAAGGAAATCAGGAGGAAGAGGAGATATTAGGGAGGGGAGGATTGAAATTGAAGAGTTGGTAAAAGGATGAAGGAGAGAAATACAAGAGGTAGGGAAAGAAGTGGGGGGGCGGGGTAGAAAAAGAGAAGGGGTAAGAATAGGAGAGTAAAGGGAGAGGGGGATAGATTATAATTATAATTTGAATATTAAGAGATTAGAATATAAAGTGTAATAGGGAGAGAGAGAGATTATGTATAGGGAGAGAAGGAAAATAAGGACAAGAGATGAAAGAAAAATGAATGTAGACTGAAGGGGTACAAAATAAAGAAAGAAATTTAATAAAGTTGAAGGTGCGTAGCGCAGAGAAAGGAGAGGGTGAGAAAGGGAGAGAACTTAAAATTATGAAATTAACTGAGAATAGGATGAAGGGGAGAATGCTAAGGGGAGAGAAGGTGGGGAAGGGGAGGGGAGAAAAGGAGCGAGAATAAGAAGGGACTGACGGTAGGGGTAGTTAGAGAGAGAGTGAGAGATAAAAGAATGAGGATTTTAACTCAATTCAACTTTTATGCACAGTCTCTGGGTGTTTTTGGTTTGTTTGTTTTTTGGTTTTTCCTTGCTTCCTTCCTGAGTCTGCTCCTATTCAAAATTCCATGAGTTTCAAATCTTTTCTGGTTGGTTGGCTGGCTGTGGGAGGGTTCTGCTTGATTCTGGGGTTGCTAGTCTTTTTTTCGTGGGCCTACCACCGCTCTGCTGTGAGCTGCCTTTAGTTGTCCCCTCCTGAGGCAGCCTCAGCCCTCCTCAGGCTTGTCCAGCTACTCCTTCCCTCTGTTGGTCCAGCCTGTGCCTGCCAGCAATCCCCGCCCTGCCTCCAGTCCTGTCTCTATTCCCAGGCTACAGCTTCTGCTCTCTTTCCTGTCTGTATGCCTGCGCACCCCACCTCTCTCCCTGTCTCAAGATCGTCCTATTGTTCTGCAGGACTCTGGCACAGTCGGTCAAAGTGCCGGGCCCAGTGGCCCTTTCCTGCCCAGGGCCTCTGCCCTAGTCTGGAGCTCTGCAGTGGCTTTCCTGCCTGTGCTCTTCTCCTTGCCCCAAAACTTTCTCTATTCCGAGCTACCGCTTCCTCTGGCTTCCCTGTCTATCCGCCTGCGCGCTCTATCTTTCTTCCCACCGCAGCACCGTTCCTTTGTTCTGTGGGACTCTAGTGTGGTCGGTCAGTGCAGCACTCTCCTTCCCCAGAGCTCTCTGCCGGTCCGGAGCTTCACAGCAGCCCCTCCCCGCGGGCCCTTCTCCCTGCCCTAAAACCGTCTCCCCTCCAGAACCTCCGCCTCCGCTCTCTTCCCTACTTACACACCCTGTGCGTCCTATTTCTCTCTTAGCCCCAGACTGGCCTTTTGTTCTGTGGGATTCTAGCGCGACTAAAGAGCAAACACTGATTTCAAGAACACAGTTCTCCCCCGGTCCGGAGTTCCGGAACAGCTTTTCTGTGCAGCCCCTCTCCTAGCCCCAAAACTGCTCCTTTGTTCTGTAGGGCCCTAGCGCAAGTGCTGGGTGCGCCCGGGATGCCGAGCTTTCCATCGGAGGTTGCAGCTGAGGATGTTTCTCTCTAGACTCAGGTCACACAGTTTCTCCCAGTCCTGGTTGTTCACTGTTCTCTCACTCCTCTGGCTTTTTCGGCCAAATCCTCTCCCTAACTCCCTACAAGAATTCACTCCCGGCTAGTGAGCTCTCCGGCTTGATACTGCAAACGCACGGAGTCTCAGAATGACTCAGCCTGCAGTTTGTGATAAACCCCTCCACCCCCCTCCACGCTGCTCCCACGATCTCTTCCCCGTTCACGTTATCAGATATTCCCACTCACTCAGTCATTCCTCCCCGAGTTTGTTCCTCCTGGATTGTCTCCTTAACAGGAGCGAGCTGAGAACACTGTTCCTACTCCGCGGCCATCTTGGTCCCCCTAAATTTTCTTTGTTCAAAACTTAATCTGGTTTCAGCCATTATTTGTCAATGGTTAAATCTAAAACAAAACAAAAAAAATCAGCAAGTTACCAGCTATTAAAGTGTGGATACATTTTTTTGTGTTACACCTGTATATACTGTACATAAGTGTTTGTGCTGCACTTTTATACAAATGGCAACACAGTAGGTTTGTTTACACCAACATAACTACAGAAACATGGGTAATGCCTTGCACTGAACAATAGGACAGCTACAATGTCACTAGGTTTCAGCTCCGTTATAATGTATGGGACCACTGTCATACACGTGGTCTGTCATTCACTGGAATGTCTTTATTTGGCACATTACTGTATGTTCAATTGGAGTAAGCACCTTGTTGAAGGAACCCAGGGACCAGGTGCAAGACTATGCATCTCAGCAAGCTTAAGGGCAACTGATTGCACCTCAGTGTCCTCTCTTCTGTATTTGATGCTGAAATAACATCTTTCTTATATCTGATGCTAAAACTATTTTTTCTCTCCATTAGAAAATATTAAAGGGAAGGTCCTGACCTAGGATCCCAAATGGCTGAGGTTGTTGCTTCTCAATCATAATCTGTTTCCTTATTAACATTTCAAAAAACTAAACGGATTAAAAAAAAATCTATGGGTTAACTAGGAAACACACATTTCCTCCTGATTTTAGCACTGTATAATGAATGGGTTCCAAATAAGGGAGTATCAGAAATTCACTTCTTACACTGACCTCAAACAAATATGTTTCACTGGTTAATTAAGAGGAACACACCTATGAGTCATCTTCCTCCACGAGGCGCTAATTTCATTTACAGAATGGCAATCTTTGGTAAATAGAACCAGAAGACATTATGCATAGAGAATATGGTACTAAATATATCTGTTGGCTTCAGTTTCCCCATCTGTAAAATAAACTATGGATTTATTATGAAAGTTGAAAAGCATAACAAAGAGCAGAAAAATATTTTCTATGAACAGTAGTTAATTGAAAATAACCCAGATTCAACCATGTTACAGTTAGAAAGTGTTTTCTCTTCATTCCCTACCCAAACGCAGACACTTTTCAGGTGGAAGACTCACCGAGTTTCTTGATTTGACTGCTAACCAATGATCACTTCCTGAAAATGGAAAGAATGTGCCTTGTGAAACATAACCCATTGGTCAATGGTGGACATGAGAAAGGACAGGGAGGAACCCCAATTTAGAAACAGAAAAAGAAGTTCAGGTTATTATGAACAAATAGATAACTACAACCACATTTTGATGCTTTCTATTTGTAGAAATAAGTTTATTCTGTTTTGTTCTGTTTTGTTTAAGGGAAATGCCAGAAGAGCCTAGGAAGTTTTCACAAATCTGTAGACTAATAAAAAAATTAAATAACATGCTCCTATTTGGAGTACCTTGAAACAGTTAAAATAAAGAATGTAAAATATTTTATTTATCATTACACTTTGACAAACAATCATCAGATGATAGCTTTATGCATATCACGTGGCTCTCTGATTTCTTTATGAAGCAAGAGATACAGTCAGTTTAGCCCCACTTTATTTGTTACCCCAACCATAAATAATAAACTCAATTCACTTAAAATCTTACAGGAATGATTTGTATATTTACCTTCAGGTGGTAATTTTTTTTACAAGCATAGAGTTAATTGTTATTTGGCCACTCACTTAATTCTTTAAGGTTTTCCAGACATCAACTGTTGCAGCATTTATGCAAAATGAACAGAAAGTGTATAAAATACAAATATACTATAGGAAGTATCTAAAAATTATTTTTCTGTTTCACAGTTAAAGTGTTCAAATAATAGTTACTGTTATTTATTAATTACTACAATTTATTAAGTATCACATTCCAGGCACTAAGGCAGAGGCTTTACTGTAGGTAGTGTTATATGCATTATACAGGAGAAAAACAGGTTTGCAACCTGCTCAGGGCCCCTCAGCTACTGAAGAGGTAAATTTTTCCACATAACTTTGTGGATGAAAAAGGGACTACATACTAAACTCAGAGGAGGCCAGTGTGGTGGCCTTACAAACTCAGAGACCTAAAGTAACTACATAAGATGGTCTAAAATTAAAATTTCTTTTTTTTAAGTATATTTTCTTGATTATATTGTTACAATAGCTCGAATTTATTCCCTTTTGCTCCCCTCTGCCCAGGACCACCCCTCCCCCAGTATTCTACCCCCCACCATTCCATGCCCATGGGTCATACACACAAGTTCGCTGACTTCACCTTTTTTTATATTATTCTTTTTTAAATAATTAATTCATTTTAAAATGAATTAATTACTTAGTTTAAATAATTAATTAATTAATTTTTATAACAATAAAAAATAACAATTCCCCCCTCTCAGACTTAAGAACCTTTATAATCTTATAAAGGACAATGGGCAAAGGTCTCAAGCTCCTCTAGCTGCTTCAAGCTGGGCATGGTTATCGTCCTACCTGCCCTTGGGCCCAGAAATCCCTAATAAGAGTGGGGGTGTGGAAGGGAGGGTGGCCTTCCCACATGTGGAAGGATCTTGCAGACTCCAGGTCATTTGGCTGTCCCTGGACAATGGCATGCTTAGTTTAACAGGCTGGTATCCTTGTTGTATTCTGGGGACAACAGATTTGGCAACAGTGTTAAAAGACTTCATTCAATCCATAACCACTAGATGACAAAAGGCAGGTATTAATGTCCTACATTAGGGAAAAAAGTGCTTCTTTGGAGGAAGGTGTGCCAGGTACATCACACCTGTCCAAAACACTTTTGCCCATTATACTTAGTTTGGGCTGAGAGAAGTAGTTTAGGTTTACCCCCTTTCAGACCTCTAGCCCCTTTCTGTCCAAGCCATTAGGACAGAAAAGAGAAACCAGTTTTAAAGTAAAGCCCACAGACCACGCCATTCTTCACCAACCCAGCCACTTAGTTCAGCCAAACCATTGAGTCTCAGGAGGCAGCGCTGCAGACAGGATTAAGTGAGGCCTATACATACAGACAATCACTCAGGTAATGAGATCATAGCCTTATGCCCTTTGAAAACAGAAAACACATGTTAATTTATGTAACATAACCCACAAACAAGTCTCTAAATCTGTAAGACTGTCTTATTGGAAAAACTTCCAGTTGCAAGGCATTTGACATTCTTCTTGCCTGTAAATTAAGAATCTTTGATGATGTCACAGACCTAGTTTAACTTTCAAATAAAAAAAAAACTTTAAATGAAAATAAACTTTAAAGACAGTTACCTGCACTATTTTATAGTCTACCACTGAGCATTGTGATTTTCCTTGAATTACAATTTTTCTCATTAAGATTACCCTCCTTGTCATTAAAGGGATTGCATTAAGTCCAGTTTTAATTTATCCTGTTCATTTGCATAAACACTACAAGAGCAGCAAATGATCACTTATGGTCTTTAGTTGTGCTTTGCTGGAACTTATGCAAGGAACCTTTAGGGTGACCTTTAGTCTGCCCTTCGGGGCACAGAAGCTGAGCCACATACCTGCTATTCAGCCTTGCCTGTAAACACCTGTCTTTTCCAAGTCCTTCAGGTTTTCCATTGTGCCTTAAGGTCCCTCCTAGCCATCTTTTAGAAAAGCAACCTTCATTCCTTCCCTGGAAAGATTACCATGGACCACACAACCAACCAAGGTACCAGGCCTTTTTTCTTGTGGGCTTTTATTACCTTTGAAAGTCAATCCTAGATCCTCAGCGCTTTTGTTAACAACCTTAGCCCAAGCATATCTTACTTAGGTATGACATTCCAGTCAAAGTCTTGGTCAACCAAACCTCTATTAACAACTGGTCCTGTTAGTTTTATGCAAAGAATCTTATGTCATTACTTACTTCTTCAGAATGCCAAATTCTGGAAGAATGAGGCAGGGAGAAAAATGTACAGTGTGAAGGAAAATTCTTGTCCTAATATTCACTAAAGTTGCATTTCCATTCTTTATATTTTCCTTTTCTCCCCCACTAAAAATTTTTGTTCATTTGTTTTTCTGTTACAGTTGTCCCAGTTTTTTCCCTATTACTTCCCCGCACCCTGCCCACCCCTTCCCCCACAGTCAGTCCCCACACAGTTGACCATGTGCATGGGTCATTTATACATGTTTTTTGACTAGACCCTTCCCCTTCTTACCCCTTTATCTCCCTCTTCCCCCCCTCATTGTCACTGTTACTCTATTCCTTATTTACATACCTCTGATTCAATTTTGCTCATTTGTTTGTGTTGTTCATTAGTCTCCTGTAATAGGTGATAGCATAAGGTATTTTTCTTTTGTAGCCTGGCTTATTTTCACTAAGCATAATTCTCTCTAGTTCCATCCATGTTGTTGCAAATGGTAGAAGTTCCTTCTTTCTTTCTGCTACATAGTACTCCATTGTGTAAATGTACCACAGTTTTTTGATCCACTCATCTATAGATGGGCACTTAGGTTGTTTCCAGCACTTGGCTATTGTAAATAGTGCTGCTATGAACATAGAGGTGCATAGGTTCTTTTAAATTGGTATTTCAGGATTCTTCGGATATAATCCTAACAATGGGATTGCTGTTTCAAAAGGCAGTTCCATTTTCAGTTTTTTGAAGAAATTCCATACTGATTTCTATAGTGGGTGCACCAGTCTGCATTTCCACCAGCATTGCACCAGGGTTCCCTTTTCTCTGCATCCTTTCCAGCACTTGTTTGTTGATTTGTTGATAATGGCAATTCTGACTGGTGTGAGGTGGTATCTCATTGTGTTTTTTATTTGAATCTCTCTGATGGCTAGTGATGTTGAGCATTCTTTCATATGTCCTCTTTGGAGAAGTGTTTGTTCAGGTCCTTCACCCATTTTTGAATTGGGTTGTCTTTCTTCTTGATGTTGAGTCATATAAGTTCTTTAAATACTTTGGAGGTTAATCCCTTGTCTGAGGTATCATTGACAAATATATTTTTCCATACAGTTGGTTCCCTTTTCATCTTGCTGAGGTTTTCTTTTGCTGAGCAGAAACTCTTTAGTTTGATGTAGTCCCATTTGTTTATTCTTTCCTTTATTTCCCTTGCCTTAGGAGATATGTCAGTGAATATGTTGATACATGGGATATCTGAAATTTTCCTGCCTATGTTCTCCTCTAGGACTTTTATGGTGTCACGGCTTACATTTAAGTCTTTGATCTATCTTCAATTTATTCTGGTATATGGTGTAAGTTGATGGTCTGGTTTCATTTTTTTGCATGTCCCTGTCCAGCTCTCCCAACACATTTGTTGAAGAGGCTCTTCTCATTCCATTTTATGTTTCTTCGGCCTTTGTCAAATATTAGTTGACCATATAGAACTGAGTTGATTTCTGGGTTCTCTATTCTGTTCCATTGATCTATATGTCGGTTCTTAGACCAGTACCAGATTGTTTTGATTATAGTGGCATTGTAGTATACTTTGATATCAGGTATTGTGACTCCTCCTACTATGTTCTTCTTCCTCAGGATTGCTGTGGCTATTTGGGCTCTTTTTTGGTTCCATGTAAATTTTTGAAATATTTGTTCTAGGCCTGAGAAATATGTCATTGGTATTTTAATAAGGATGGCTTTGAATCTATAAATTGCTTTGGGTAGTATGGACATTTAATGATGTTGATTCTTCCCACCCAATATCATGGTATATACTTCCCTTTATTTGTATCTTCCTTAATTTTTTTCTTCAGGGTTATGTAGTTTTCTGAGTACAGGTCTTTTTACCCCCTTGGTTAAGTTTACTCCTCGGTACTTTATTTTTCTTGTTGCTATGGTTAATGGGATTTTTCTTTTATTTTCTATCTCTGAAATTTTATTGTTGGTGTACAGAAATGCTTTCAATTTCTGAATATTGACTTTGTACCCTGCTATTTTGCCGAATTTACTTATTAGGTCAAGTAGTTTTTTCATGGAGTCTATAGGGTTTTCTATGTACACAATCATGTTATCTGCAAATAATGACAGTTTTACTTCCTCTTTTCCAATATGAGTGCCTTTTATTTCTCTTTCTTGTCTGATTGCCATGGCTAGAACTTCCAAGACTATGTTGAATAGGAGTGGAGAGAGTGGACATCCTTGTCTTGTTTCTGACCTCAGGGGGAATGCTCTCAGTTTTTGCCCATTGAGTATGATGTTGGCTTCAGGTTTCTCGTATATGGTCTTTATTATGTTGAGGTATGCTCCCTCTATTCCCATTTTGCTGAGAGTTTTCATTATAAATCGGTGTTGTAAATTAAAATTTCTTAATTAGAAGAGTCATGGTGGGGACTTATGTCCTAGGCCTCTACCTTCCTTGACAAAGGTCAATTTTCACCTTATAGAGCCTGTCTGTTGTCTTTTTGCATCTACAATAACATACCTTTGGAATGTCAGAATAATCCCTTTTCCAGACCTCTCAGGGTACTATCTCCCACCAGAGAAAAGAGACCACAGAACTTCTGATTGCTATACTGGAGTGCCATCTAGTTAACTGTTAACTATCCTACACCCACTAATGTAAAAACTGTGTCTACTCATTTCACTTTTTATTCAGTTCCAGAGATTTCCCCCACTTCACTTTCTTCTGCCTCCTTAATCTACCACAAATGGATTTCATGTAATCCCTTTTATGTCTTCTCCTTTGATTCTAAAGTATAAAATAAGGGACAAAACTGCCATTCTCCAGAGCATTTTCTCAATCTGTTGAGATTTTGCTTCCTGGCATCTGTCATCACTTTGGCTCAAATAAACTCATAAAAATTCTTACAGGTCTGAACATTTCTTATAGTTTACAACTCCCTTCTCCTTACCCCACTAGCCCTGGTGTTACAGAGCAAAAGGAGTTCTTCTTTCACATGGCACCTTGGTGTAAAACCCAACAACTAGTGTTGAGGAAAACAGATCTTTATTTACAATATTCCAACCTGGGGAGGGCAGTGAGCACTTCAGCTCAGAGCCCTGCTCTCCCATGGGACCCAGCACTTCCCTTGCTCCCCAAAAGGCTATAAGCCAAAACTATGCCCAGAAGTTCCCCACCCTTATCTGTCAGCTCTCTTCTTCAGAATCTGGGGTACAATGTCATCAGCCTCCATATAACAGTCCAGGAAAACATGTGTCATGTTGCACTGGATCACGCATGGCTCTTTCTCTGCCCTTTCAAAGCCCCATGGGTCCTTTCTTCTACCTCCTTGCAAACCCCGTGGAACACTCTACTTTACTTCCTTGTAAACTGCATGAATTTCTCCATCTCAAAATGGCTGCCACCTTATTTGTGAATCCCTGACTGTAGCCTGTGATTCAGTGGGTGTGCGTGGTAACCAGTTCTGACCATTCACAGAACTTTTCACAGGCCCCATAAACTCTTTCCTCATGATTCTATGGTCAAAACTCCCCCCAATTCCTTAGGGTCTTGGAAGAACCAAAGCAATTTGCATAACTAAGACAGTAGCTATCAGCTATAGATATGCAAAGGCATCTTGAAAGCTGCCCCCTTCCTCCATTCCCCCAACTGCAGACTCTGGGGATTTTGAGGGGGACCTGCTCTGTAACAATTGAACTCTAACATGTCATTTTTTAAGAAACTTATTGTACTTTTAGCAACTGAACATATTTCACACTTCTGAAGTACGGTTGTTGATTTTTTAAACTAGTATGACACATTGCCCCTTCATGTAGTTCTGCAGAATTCCAGGTGTCAGAAGCAGTTAACAGAATTGGGGAAACACTAAGTGTTTCTGGCCCACATGTAATTGAGTACAGTGAATTTTATCAGGTCAGTTTTAGTTGAACCTCTCTGTTGTTGGTCTAATAATTAAATCTCCATAAAACAGATTAACAAGAGAAGAGGACCACATTTAATTATATACATAGTATGTAAACCCCCATATACATGAGAGTTAGCGACCTCAGACAGAAAGGGAAAATGAGGTATATATGGCATTCTGAACTGAGGATGAAGTCATTACCTCATCACTTTGGGGCTTTAGAGGGGAGGAAAGTTGGTTGCAGGGTGAAAAGAAGGGCAAATGTCTAGTAACTAGAAGTTTGCCCTGCCCTGTGGATAGGCCAAAAGTTATTTCTGGTGATAACTCTTACTATGAGCAAGGCCTCTAACTTAAATTCTTTAAAGGAGGGGGAATTTTTCTCATGAGCCCACAGGGTCTCCATTGCCTTCATCTCAAAATAATACACATACCAAAGTGGCCCACCTTGGGGAGGCCTGTTCTGAATCCTTTCACATATTTACTGTTGAACCCAAGGTCCCCAGCACATAGTGGACGCCCAGATACCGAATGAATCAGGTATCCAGTTAATTTTGTGGGGTTTTTTTCTTAAAAGCCTCGATTAATTAAATGAACTTAAATATGAATTTTAAAATAATAGATTTAGGGAACAGTGTGTGTCTCCAAAATTTCAGCCTTTGGGATGAACCGTGCTGGGGACAGAAGGCGGGTAATTTCCTGTCCCTCTGAGATGGGCACGACTCAACCTTGCTCCACCTGGGGGCTCCCCTCCCACACACACACCTGAATATCTCTCTGTGTCCCTAAGAGGACCACCGGGTAGGGAGCAAGGTCCCATCCCACTGCCACCTTAGCGCTCGAGGGGAGCTACGTTGAACTTAAAAGGAGCGTGTTTATCAGCAAACAAAGGGCAGCCACCGCTAGCTCCAGCTACCTGGTCCACAGCTGGCTCTCTCACTGGAGAGCAGCCTCCGCGGCTCCATCCCGAGAACTTTCACGTCTCTCTAGAGCGAGGGACCGGCAGGTGAGGGCCTCTATGGAATTTTTTAACTGGACTCGGTGAGAGCCCCTTCCCAAATGGAAGGTGGCCGTTCTCAAGTCCAACCCCGACCCTCGGTCGCCTCGGAGAAGCTCCCAGGAGCGAGGGCCAGAGGGCAGCGCGGAGTCTGCGGAGCTGGAGGAACAAAGAGAACCAGGGGTCCTGGGAGGATGCTGCGCTCCCGTGCACCCACCCCGCCGGCCCGCGGGCGCTGCCTCATTCTCAGGTAGCCCGGCCTTGGACGCTGCAGAAGTGTTTGTGGAGCGGGGTACACAAAGACTTCCTTGGGGCCAGGCGTCCGAATTCCCCTCTTCATCACCCACATTCCGTTTATATTTCTGCATCCCTGCCGCCTCTGGGACCTGAGTGTCCGCTGGGTGCCAGGCGCAGTGCCAGGCGGAGCCCATGTAGGTAACCTTTGGGGATACCAAGACTGGTTGCGGGTGGCGGCTGGGGAGAGACATGCCTTTTTAGACAGCCGAGGAGCGCCACGCAGCCCAAGTCTGCAATCACTGTCTGCAAGAGGCAGGGCTCGGCGTGACGCCGGGGAGCGCCAAGCCGTACACAAGCCTGCGCTGGCTAGCTGCAGACCAGGAGGGCTGGGGACGGGGAAAGAGAAGAGCGCAACTTCCCGGTGTCGGCGCTCGCCCTCTAGGTGAGCCCAGGCACAGTGAGGAGAGGATGGAGGCGATGGCGGAGCGAGAGGAGGCCAAACTTGGGCGGAGGGACCGCGAGGAGGTGGGGGAGGGGAGGCGGGGCGCGGCGCAGGCTCTGCTCCGGGGTCTGGAGCCTCTTTGCCTAGCCTTGCCGCTCGCGCCGCTCTTCCTTTGCCGCTCCCACCATCGGAGCGCTGCTGGAGACAATGAGGCCCGCGGTGCTGTGCCGACTGCAGGCCCCGGTCGACCCCGAGGCCGCGCCACTCGCTGGTCCTGCGGCTGCCGCCAGACTCCGAGCATCTCTGGCCCCGAGGAGGTGATCCCGTAGGCCGCCCGAGACGCGAGCGCAGCTCGCTCCGGGCTCCGGAGGTAGCACTAGGAGGCTGCTCGGGGCAGGAGGGGGCGGCCACAGGCAGGAGAATCTGAGCAACTCGCTTGACGTCCGCAGCCCCCCAGTTCCGCGGCGCAAGTCAGGAGCCCTCAGGCGAGATCCCCGCTCCAGCGGGCGTCTGTGTGAGTGTGGGAGCGTGTGGCGCGCGCGCCCGAGCGGCTGCCGGAGAATAAAATGTGACACGCACGTTCCCGATTGCAGCGCCGCGCGCCAGGGAGCGCCTAGTACCTCGGTGTAGGACGCTTCAAGGTACAGTGTCCAAAGAAGGGTGAGGGAGGGCACAGGGATCGCGCTGTGGGAAGAGGTCTTCCTCGGTGTCGCCGCAGCCTGTGTGCTGTACAGTATGGAGTTAGACTCGGCGGCGAGGAGCCTGACCTGTCTGTGTGTGGTGGTGGTGGTGGGGGGGGGGCGGTGGTATTTGGGTAGAAACAGGAATTCGGGAAAGGCTGAGCTAACAAGGGTTTGCGCTTTTGGAAGGGGTAGTTTTGCCCCCGTGGCTTAATCATGGTGATTTTTTATTTTATTTGGGCTCTGGAAAGGAATCTAGAATTTTAATCGATTTCTCGACCCCACCTCCTTGAGAAAGTGCACTTTCTTAAAGCTTCAAGCGCGTTCTGTCGATTTCTTGTTCTCTATTAGCTATACTTGTTTAGGGACAGAAGGGACCTTGAGGATCCTAAATACTAGGATTTTCATTTTTATGCATTTGCATGGGGAGAACTCCCGCTATTGAGATGTTTTACTTTCCACCATGTAGAGAGGACGGTTGATGCATTTGGGTACGGAATGACACATCCACAACCTTCCCATTTGACGGTGCCGGGGAACCAAGTGAAGTTCAAGCCCTGGCTCCCAGCACAAGCTGCCTTGTAGAGCCAGCAGCGTGCTTTCTAGGAATCCAAGTGTGACTTTTATGATTGCCTCCCAGGTCTCGTTAGCACCATATCTGTTTGGTGAGGCTAAACTTTCAAAGCCGTTTTGTAATCCGAGAAGTACTGTGGGAGAAAATTGGTGCCTGGCTAGATTTTTGTGAGCTTATTTTTATTGGTCATGCTGAAAATTGAGAGAGTGTCAAGCCGTATTTGGTTGAAATCTTTGTTTTCTGTGCCGTTGGTGTTCCAACCCAGATGGTACAGGCGGAGCCTCAAGATCCCTGGACTCTGCAGGTAAGAGGGTGGCATTAGTGGACTCCAAACATGTTTGGTGTTTTAAGCACTTCTGCAGGTTTAAATAGCTTCATGAGAGTTACTGGATACTTAAATTTTTTTAATGTTTTGGTCAACATATTTTACCTTTTTAAAATAAAGGTTGTGACTAATGAAGAATTTCAATAAGTAAAAATGCTGTAGTCATCCACTTGAGAATTTAGGATTAATGCTTCTTTTAAAAGAAAAAACATGGCCTTGAACCTATTTTTACCCACTCTTCTCCCTCGATTATTTTCTCCACAACCAAAATGTATACACTTGAAAATTTTCATTTCTGATTAATGTATTAGAAAAACTGTTGGGAATGGTATATGGATATTGTGACCAAAATGAAGAAAAACCTAAAATATTCAATAATAAGTTAATTGCCTTGAATTTTACAGCTAGGTTTTTAAAAAGACACTCAAACATACTGAATTCTTTTTTTTTTTTTCAAACATACTGAATTCTTGATTCAATTTTTATTGTGATGGATAAAATTGTAGCATTTTACCTTTTGCTTAGTGCACTAGAAGCTTCTGGAGTTTGGAGCTCAGTTTCTTGTAGAGATTGTGATATAAGTCTCAGCTCCCAGTGGAGTTCTGAGCCCCAGGGAGAAGGTGGAGACTGGAGAGTTCAGAGCGCAGACAAGCATTGGGTGAGTTTATTTTGTGGTGCACAAGATTCAGGAAGTCATGATAACGAAATGAGGATACTGAGCCTGGAGGACTCAAGGCTGAGATAATTTAATATTTGAAAATATGTGAATGGATTTATTATGCAGAGAAGAGTAATCAACTATGTTTGGTTTCTAATGAGGATAATTAAGAGGGAAAGTGTTCCCTGTGGGATGAAGACTTAAGTTGGGTCTAGGGGAGGATTTGTGGGCAGCCAGGGAGATTAGTTAAATTGGGAAGTGGTTGCTGACAAATTCCTGTAGATACTTGTTTTTTTTCCCTGAGATTCTTTTCTTCTAAGATGACTTAAGTGTGTGAGTCTCTGATCAACTGTTTTTGGTAACTGAAATTTTATACTTGTGGTCTAGAATTTATTCAAGCATTTCTCAAGTGCTTAAGTCTTCTCTAAAATGGCACACTCATTCCTAGGCTTCTGCACCTTCTGCTTAGGGTTCCTTTCTTAGTGATGAGTTTTTTTTCCAAAACTTTGAGATATGTGTCCTTTGAGACATTTTCGATTAATTTGTAGATTTGGTATCTCACTTGATATATTTGAATAAAAATATCTTACACATGATGATAGTCTTTTTTTAACATATGCATCTTCTCTTTAAGTATGCTTGTCCCCCGGATCTTCTGTTATATTGTTACAGAAACAGGGGTGTCCAAAAACAAACCCCAGAGTTTGTGGCTGGGGGATGGGGAAAAGGAAGCAGCTTTTAAGATGCCTTTGCATGCCTGGGGCTAGTTGCTACTGTCTTTGTTATGCAAAATGGCTTTGATTCTTTCAAGGCCCAAGAAAATAGGAGGAGTCTTGAACTATGGGATGGTACGGAATGGGCCTGTAGAGCCTGCAGAGCCTGCATAGGGTTCTGTGAATGGTCAGAACTGGTTGCAACACCCACTGCATCAGAGGAAGCAGTCAGGGATATCTAAGCAGCTGCGGACATTTTAGCTGGGTCTCAGGTCTCGCGCTCTCTCTGGCTCTCTGTCCCAAGCTCTCTCTCTCGCTCACGCGCGCGCGCGCTCTCTCTCTCTCTCTTTCTCTCTCTCTCTCTCTTTTGATCTCGATCTCGCTCTCTCTCTCTCTCTCTCTCGTGCCCCCTCCATGAGGCTTGGTGAAGGAGCCTTCTCCATGCGGATTAAAGAAGCTGAATTCTCCATGCAGTTTTGAGAGGGCTCTCCAGGCCGCTTTAAGAGACTCTCGCCATGCAGTTTTGAGAAGGAGAGGAGATCCATGCGGTTTGCAGGAAGAAGGCAGTTTACAAGGAGGCTGAAAATCCAGGCGGTCCTGCATTGAGAGCGGGAGGGCACCACAGCATAGAAAGGACCTCCCCAATCAGATTTTAATGATTGACAGCTACTAGTAAAGCTGAACTGTGCCTAGGAAGTAGGGAAACGGTGTTTCCGACTTTTCTAAGGCTGGCCTGGTTTGGTAGGGGGAGGAAGAAGTATGTGTTTGTGGGTATTTAAAAGAATATAAGACTCAACAGCAGAAATCCGCAAGTAATCTAAATCTATTTAACTGTTAAATAAACAGTTCTTTTTCTTTTCACTAAACTCTAGTACTGAGAGTTGTAATTCTGGCGACGGGCAATCGGGCCCCTAACTAAACGGCCTTTGGGTTCTGTTTCAATTGAAGCAGCCCAGAGGTTCTGTTACAATATGATCCTAAATTTAGTTGTTTAAATTAAATTAAGTACTTTATTCGACTTGCTTAAATGTTTAAGCAAAAGATAGGTATCCTCATGGTAGATTTATATTAAGTTTTGGGGTTTTAAGTCCTGAAAGCCTCTCCTTAAAAAGATCTGTGGGATGAAACTGACTGTAAGAGAAATAATGACAGACTCAGATACTAATTTTGGAACCCAGAAGGTACAGGTGCATATTTATACAGAAATTTTTAATGTTCTTAGGTTCATGCCAAGGTTAAAGACAGTGTGTGGTATAGATGACCAGCTCCTGTTAGGGAATAAACAAATAAGCATCATACTTCCAATTTAATCTACCATTTTTCTGAAAGTCCTCCTTCCTCTTTTTGAGGCATTTGTTTGTAAACATTATTAATTATACAGGGCACAGATAAAAGCATCAGAGAAACATGAACTTATGCCTCTTACTAAATCCCATCCTGATCTGAAATTCCAAGTGTCCCCCACTGCAGAATTGATGGGAAGCAGTAGCAATTCAAATGCTTGGAACCCACCTAGCCTGTGGCAAAATGACAGTCATACCTTTAAAGGGTGTGAGATGGGATATGGGCAGTCATAAGGCTTTACAGAAGCTTGTGGTTTGGTCTTAGTATTTGTCCTAGACCTGACACTTTGTAAAAGCTGGGTCCCAGCAGTCATCCAGCTACTGTCTTCACTTGGCCACCTACAGGTTCCTGGCTGTATAACAATACCAAGTGCCTCCTGCTGCTTTGTGGGTGGAAACACCATCAGAGAAATGCAGCTCATTCTTGAGGAATTTGTTTGCACAGAACTATCCATGGCTCCCCAGGTTTCTGCTGCCCCAGTGGTTTTCCCTAGGAAAGAATTCTGAACTCAAGGCAGACATTAGCTTTCACAAGCTAGGAGGGTGTGAAGAATGTGTTTGCAGTTTGCACCGGGCTTTTTCACAGAGCACAGCATCAAGGAAAGCTCCTGGCAGGCCTCAGACCTGAGTCCCAGAGAATGTGGCCCCTGCAGGGACCAGCATCGGAGAAGTCTGGGCCTCACCAGGGCTCAACTTCAGGGCTGTAAAATTAGGACTTCAATTATATCCTCTCCAAGATGTCCTCTGGTGCTGGGGTGCCATAAAACACATAATTATATATTCTGACATAATGCAAAGCTAATTCCTATTCTCAAAAGAGAATTAACCTTTAGTTAACATGCTGGACATTCCTTCAAACACCACACAGTACAAGGAAGAGTAGTAATTCAAAGAACAACAATAGTGACTGACTCAAACTTCCTATCTGCCACACCCTGCCATTTGCTCAGCATAGTTATCAAAGTACATCTTGGCCACAACCCTGGGACATATTATTATCATCCCCTTTTTACAGGTGAGGAAACAGCCTCAGTAAGGTAAAGTACCTTCCTCAAAAATCCCATGGTAAACCTGGCTGCTGTGGCTCAGTGGATTGAGCATCAGCCTGCGAGCCAAATGTTGCTGGTTCGATTCCCAGTCAGGGCACATTACTAGGTTGCATGTCAGGTCTCCAGTTGGGGGCGCAAGTGAGAGGCAACCACACACTGATGTTTCTCTCCCTCTCTTTCTCCTTTCCCCTCTCTCTAAAAATAAATAAGCAAATAAATAAATAAATGAAAATCCCATGGTAAGAAAGTGGCAGAGTTGGGATTTGAATCTGGGTTCATGTGTCTCCAAAGCCCATGCTGTTAAACTGAGACCTGACTCTACTGAGAAATTGGAATGACTTCTCCTGTCCTTATGTCAGGGCCAGAGAGCACTGTGAGCTTTTACTTGTTCAAACCATGTCCAAGCTTACTGGATCAGGAAGATTGTAGAGGATGGAAGGGGATGGCAGGGGGCCATGTAGACAGATACCCCATGTATCTTCCAGAAACTGGGAACTGAAAGAGGCTGGAGCGGCAACTTACAAATGGCCCCTGAAATTTGGAATATCCAGGCAGTCACTATTAGAATGAAATTCAAGCTCATAGGAAGGGTGTCATAGCAAGTGAAATTTTCAAGGAAAATTTTAAGTTAAGATTCAAGAAAATTATTCTTATGCTTTGAGGTATTGTGTTGGCAAAGAGAGCAAGCTTAGAAAGTAGTGTCTTGGGACATTTAGAAATACATTAAAAATCATTACGGAATGTACTGCAAAGAAAAATCCTGAATATCCTGATTATGTCTCTGTTTTCAGAAGTTTATAATCCACACATTAAATTCTACTCTAAGCTGCTTCTAGTGTTTTAGCCTGAGAGAAAAAATTTAAAACAATTGGTTTTCCATGTTCAAATTATACAAAATTTTCAAGTGGAAGTATTTGCATATTGGTAATTGTTGTGGTTTCCAAAAATTACTTAGCTTTAAATTAAATTTGGGAAAGTGTAAAGTCTTGATAATCAAATAGCTTTCACTATTCAGAAACAAATTTGAAAAGTAGTTTTCTTGAAAGTATAGTGATGCTTCTTCTGAAATATGTCTATTATTATATGCTAAAAACCTTTAGTTGTGCCACTGACCACAGATGGGTAGAAAAAAGTGCAGTTAATGTGGGGTGTGTTTTCTAAATGATACAGTTAACTCAATTACAATATAAAAGTATAGTTGCATGATTAAATGAATTAATTTGTTTCTACAATTAGAAAAAAGGATCTTGCTATGTAAATTATATTTTAAAATCAGAAAAACTATATCTGATGGAAATCCCAATATGAAAAAGGACTGTCTTTAAAAAGAACATGTGTGTTCTCTCTCTCTCTCTCTCTCTCTCTCACTCACTCACACATACACACACACATGCATACTCACAAATATAAGAGGAATATGCACTAATATGTTTTTACATTAGCAATTAGGAGTGAGAACTGGAATTAAGATACTAAAGCATTAAATGTTGGGATTCTCAGTTGTTTGTAACAAAACCAAAACCAGAACACTAACTTCTGACTGAGAGATTTCTATGTTCCATGTTATATATGTGGCTTGTGGGAAGATATAAAAGATGTTTTGGGTTTAAACTTTAATCTTAATTTAATATAAATAGGATACATATATATATAACACTTTTATTAATGTGTGTATATATGTATGTGTATTTATTAATGTTCTTTATAATGGCAGCATCTTCAGGATAGCTTTGGTGGTTTTCAGAGTGACTGAGTCCTATACATTAGTTAGCTGTTTATTGGAATTGAAAGAGGTTGAGTCTTCCTAGCTATTTTAGGTCAACCTGAATTTGACCAAATTTTGTAGGTGACTCAGTATCTCTGCTGGGAAACATTTTGTTATTTGAAGTTGCCCTGAATTATGGTGTTCTCAAATCACTTTATTCTTTAGGTAAAAGAATTAAGACAATAAGCTCCAAAGATTTATTTTACTATGCCCTCTAACTCCCAAGAAAAATTTTGAGTAATTTATGACTGAAAGGGGACCTGACTGATACAAAAAGGTTTACTTTATTTATTCACATGTGTGTGTATATAATGTGTATAGGTACAATATATAATTTCCATTTTACAAAGCACAGTTTTACCTCTTTGAGTACAGTGTAGTTACAAACTATTTCCTCTGCCCTGTGTTCAAAAATAGTAGCTAGGAGAATTGAACTAATTGGCCTAACTCAGTACTTGGTGCTTTATAGTATCATTCAGAGATGCCATTAAATAGATTATACCATTATTTGAGGTGGGAGAG